>NC_091981.1:140211159-140524806 GCF_044704955.1 Pristiophorus japonicus
GTGCTACCAGTGTCCACAACCCCAGATCCCCTTTCCACATTTTTCCCACACCTTACCTTCCCTCTGTTAGTGACCATCTATTGGCCACAATGTTGAAGTAAAAGCCATGACAAAGCAAACCTTCCAATCTAACTTTGTACATCAATCCATCCAATATGACATCAAGAAATCAACTAATTTTGCTTTTGCATTGATTTAGTGTCTGTCTTGTATGCGCCTTTTCCTATCCTACTGATGTCACGCAGTGCTATTCCAGTAGCTGCAGCATGGCTGGTGAAAGGCTGCTAACTTTCAGTGGGGGACACTGCAAATGGTCTTGTTGGTTGACCTTAAGGAGCTGGTGGCTGGGAGTGTGATATTGAGTGACGGTGTTTCTTGTTTTTCACCCCCTCGCCCGCTTCTTGGCCAACCAATGGTTGGGCAGGTTGCATTTCTTGGGTGTATGAAATGAGGAAGACACAAAGTAAGATTGTGGTGATGGGAGGGTGGGAAAGCAACAGGTGCATGTAAGAAAGAGGATAATGCGTGAGGATACCAGCATCTTGTATCCGTTCAGCCCCATTACTGCCCCTGCCAAGAATGACCAGCACTGTCTCCTCCAAGGGGGTGAGGTGAGTCTAGTAATGGGAGGTGTGCCTCGTGATTGATACAGATTGTTGGCAGGTGAGTGATGGTGTGGGGGTGGGGTGGGAGGGACTTGTGCATTGAGCAGCTTGTGAAGCTAATGGTGTGGTTGGTAGGAGACAGCTTTTGACCAGTGGTCTGAGGTCATGAAGCTTCTTTGGGCACTGGAGCCACTGCTGACAGTGACAGCCTCAGTGATGTGGTCCCACATCATTCATTCCGGAGGGCCTCCTGGCCCCTGTGGGTAGAGGACCTGACTTGCAGTGTTGACCCCCTGCACAAAGCTGAAGTGCTGTGTGTGAGACACTGAGTGCCCCTTCCTTGGCTTGCCAAGCCATTTTGTTAATGCTGAAGCACTTTTACCATTTTTTTAGGTGTGGAAGACAAATCAGCTTTCAGAGTTGAAGACTGCCATTTAGGAATTATTTTTCAGGTTTATATTTTTTGCAACGCAGTAAGGGCCAAAAAATTCATTTTTTTCACTTGATTTTAATTTTTATTTGTTTTAAATGCATTGCCCCTTTAATTCATAGCCCCTTTAATTACCCACAGTGCCTTTAATTACCTCCACAGCCTCGCTCCCACAGGTTGTAAGAAGCTGCATCGCTGACTGTGGACGGGAACTTCGGGTCACAGATCTCCATTAATGTTACAAGGAGAGCATTGCATGGTAAGTTAGTGCTGCACTCCTCATCGCTAATCACCAGAGCCAATTTTTCAACGGTAGCACTGCAGCCATTGTGGCGGCCATTAATTCGAGTTGCCGGTGATAAAGGCAATTCTGTTGGTATGCACCCCTAAATTTTTCCATGGATTTTATTCGAAAAGACGGCACCTGTGCAGGATTCGTAGCTTGAAATTATCTAAAGTATATGTTAATTCTGTAATATTCTGATATACCTTTCTTCATCTGGGTGATAACTGACATGCACTGAAGAAACAGAAAACAACAATAATACATTCAACTTTTCACCACTTTTTTGCTAAAATACTTCTTATTGCAAGATCAGTTTATTGGTGTGTTTTCATGGACCTGATGGATCCCCATGCTGGAAGTGTGCTGTACTCCAGGAAGCACTACAGCACCGGGAATTCCTGATGGCGCTCATTTAAGTGCTGAAAGCAAACATTGGACACTGCAGCAGGCACTTTCTGGGGCACAGGGCCAGGAGAATTGGCAGTAGTTGGGGCCTTAAAAGGCAGCAGCACTTTTAAGCTGGTAGGTACAATCAAAGTTCCATGATAGCCAGATTTATTTGTTGCAGGAAATGGGTTAGAAGTTTAATTTGAACATCTCCAAATGACTTGTGGTAAGTTTTTGATTCAACGTACGCATGCCAGATGCCATGATTTGCTTATCTATCGGTGGTCTTCATGTTAATTTAAAGGCTCCGTCCCCGTGAATAAAATTGTGCTGCTGTGCCATAGTTGAGCACAACAGCAGTCCATGTGCCCCAACAGTCTGTCTTTAAGGGAGCTGGTAAAAAAGCAGTACTGTTGTTCCAAGCAATAGGTGGAGGACAGGGAAAACGAGTGTGGGTATGAAGAATGATGGTTTGCAGGAAAAGGAGAAGGCGCTGGCTTGACTATGAGGCTTCCCTTTTTATTCCAGGTGTCATGAAGCAGATGTACAGTGAAGGGGAGGAGGGATTCCTACGCTGTGGTAGGGAAATGGGTGTTTGTGGCTCAGTAAAGAACTAGGCAAATGAATTTAGCAGCTGTCAACGGGATTTGTGGTTGACTCCCCTTTTCTGTCTGCAAATAAGCCATATCGCTAAAGGGAAGATGGCACAGTACTGAACACACTAAGTATAAAATCTCAACTATGTTCTGAAATAAGTACAGAAGTAGCAAAACTACTTTTGATTCAAAAAGTCAAATATAAAGAGCTAACTTGATGATACCAACACGCCCCTTAAGACTGAAGCAGGTCAAGAATCGGTATTACCTGTTTTTTTGTTTGTAGTGCTGCCTCGTCTTTAATTGTTTGAGTGCAGAAGAATTCAGGAGCAAAGTGGGAGCAAAGAAATTGTGACCTTTTTTCCTCAGCACTGCACCCATTTTTTGCATACTATTTGGGAGCAGAAAATAGACCCTTCTATGTCATCCCATACATTCTAGGGTAAATTTTGTGAGCTGCGGCTACCATCACAAAGCTTCATTTGCAGGGAGCATTGATTGTAAAATTGTGGATGTAGGTTTCTGCGGTTATGTTCGTAGTGCTCCTGATTTTCTAATCATCGATCATGACAGGAAAATCAAGAGTGTTGAGAATTAATTGTGTTAACCTTCAAGCACAGATCTTCTGTCCACAATCTTGTTGATCAAGACTGCAAGCCACTGTGATTTTACTTCATGGGACCGAAATTGCCCCTTCCGATAAGGCATCTGGCCACGTAAATGAAACTTCGATTCCAGAAGGACATCGTGAGGGAGTTGTGTACTCTCCTGCAGCCAGACCTCCAGCCTCAGACAAGGTTGAGGACAACTCGGTGCGCCGCATCCAAAGTGACCATAGCACTCAATTTCTATGCCACTGGTTCATTCCAAGCTGTTGCAGCAGATATATCGAACGTTTCGCAGTTCGCCACGCATTGTTCCGTCCGTCAAGTCACAGATGCTCTCGATAAGAGACGGAGGGACTACATTTACTTCCTAATGAACAGGGAGAAGCAGTTGGAGCAGCAGACTGGATTCCTGCGAATTGCGGCCTTCCCCAGGGTTCAGGGTGCTATAAACAGCACCTACGTCGCATTGAGAGCACCACAGAACAATCCAGACAGACATGTTCAGAAACCACAAGAGATTCCACGCCCTCAACGTGCAGCTGGTGTGCGAACACAACTGCAAACTCATGGCAGTTGATGCCCAGTATCCTGGAAGCAGCCACAATGCTTTCATCCTGCACCAGACTGGTGTGCCCAGTGTATTTGTTGGGCCAAACCAAGTTTGTGGCTGACTGCTTGGAGACACGGGCTACCCACTGTGCACTTGGCTGCTGACTCCCCTTCACAACCCCAGAACTACTGCGCAGCAAGCCTACAATGACTCTCATTCAGCCACCAGGTGTTTAATTGAACAGTGCACCAGGATCCTTAAGCAGAGGTTCCGTTGCCTGAATCGTTCTGGTGGAGTGTTGCAGTACTCGTCTGAGTGGGTCTCCCTATTCGTGGTCATCTGCTGCATGCTTCACAACTTGGCAATCATGAGGGCACAGCTATTGGAGGATGAGCCAGCAGTACCACCTGAGCAGGAGGACCAGGAGGAGGCACAGGAGCACGACACGCAGGACGAGGAGGAGGAGGCACAGAAGGAGGACAAGGATGCAGGTCGACGGTCACGCAAGAGGCAGCGTCGCCATCCTAACCCTGCAAGGCAAGTCCTAAACCATCTTACTGCTGCTCGTTTCCGCTGAGTTCATGCTCACTTCACCCTTCATTTTTGCATCTCCATGGCTATCCCAGTGAGCCCTTTGACACATCATTGGCCACAGTGAAATGAGAGACCTGTACAGATATTGGGCTCAATTTTCCCCAAGCCCATTTTATGGCATATTTCCAGAGTTACGCCCGTTTTTCTAGGCCAGAAATGCACCAAAATTAATTTGCCAAAGTTTCCCCAATGTATAATTCAAATTTGGCACCGCGCAGCGTGTTCAGTCGCCTTACGGGGTGGAGCCTGCTGTCTGCGCTAAAAAATGATGCCACACCTTCTGCGCATGCGCGAAAAAATTTTACGTTTTAGACGTCGTTCCAATGGACGCACATGCTTAGCACAGCTCGAATTTGACAATCGGCCATTTTTAAAAAGCCAGTTGTGTGTGTGAGAAGGAGTGCTGTGTGAGAGCATTGGAAAAATCACAGCTGCAGCAATACAAGATGTAACGCAGTGCAAGGACCAAGAATTTCTTACAGGAAGAAGTGGAGGCACTAGTTACTGTGATTGAGAACAGATGGCAGGAGCTGGACACCAGCAGAGGTCACATAAAAGTTCCACCCAAAGAAATGAAGAAACACTGGAAACAAGTTTGGCAGAAGATTACTGCGCAGTGGTGACCACCACGCGATCTGGAGGCCAGTGTAAAAAGAAATGGCGGGACCTTGGTCAAGTAGTTAGAGTAAATAATATTTTCATTTATTCACTGAAATTGCAATTGTAAATGTGACCATCTGTATGTCCCACCCAGCAGAAAGACACCCTCTTTAAAAAGTTGCATTTTCATCTATGCAGAGGAAGGTGGCACATAATAAAAGGGAAATAACTCAAACAGGAGGAGACCCGGCAAATCTGCACTCACTGACACGCTTGGATGAGAGGGTCGCTGTTTTGATGGGTCCTGCCTGGAAAAAGCAATCAGTACTGCACAAGCTGGGCCCACACTCGAGGGAGAGGGTAAGTTATGCAGATTCATCGTGGGCCTTCAAATCAACCTGCTGCCTGGCCTGCAATTTGTGAGCCAGCTCATGCCACCCACCCTGCCCCCTCCTCTGCTGCTAACCATTTGACTGTTCTGTTATATTTTTCAGAACTTGAGTCCAACCCTGATGATGCAGAAGAAGATTCAGACACAGACAATCCTACAGAGGAGAACATGTTCCAATCCAACCCTCCAGACCAACATGGGAGTGAGGGGAAGGGGGAGGGGATGGAGCTGGATAAAGCTTCCACTGTTGTACAGACTTTGGAGGAGGTGCCGCTCATGGAGGTGACAGCCCCTTCCGTGACTAGTGGTTTGGGGGTTGGCGGGACATTCCATGGTTTCACACCTTCCAAGGTTGCGGGTCCCAGTGGTGGGGTGCAGCGAGGCACACCCAGGGCCCCACCTTCCGAGGTTGTCGGTCCCAATAATGGGGTGCGAGCCACACCTGTGGGGAGGAAGGGAAGGAGAGCTCAACCGTGCTTTCCTGAGGTGCAGGATCTAACAGATGTGGTTGAGTGCAGAGAGCATTGACCTCACCCGATCACTCCTGGACACCATCAGTGGAGTGAGTGATGAGGTAGCGTGACTGTCGGGAGAAGTAACAGCAATGACTGGCTGATGTGTAATGAGAAAGGACTAATTAGCAATCTTGTTGTGTGAGGCCCCTTGGGGAAGAGTGACCATAATATGGTAGAATTCTTTATGAAGATGGAGAGTGACAGTTCAGAGACTAGGGTCCTGCACTTAAGGAAAGGTAACTTCAATGGTATGAGACGTGAATTGGCTAGAATAGACTGGCGAATGAAAGTATTGACGGTGAATAGGCAATGGCAAACATTTAAAGATCACATGGATGAACTTCAACAATTGTACATCCCTGTCTGGAGTAAAAATAAAACGGGGAAGGTGGCTCAACCGTGGCTAACAAGGGAAATTAAGGATAGTGTTAAATCCAAGGAAGTGGCACATAAATTGGCCAGAAAAAGCAGCAAACCTGAGGACTGGGAGAAATTTAGAATTCAGCAGAGGAGGACAAAGGGTTTAATTAGGAGGGGGGAAATAGAGTATGAGAGGAAGCTTGCTGGGAACATAAAAACTGACTGCAAAAGCTTCTATAGATATGTGAAGAGAAAAGGATTAGTGTAGACAAGCGTAGGTCCCTTGCAGTCAGAATCAGGTAAATTTATAATGGGGAACAAAGAAATGGCAGACCAATTGAACAAATACTTTGGTTCTGTCTTCACAAAGGAAGACACAAATAACCTTCCAGAAATACTAGGGGACCGAGAGTCTAGTGAGAAGGATGAACTGAAGGAAATCCTTATTAGGCGGGAAATGGTGTTGGGGAAATTGATGGAATTGAAAACCGATAAATCCCCGGGGCCTGATAATCTGCATCCCAGAGTACTTAAGGAAGTAGTCCAAGAAATAGTGGATGCATTGGCGATCATTTTCCAACAGTCTATCGACTCTGGATCAGTTCCTATGGACTGGAGGGTTGCTAATGTAACACCACTTTTTAAAAAAGGAGGGAGAGAGAAAATGGGGAATTATAGACCAGTTAGCCTGACATCAGTAATGGGGAAAATGTTGGAATCAATTATTAAAGATGAAATAGCAGCGCATTTGGAAAGCAGTGACTGGATCGGTCCAAGTCAGCATGGATTTATGAAAGGGAAATTGTTGTGTATCTGTAAAGCACGCACTCCCATGTTCCACCACCAGGGAGCACATCCCCTGAAGTCCAAAGGGAACCAGCATCCCTCAGGAGCACTGTATATAAGCCAGCCCCTAAGGCCTGTTCCTCACACTGGAGTGTCTTAATAAAGACTGAGGTCACTGTTACTTTAACCTCCCTGTGTGCAGGTTCATCTGTGTTAGGAACACAATAACTGGCGACGAGTATACGAATCCAATGCAAAGATGCAGTAAACTGTGGGCATCCTGGAGAAGTTCTTGGAGAGTGAGGACTGGGAAACCTATGTTGAACGGCTAGACCAGTTCTTTGTAGCCAACAAGCTGGACGGAGAAGGAAGCACTACAAAAAGGAGAGCGGTCCTCCTCACAGTCTGCGGGGCACAGACCTACAGCCTCATGAAGAATCTTCTGGCTCCGGTGAAACCCACAGATAAGTCGTATGAGGAGTTGTGTACTCTGGTTCGGGAGCATCTTATCCCAAGGGAGAGTGTGCTGATGGCGAGGTATCGGTTCTACACGTGCCAGTGATCTGAAGGTCTACGTTGCCGAGCGATGTTGCCGAGCTAAGGCGACTGGCAGGACAATGTGAGTTTGATGGCTACCTGGAGCAAATGCTCAGAGACTTTTTTGTACTGGGCATTGGCCACAAGACCATCCTATGAAAACTTTTAACTGTAGAGACACCGACCCTCAGTAAGGCCATTGCGATAGCACAGGCATTTATGTCCACCAGTGATAACACCAAACAAATCTCTCAGCACACAAGTGCTAGCAATGTTCATAAATTAACTGGAACTGTGTTTGCGAGCAGAAATGTACAGGGCGGAAACCAGAGTCTGCAACTGCCAGCAGCCCTCAGGTGACCCAGATGACTCAGAGTCTGCAACAAAGGATGAATGCAAGGCAATTCACACCTTGTTGGCATTGTGGAGGCTTTCATTCAGCCTATTCATGCCGCTTCAAAGGGTATGTTTGCAAGAGCTGTGGAACAATGGGGAGGCTCCAATGAGCTTGCAGACAAGCTGCAAGCTCTGCAAAACCTGCTAACCACCACGTGGCAGAGGAAGATCGGTCCATGGTGGATCAAAGCAATTTCAAGCCTCAGAGAGAGGAGGCAGATGCTGAAGTACATGGGGCGCACACATTTTTGACGAAATGTCCACCTATAATGCTAAATGTAAAATTGAATGGCTTACCCGTAGCCATGGAAGTGGACACTGGCGCCAGCCAATCCATCATGAGTAAAAAGATGTATGAGAGACTGTGGTGCAACAAGGCACTCAGACCAGTTTCTGAGCCCCATCCACACGAAACTGAGAATGTGCACCAAAGAGCTCATAACTGTCCAGGGCAGCGCCATGGTCAAGGTCACCTACGAGGGCATGGTGCATGAACTGCCACTCTGGATTGTCCCGGGCGAAGGCCCCACACTGCTTGGAAGCAGCTGGCTGCGAAAAATTCATTGGAACTGGGATGACATCCGAACGCTATCACATGTCGATGAGGCCTCATGTACCCAGGTTCTTAACAAATTTCCTTCCCTTTTTGAGCCAGGCATTGGAAACCTTTCCGGGGCGAAGGTGCGGATCCACTTGGTCCTAGAGGCACGACCCATTCACCACAAAGCGCGAGCGATACCTCACATGATGAGGGAGTGAATGAAAATCGAGCTGGACAGGCTGCAACGCGAGGGCATCATCTCTCCAGTGGAATTCAGCGAGTGGGCCAGACTGATTGTTCCAGTACTCAAAAGTGATGGCATGGTCAGGATTTGTGTAAAGTAACTATTAATCGTTTCTCACGGCAGGACCAATACCCGCTACCTAAGGCAGACAACCTATTTGCAACGCTGGCAGGAGGCAAGATGTTCACCAAGCTCGACCTGACTTCGGCCTACATGACGCAGGAGCTGGAGGAGTCTTCGAAGGGCCTCACCTGCATCAACACGCACAAGGGACTGTTTATCTTCCAGAGAAACTTGGAGAGCCAACTCAAGTCGGTACCACGCATGGTGGTTTTTCAGGAGGACATATTGGTCACGGGTCTGGACACCATCAAGCACCTACAAAACCTGGAGGAGGTCCTCCAGTGACTGGATCGCGTAGGGCTGCGACTGAAGAGGTCGAAATGCGTCTTCATGGCAACAGAAGTGGAGTTTTTGGGGAGAAAGATCGCCCATAGACGCCAAAACAGAGGCTATCAGGAATGCGCCTAGGCCACAGAACATCACGGAGCTGCGGTCGTTCCTGGGACTCCTCAACTATTTTGGTAACTTCCTACCGAGGTTAAGCACTCTTTTAGAGCCCCTACATGTATTATTGCATAAAGGTGAGAACTGGGTATGGAGAAAAAACAAACTAATTGCTTTTGAGAAAGCCAGAAACACTTTATGCTCCAACAAGCTGCTTGTATTGTATAACCCATGTGAAAGACTTGTGCTAGCATGTGATGTGTCGTCGTACGGAGTCGGGTGTGTATTACAACAAGCTAATGTTGCGGGGAAGTTGCAACCTGTCGCCTATGTCTCCAGGAGCTTGTCTAAGGCCAAGAGGGCCTACAGCATGAGTGAGAAAGAGGCATTAATTTGTGTGTGTGTTCGGGGTAAAGAAAATGCATCAGTACCTGGTTGGCCTCAAATTTGAGCTGGAAACCAATCACAAGCCCCTCACATCCCTGTTCACTGAAAACAAGGGGATAAATACCAATGCCTCAGCCCGCATACAAAGGTGGGCACTCATGCTATCAGCGTATAACTTTACCATCCGCCACAGGCCAGGCACCGAAAACTGTGCGGATGCTCTCAGTCAGCTACCATTGCCCACCACGGGGGTGGTAATGGCACAGCCTGCAAACTTGATGGTGGTGCAGCCCGCAGACTTGTTGATGGTCATGGAAGCGTTTGAAAATGATAAATCACCTGTCACGGCCCGCCAGGTTAGGACTTGGACCAGCCAAGACCCTCTGCTGTCCCTAGTAAAAAACTGTGTACTGCATGGGAGCTGGGCCAGCATCCCCGTTGAAATGCAAGAGCTAATCAAACCGTTCCAGCGGCGAAAGGATGAGCTGTCCATTCAGGCAGACTGCCTGTTGTGGGGTAACCGCATAGTGCTCCCCAAAAAGGGCAGGGAGACGTTCATCTCGGATCTCCACAGCACACACCTGGGTATAGTAATGATGAAAGTGATAGCCAGATCCCAAGTGTGGTGGCCCGGTATCGACTCTAACTTAGAGTCCTGCGTACAGCAATGCAGCGTGTGTGCTCAGTTGAGCAACGCATCCAGAAAGGCACCACTAAGTTTGTGGTCCTAGACCTCCAGACCATAGTCGAGGATCCATGTCGACTATGCGGGCCCATTTCTCGGTAAAATGTTCCTGGTGGGGGTGGATGCTTTTTCAAAATGGATTGAACGTGAAATAATGTTGGGAAGCACCGTCACCGCCACCATTGAAAGCCTGAAGGCCATGTTTGCCACCCACGGCCTGCCTGACATACTGGTCAGTGACAACAGGCCATGTTTCACCAGTGCCAATTTTAAAGAAGTCATGACCCGCAATGGGATCAAACATGTCACCTCGGCCCCGTTTAAATCAGCCTCCAATGGGCAGGCAGAGCGGGCAGTACAAACAATCAAATAGAGCCTTAAACGAGTCACAGAAGGCTCACTCCAAACCTGCCTGTCCCGAGTACTGCTCAACTACCGCACGAGACCCCACTCGCTCACAGGGGTGCCCCCCTGCTGAACTACTCATGAAAAGGACACTTAAAACCAGACTCTCGCTGGTTCACCCCAACCTGCATGATCGGGTAGAGAGCAGGCGGCAGCAACAAAATGTAAACGATGGTCGCGCCACTGTGTCACGGGAAATTGATCTGAATGACCCTGTGTATGTGCTAAACTATGGACATGGTCCCAAGTGGATCGCGGGCACGGTGATAGCTAAAGAAGGGAGTAGGGTGTTTGTAGTCAAACTAGACAATGGACAAATTTGCAGAAAGCACCTGGACCAAACGAGGCTGCGGGTCACAGACTGCCCTGAACAACCCACAGCAGACACCACCTTTTTCGAGTCCACAACACACACCCAAAGGATCAACGACACCACCCTGGACCAGCCCAGCAAGGCAGACTCACCCAGCAGCCCTGCAGGGCCAACAACACGCCAGTCCAGCGAGGGCACAGCCAACACACCAGAACAGACATTTGTACCGAGGCGGTCCACCAGGGAAAGAAAGGCTCCCGACCGCCACACCTTGTAAATAGTTTTCACTTTGACTTTGGGAGGGAGTGATGTTGTGTAACTCTAAAGCCTGCACTCCCATTTTCCGCCACCAGGGAGCGCATCCCCTGAAGTCCCAAGGGATCCCAGCATCCCTTGGGAGCACTGTATATAAGCCGGCCCCTAAGGCCTGTTCCTCGCTCTGGAGTGTCTTAATAAAGACTGAGGTCACTGTTACTTTAACCTCCCTGTGTGGAGGCTCATCTGTGTCAGGAACACAACAGAAATCATGCTTGACAAATCTTCTAAAATTTTTTGAGGATGTAACTAGTAGAGTGGACAAGGGAGAACTAGTGGATGTGGTGTATGTGGACTTTCAAAAGGCTTTTGACAAGATCCCACACAAGAGATTGCTGTGCAAAATTAAAGCACATGATATGAGGGTAATGTATTGACGTGGATACAGAACTCGTTGGCAGACAGGAAGCAAAGATTCGGGTTAAACAGGTCCTTTTCAGAATGACAGGCAGTGACTAGTGGAGTTCCGCAGGGCTCAGTGCTGGGACCCCAGCTATTTACAATATACATCAATGATTTAGATGAAGGAATTGAGTGTAATATCTCCAAATTTGCAGATGACACTAAGCTGCGTGACGGTGTGAGCTGTGAGGAGGACACTAAGAGGCTGCAGGACAGGTTAGGTGAGTGGTCAAATGCATGGCAGATGCAGTATAATGTGGATAAATGAAAGGTTATCCACTTTCGGGGCAAGAACACAAAGGCAGAATATTATCTGAATGGCGGCAGGTTAGGAAAAGGGGAAGTGCAACGAGACCTGGGTGTCATGGTACATCAGTCATTGAAAGTTGGCATGCAGGTACAGCAGGCGGTGAAGAAGGCAAATGGCATGTTGGTCTTCATAGCGAGGAGATTTGAGTATTGGAGCAGGGAGGTCTTACTGCAGTTGTACAGGGCCTTGGTGAGGTTTCACCTGGAATATTGTATTGTAAAGAGAGCGCACCTCCAGTGTTTTTGTTTTATTAACTTTATTCCTCATGTATTTGTCAAACAATATGAAATGAATGTAATGACTCAAAAATCTTGTTACTGTAAACTGCCTCAGGTGTAAACCTGATCCAACTTTATTTGCGCCCAAAGTAACCTGCGTGACATGGTACCCGTATACCAGTGATCGCGCACGCACGCGTACAGCCCGATGACCTCCGACATCGGCGCCCCCTGGTGTCTGGTCACCCCAAGCATAAATACATAACAACATCCCCTTTCAAGATCTTAATATCAGTCTGCTTACAAATTAAGATGGTCTGGGACTTTCCGCTCATGAGTTGATCGTCTCAATTCAACTTCAGTTCTAGGCGAGCGTTCTGAGCCTGTTGTGACTGAAGGCTGAGTAACTGATCTGATGGAGTGGTAATGACCACATCAGGGACTGGAGGTCAGTTTCAATAATGACAGCAAAGTCCTCTGATGAATGAACATTGGTTGGTTGGTCACTGACTGCATCTTCCTCAAGCGTTTCCAGTTCATCCGTGTGCTGCAGTTTTATCTGATCAACATGTTTCCTGCATGTTTGTCCATTCTTGTGCACAACAATAAACACTCTGTTGCCCTCCTTGGCTGTAACAGTACCAGCGATCCACTTTGGACCTTGACTGTAGTTCAGTACATAAACCGGATCGTTGACAGAGATGTCACATGACACAGCAGCACGCTCATGATACCCTTGCTGACTATGACGTCTGTTTTCAACACGATCATTCAAGTTGGGATGAACAAGAGAGAGCTTGGTCTTGAAATTTCTCATCATCAATAGTTCAGCAGGGGAGACCCCAGTAAGCATATGAGGTCTGGTCCTGTAACTGAGCCGTATACAGGACAAAAGGGACTGCAGTGAACCCTGAGTTAGACATTTCATACTCTGCTTGATCGTTTGAACAGCACGCTCTGCTTGACCATTGGAAGTAGGTTTGAATGGGGTTGACCTCACATGTTTAATACCATTGAGTTTCATGAACTCTTGAAACTCCAGACTTGTAAAGCAAGATCCATTGTTGCTCACAACAATGTCAGGCAAACCATGAGTAGCAAACATGACACGAAGGCTCTCAATAGTAGCTGTAGACATACTGGAGGACATAATAATACACTCTATCCACTTTGAATATGCATCCACCACAACAAAAAACATCTTTCCCAGGAAAGGGCCCGCAAAATCGATGTGGATCCTTGACCATGGTTTAGATGGTCACGACCAAAGACTCAGCGGAGATTCCGCTGGTACTTTACTTAGCTACATGCAAGTATTGCACTGATACCAGATCAGAGTCAATTCCAGGCCACCATACATGAGCCCTAGCAATGGCTTTCATCATGACAATACCAGGATGAGTGCTGCGTAGTTCACGTACAAATTTTTCTCTACCTTTTTTCGGTATAACAACACAATTACCCCACAGTAAACAATCTGATTGAATGGACTGTTCATCTTTGCGACGGTTGTAAGGTTTAGTCTCATCACACATTTCCGTAGGTATTGCAGACCAATCACCACTGAGGACACAATGTTTCACAACCGATAAAATAGGGTCATGGCTGGTCCAGATCCTAACTTGTTGAGCAGTGACAAGAGTTCCTTCACTCTCAAAAGCATCCATTACTAACAGTATATCTGCAGGTTGAGGCATCTCCACCTCAGGTGTGGGCAATGGCAGATGACTCAGTGCATCGGCACAATTCTGAGTGCCAGGACTATGTCGAATACCATAATCATAGGCAGATAATGTCAACACCCATCTCTGGATACGGGACAATGCATTGGTATTCATACCTTTGTTTTCCGAAAACAATGAATTGAGTGGCTTGTGATCTGTTTTGAGTTCAAAACGAAGACCAAACAGGTACTGATGCATCTTTTTGACCACATACATACAGGCCAAAGCTTCTTTTCATACTATGCTGTAAGCTCTTTCTGCCTTTGACAAACTTCTCGAAGCATACACAACAGGTTGTAGCTTACCCGGCTCATTTGCCAACACAGCAACCCCACATGATGAAGCATCACAGGCCAATACAAGACGCTTACACGGATCATAATGAACAAGCAACTTGTTTGAACAGAGTAGATTCTTAGCTTTCTCAAAGGCTCTATCTTGAGACACACCCCAGACCCAGTTGTCGCCTTTTCTGAGTAGTACGTGCAGTGGCTCTAACAAAGCACTCAATTTGGGTAAGAAATTACCAAAGTAGTTGAGTAGCCCAAGGAATGAATGCAGCTCCGTCACATTCTGAGGCCTGGGTGCATTTTTGATGGCCTTGGTTTTCGAATCAGTAGGCCTGATGCCATCAGCAGCCATCTTCCTCCCCAGGAATTCAACCTCAGGTACCAAGAAGATACACTTTGAACATTTCAGCCTGAGTCCCACTTTGTCCAGACGATGTAGAACTTCTTCAACATTGTTCAGATGTTGAATAGTGTCGCGACCTGTGACCAGAATGTCATCTTGAAACATGACAGTTCTAGGAACGGACTTCAGTATACTCTCCATATTCCTCTGAAATATGGCTGCAGTCGAACGGATTCCAAAAGAACACATGTTGTAGACAAACAGTCCTTTATGGGTGTGATGCAGGTGAGCTTCTTCAAAGTGTTGATGCAGGTGAGTTTCTTCGAAGTGTTCCTGTGTCATATGGGCAAACGTCAGATCCAGTTTAGTGAACGACTTTCCACCAGCTATTTTGGCGAACAGGTCATCAGCCTTCGGTAACAGGTACTGATCCAGTTTCAAAAATCGGTTAATCGTAACCTTGTAGTCTCCACAAATCCTGACAGTGCCATCACTCTTCAACACAGGAACAATAGGACTGGCCCACTCGTTAAACTCGACCGTTGATATGACCCCTTCACGTTGGAGTCTGTCAAGCTCAATTTCAACCTTCTCCCTCATCATGCAGGGAACAGACCGAGCTTTATGATAGACAGGCCTTGCATCAGAATCCAGGTGAATCTGCACCTTGGCTCCAGTAAAATTACCAATGCCCGATTTAAACAAAGAAGGAAACATCTTCAACACTTGAGCACATGAAGCAACACTTTGATATCATTCCAATTCCACTTGATTTTCTCGAGCCAATTCCTGCCAAACAGCATTGGACCATTACCTGGGGACAATCCATAACGGTAGATCAATAACCACACCATCATATGACACCTTGACTACTGCACTGCCAAATCACCGGTATGAGTTCCTTAGTGTAAATACGCAACTTGGCATTGACTGGACTCAGCTCAGGCTTCACAGCCTCAGTGTCCCACAGCTTGTCGAATGTTCTTTGGCTCATTATCGACTGACTCGCACCTGTGTCCAGCTCTATTGATACAGGCACACCATTCAGCTTCACATTATCGGCCGGCTCCTTCCCAAGAATGAATACAGACCGTACACTTCCTCCTCGGGTTGTGTATCCGGGCCAGCACTGGACTGGTCATCATCAGCAATGTGATGAGTGGCAGCACGCTTGCTCAGTTGTGGGCACATTGTCTGAAAATGCCCCACTTTCGAACAGCCATTACAGGAGTACTATTTAAACCGACACTGATGAGGCCAATGATTGCCTCCACAATGCCAACAGGGTGAAATCGGATTCGTACCAGTTGGCGGACTTTGAGCAGCTACAGGTTTCACATAAGCAGTTGAGTAGGCCCTGCCATAAGCAGCTCTGTCAAACGATGACACAATCTTGTTTACAAACAAAATCACTTTTTAAAAACTTAATGCAACTTTAAGAACTCAATGATAACATTGTGTTACGTATTTACGCTTGGGGTCACCAGACACCAGGGGGCGCCACTGTCGGAGGTTATCGGGCTGTACGCGTGCGTGCGCGGTCACTGGTATATAAGCGCGGGTACCATGTCACGCGAGTTACTTTGGGCGCGAATAAAGTTGGATCAGGTTTATATCTGAGACAGTTTACAGTAACAAATCTTTTGAGTCATTACATTCATTATATTTGGCGATGAGGTAACTTAAGAACCTTCTCATGCACAATGGGTACTATTGGAATTCTGGAGAGATTTGCGGATGGCGAGGATTGGGCGGATTTTATCGACCGCCTGGGTCAGTATTTTGTGGTCAACAAAATGGAGGGAGAGGCTGACACAGTTAGGCGCAGGGCGATTTTCCTCACCGTTTGTGGTCCAAAAATTTATGGCCTTGTGAAGAATCTTGCCATGGAGCTCCAACTCTTCGATGATATCTGCCTCAAATTTTCATCAGCCGTCATGGATGCCTGGCTCGTGCGATGGCCTTGCTCAAATCCAGCTTCTCTTCGGCCAATAACTTCCGAAGAATCACATCATGGTTGATGCCTATCACAAAGAAATCTTGCAGCATGTCTTCCAACACGTTCCCGAACTTACAGGGCTCAGCAAGACTTCGCAGGTCGGTGGCGAATCCCGACACATCCTGGTCCAGCACGAACATGCGTGTAAAAGCGATAGCGTGAGATGACGATCCCCTCTTTTGGCTTAAGATGGTCACGCACCAAAGCACACAAATCCCCATATTCTTTGTCCATTGGACGTAAAGGCGAGAGAAGATTCTTCACAAGGCCATAAATTTTTTGGACCACAAACGGAGAGGAAAATCGCCCTGCACCAAACTGTGTCAGCCTCTCCATCCATTTTGTTGACCACAAAATACTGATCCAAGCGGTCGATAAAATCCGCCCAATCCTCACCATCCGCAAATCTCTCCAGAATTCCAATAGTACCCATTGTACATGCGAAGGTTCTTAAGTTACCTCATCGGCAAATATAATGAATGTAATGACTCAAAAGACTTGATACTGTAAACTGTCTCAGATGTAAACCTGATCCAACTTTATTCGCGCCCAAAGTAACTCGCGTGACATGGTACCCGCGCTTATATACCAGTGACCGCGCACGCAAGTGTACAGCCCGATAACCTCCGACAGTGGCGCCCCCTGGTGTCTGGTGACCCCAAGCGTAAATACGTAACACAATGTTATCATTGAGTTCTTAAAGTTGCATTAAGCTTTTAAAAAGTGATTTTGTTTGTTTCCTTTCCCCACTGCTTAGCGTCAAAATTTAGATTTAACATTTTATTAAGTTGAAGTCCAGTCTGAATATTTAAGTGAATTAACAGGAATAAGCGCTGTGTCCACATCTTTTTAACCAGTGTGGGCTTTTTTAATGGTAAAAACCTAGGAGGCCGAAATTCAGGTCCGCCTGATACAGGGCGCACTGACCGCTTTTTGGCTATCATTACCGCTGCAATGTTTGAGTTGGGAATCCGCCCGAAATTAGTAATTTTTAAAAAAATGGCGCACAGTGGTATTGGCCGGCGGGAATCGGCACTTTGGAGCGGAGTGGGTAGGGAGCTTGGAACAGAGTTTCCACGGGGAAATTCACCTTCTGTTGATGAGGTCTTAACAAGCCAGCTGCCATCTGGCCTCCTTAAAGGCCAGGGTTTACAGCTAGGCCCTGAGGAGGAAAGGCATTGAAGTTGAGGCCACAGCTGCTGGACCTGCTGGACCTGTAACGAGGAGGGCAAGCTGTTTTTCGGATGCAGAACTGGAGACACTGATGCAGGCGATGGAGGGAAGGAGGTACCCCGACAGAGGCAGACCAACTCGTGAGGTCTTCACCAATGCCTGGAGAGAGATAGCTGTGGGGGGTCAGGGACCACCACCCAGTGCTAAAAAAAGGATGAACGACATCATCCATCTGATGAAAGTGAGTACCTGTTGCACCAACTGCTGACCTTCCATCAGCGAGCCTCTCCTTCATCCTTCTCTTATTTACCACCTTCACTCTATAGTCACTGAAGCAGCATTTCACTGTTGAGGCCTGTATATATATATATGTGTGTGTTCTCACAATGGAAGCTCCCTTTCATGTCACAGTTACAGCTGCATGTCAGGGACACAACTTGTGCACTAATTTCTGAGGCCTCACGACACTGCTACTCACCAATCATTCTTTGTTTTGCAGGCCAAGATTGTGCACGAACAGATGGAGCAAAGGAGGACTGGTAGTGACGAGCCCCGCTTCACATCCTGACACCTTTGGAGGAGAGGGTAGAGATGCTCGAGGGCAGACATGCTGCCTTCCCTGTGACCACCGATACTGGCGATGCCGATTCCCCTGCGGGCAGTATGGGTAAGGGAGGCCTTCCTTTAATACTATCTCTCCCTGAAAGCACCAGCACCTACTGAGCCTTTCCTTCTGAAAGTGTGCAAATTGCAGCCTCCATGTGTCAATTCCCCACCTCCTCCTCACGGCAGCTCTTATGCCATTTATGCTTGCAGATGAAAGGCTGACTGACAGCTAATGAGAGGGTCCTAGTGCTGCTGTGAGTGGGAGCGCAATGCAGGAGGACAGCCTTGAAAGCAGAGGCAGCCGAGGCCAGGGAGAGGATGACATGGAGACTGGGAGGTGAGGCCTGGACGGCAGCCTTGAGGGCGCTGAAAGCCATGGGGATCCTGACATCCTAGAGGACATTGGGGGCTGGAGCCTAGATGAGACCCAGGAGCCCCCTCCATCGGTTGGCGCCACATCAGATGAGGCAGAGGACGAGGGGAACACTGCTGGCAGCACCGCGTCACTACTTCCACTCACACGCGCCAGCTCAGATACTGGGAGTACGCGGTCGGACCTAGTAGTGATCGTAGAGGGGTCTGCACTGGGTGTTGCACCGGGGCCTAGCGGGCTGCACCATGGTGACGGGCAGAGGGAACCTTAGGTGTTATCTCTCCGGGGGGCAAGTGCGCATGGGAGTTCTGCTGAAGAGGACTCAGACGAGCCCATCGATGTTGGGGCTTATGAAAGAAGGGTGGAGGCCATGCATGCCCTGATGTTCGGGGCAGTGGCAAGGGTGCCGGACAGGCTGTTGGAAGTGGTGAGGCACGTGAAGGAGTCCGACTTCCATATTGTGGACAGCTCTGCGCTCACCATGGAGCCCATCATTGCCTGCGTGCAGGCGATGATGGACTTCCAGAGAGACTGTGCAGATCTAGTTGTGATGCTGCAGCTCTTTGGTAATGTGGCAGCTGCCTTTACAGCACATGCGCAAGGGAACAAACGTTTCGGTGCTGGTTTGGAGAGGATTGAGAACTGTTTGTCAGACAGGAAGCAAAGAGTAGGAGTAAATGGGGACTTTTCAGAATGGCAGGCAGTGACTAGTGGGGTACCGCAAGGTTCTGTGCTGGGGCCCCAGCTGTTTACATTGTACATTAATGATTTAGACGAGGGGATTAAATGTAGTATCTCCAAATTTGCGGATGACACTAAGTTGGGTGGCAGTGTGAGCTGCGAGGAGGATGCTATGAGGCTGCAGAGTGACTTGGATAGGTTAGGTGAGTGGTCAAATGCATGGCAGATGCAGTATAATGTGGATAAATGTGAGGTTATCCACTTTGGTGGTAAAAACAGAGAGACAGACTATTATCTGAATGGCGGCAGATTAGGAAAAAGGGAGGTGCAACAAGACCTGGGTGTCATGGTACATCAGTCATTGAAGGTTGGCATGCAGGTACATCAGTTGGTTAAGAAAGCAAATGGCATGTTGGCCTTCATAGCGAGGGGATTTGAGTACAGGGGCAGGGAGGTGTTACTACAGTTGTACAGGGCTTTGGTGAGGCCACACCTGGAGTATTGTGTATAGTTTTGGTCTCCTAACTTGAGGAAAGACATTCTTGCTATTGAGGGAGTGCAGCGAAGGTTCACCAGACTGATTCCCGGGATGGCGGGACGAACATATCAAGAAAGATTGGATCAACTGGGCTTGTATTCAGTGGAGCTCAGAAGAATGAGAGGGGATCTCAGAAATGTTTAAAATTCTGATGGGTTTAGACAGGTTAGATGTAGGAAGAATGTTCCCAATGTTGGGGAAGTCCAGAACCAGGGGTCACAGTCTAAGGATAAGGGGTAAGCAATTTAGGACCGAGATGAGGAGAAACTTCTTCACTCTGAGAGTGGTGAACCTGTGGAATTCTTTACCACAGAAAGTTGTTGAGGCCAATTCACTAAATCTATTCAAAAAGGAGTTAGATGTAGTCCTTACTACTAGGGGGATCAAGGGGTATGGCGAGAAAGCAGGAATGGGGTACTGAAGTTGCATGTTCAGCCATGAACTCATTGAATGGCGGTGCAGGCTCGAAGGGCCGAATGACCTACTCCTGCACCTATTTTCTATGTTTCTATGCTTCTATGGTCGCAGCTCTGGAAGCTCAGAATGCTCTCACGCACTCTGTGCAACAGGCGACAGAGTATCTACCTGCTGTCATCTCTGGTGGCTTTGAGACTGTGTCTGCTCTCATCAGTCTCAGTGCGATGCCAGCCGACACCTCAGTGTTGCCTTCGCAGCTGGGTCCACCACAGACCATGGGGGACATTTTGTGTAGCACAACAGCGCCAACCTGAGCTCCCTCAGATTGGTGGTGGTAACATGCCGCCTCCGGGGAGTGATGCAGGCTCCTCGGACCAGGATCCTGATGATGTGCTCTCTCAGGATCCCAGACCTGTCAATTCGCCATTGCCTCCAACCATGGAGTCGCCCGAGCCAAGGCCGACTGAATCCTCCAAGGAGGGTGCTGCCCAGTCTCCAGACGTCCCTTCCAGAGCTGGTCGAGGGCATCCTCAAAGGACATCTGTAGCTTCCACACAGGAAACACAACAGCCTTCCCAGAACCATGAGGCAGCCACAGGGGAGACACTGCGCGTAGTAGTAGGATAGGTATACGGAAGAGGGGTTAATAAGGAAATGCACAAGGGTGAGAAATTATGTTGTGTTAGTTTTTTGCACTGTTGTTCATTGTATAATAAATCTTTATTTTGTCTTCCTATATCTGGACAGATGTATAATTTGATGGTGGGAAATGATGTATGAAGGGACTCATTGGGATGGCCATGGAAAAGTGAAGTTGAAGGGTCACATGGGCATTAGATAATCTGAAACGAGCAGCAATAAGATGGGTCTGCATTTCCCTTGCAGGGTTGGGATGGCGCAGATACTTCATGGGTGACTGCCGACACACATCCTGGTCCTTCTCCTCCTCCTTCACTTCCTCCTCCTCCTCCTCCTCCTCCTCCTCCTGCTCCTCGCCTCCTCCTGAGGTGCTACTGCTGGATCGACCTCCAACGTCTGGCCCCTCATGATTGCCAGGTTCTGAAGCATGCAGCAGACGCCAAGGAAAACAGAAACCCATTCAGGCGAGTACTGCAAGACTCCACCAGAGTGGTCCAGGCAACGTAACCTCTCTTTGAGGATCCCAACGCAGTGCTCAATTATGCAGCTGGTGGCAGAATGAGCGTCATTGTAAGCATGTTTGCATCAGTCCTGGGTTTCCGCAGTGGAGTCAGCAGCCAAGTGGACAGGGGATATCCTTTGTCCCCAAGCAGTCATCCACAATCCTGGTTTGAGCCCGAGAAGATGGCGGGTACACTGCTTTGGCGCAGGATGAAGGTATCGTGGCTGTTGCCTGGATACCGGGCATTGACTGCCATGATCCTGCACTGGTGGTCACACACTAGCTGCGCATTCAGGGAATGGATTCCATTTCTGTTCATAAACATGTCAGCATGGGTTTGTGGCACCCTCAGTCCGACATGTGCTGCACCCTGGGGAACCCTGCAATCCAGACAAATCTGGCCTGCCACTCCACCTACTTCTCCCTGGTCATCAGGAATGAAATGTATTGTACTCTTCTCCTGTACAGAACATCTGTGACTTGATGGAAGGAGCGATGTGCGGCGAACTGCGAGATATTAGAAATGTTTGCAGGTGCAGACTGGAAAGAGCCAGTTGTGTAGAAGTTTATTGCAATGGTTACTTTTATTTCAATGCTCAGAGCTGTCTTCAGCCTTCTCTGAGGCTGCAGATCTGTCCGCAGGAGATTGCACAGCTCCCTCAGGATGTCCTTCCTGAATCGGAGCCTTCGCAGACATTGCTCATCGGTTAGCTCCATGTTTGAAACTTAAATTTGCAGAATGGGTGCTGCATTGTCAACACCACGGATTATGCAATGGTTCGCCAACAATTCACTGCATAGGAGAGAATTGATTAGAGCTCACCACACCAGGAACGTTATAGCCCGTAGGTTGATGGGCAGGAGACCTTACATGAGCGAGGCTGATTGTGTCAAAAGGCTGTGTTTCTGCAGAGAAGTTGTCGTTGAGACCTGTGATATGCTGAGAGCAGATTTGCAGCTCAGAAGCAGAACGCCAACTGCCTTGTCTGTTGAAGTGAAGGTAACAGCTGCACTTGCCTTCTATGCCTCGGGATCGTTTCACGCTGCAACTGGAG
This sequence comes from Pristiophorus japonicus, assembly GCF_044704955.1. NCBI lineage: Eukaryota > Metazoa > Chordata > Chondrichthyes > Pristiophoridae > Pristiophorus > Pristiophorus japonicus. The sequence continues at coordinate 140,233,468 of NC_091981.1, forward strand.
ATGTGTGCGCCATCTCTCAACGTGCAATACATGCCTGCGTTTACCAGGTCACGGCTGCACTGTATGCATGGAGGAATGACTTCATCAATTTCCCAATGACCGCACAAGCGATCCATGAGAGGGCTGTGGGCTTCTTCAGGATTGCTGGCTTCCCAAAGCTACAGGGCTGCATTGATTGTACCCACATAGCCTTGCGAGCACCCGTGGAGGATTCTGAGCACTACAGGAATAGAAAAGGTTAACACTCCATCAATGTGCAGCTCGTGTGTGACGACAAGCAGCGTATCAGGTCAGTCGATGCGAGACACCCTGGCAGTACCCATGATGCGTTCATCCTACACGACAGCGTTATATCTGACATGTTTGAGCAGCAGCCAGAAGGGCAGAGCTAGCTACTGGGAGACAAAGGGTACGGCCTGACCACCTGGCTCATGATGCCCCCACGCATGACACGGACAGAAGCTGGCCGTCAATACAACATGGCGCACATTGCGACGCGCAGCATCATTGAGAGGACCATTGGCATATTGAAACAGCGTTTCCGATGCCTGGACCATTCCGGAGGCCACTTGCAATACTCTCCTTAGATTGTCGATCATTTCACTGTTGTGTGCTGCATGCTCCATAACTTAGCCATCATGAGGCAGCAGGAGCTGGTAGTGGAACCAGAAGACCCACGTGAGGGTCCAGTGCACAATGATAGTATTACGGAAGAGCAGGATGTGGATGATGACGACGATCAGGAAAGCATGCAAGTCCCTGATGCCGGAGCATGAGGTCAGAGGAGGGCCGTCCGTCGTGCTCCTTTAACGATTGCTCGAGCCCTGCGCCAGCAGCTCATCCGTGAACACTTCAATTACTGATGCCTGAGGGCTCTGCGACTATTGTTGCGCATGGACATGTTTATTCTTTGCAGTTGTTCCTACGTTGTGTTGTGTTAATGGAAGATGAATCAGTTTTAATGAAAAAATATTTTATTGAAAAGTTAACGTCACTGTAATAAAAATATTTGTTGTATCAATCTTTACTTTGTAATATGACTCTTGAAGATCACTTAAAAACTTTAAGATCACTTATAAACTTGTAAAGTTACAAAAGTTACAAAACAATTTCAACGTGAAAAATCTTACACTCTCAAGATCACTTCAACTTCAAGATCACTTATTAGGTGCAAAATTAAATAAGATACAAAATGTGAGAGCATTTATACTATAAGATCACTTAAAAACCCTAAGATCACTTATAAGTTGTAAAGTTACAAAACTTGCAAAACAATTTCAATTTGAAAAATGCTACTAAGCTACATCAAGAACAAGAACAAAAGCAACAAAGAAAGGCTGCAACCATGTCTCATCCACATCTCAGTGAATGTTCACTTCTTCATGGGGGTGTCATTTGATTGGCGGGGCTGTGTGCCCTTATTGCAGCAGCTACCTCCATGAGGGCCTATGCCGTCGCTAGCACTCCCTCGGACATTCCCTCCCTAAGTTCCCGTGTCATTACTGCTATTTCTCCCGTCAGGACCGTCACCTCTTCACCCACTGCACTAACGCTGCTGATGAGTGATCAGGTAAGGTCATTGGTCTCCATACCCAATGCCACAACCTGAGCCGTATCTGTTGCACGCTGCATCTCAGGAGAGCGTGTCTCCAATCTCCTTCTCCTCTGCCTGGGTCTGCCTCGTGGCACCACTACACTGGGAGGCAGGGGCTGGGATGGTGGGACGCTCTGTGTTTCAGATGGCACCACTACTCAGGGAGGCGCGGGCTGGGACGGTGGGGCCCTCTGTGTTTCAGACAGCAGTACCAGAGAGAGAGGTGCGGGCTGGGATGGTGGGACGCTCTGTGTTCCAGACGGCAGTACTAGAGAGAGGGGCGTGGGCTGGGATGGTGGGTGAATGGGTGTAAACTGCTCCATTATATCACCAGCACTACTGGGACCCGTAACGTCAGAATCAAAACCATGGAAGGTGGAACCAGAACATATGCGAGTGGGAGGCGCAGGCTCGGACTGTGGTGCACTGGCTGTAAACTGCTGCATTACACCAGCAGCACCACTGGGACCCGCAACATCGGAATCAAAACCATGGAAGGTGGAACTATAAACATTAATTTGGAAGCTCTCCCATGTAGATATTTCAGTCATCGCCGCCATCATCCAGTCTGGATTGTCCGCATCTGGTTGTACTGTTTCTTGTTCTGTATCTTCAGGATCCTCAGGGTTGGCATCATCATCATCATCATGTTTTGCAAAATACATCAGAACAGTCAAATGTTTAACAGCAAGGAAAGGAGCATGATAGGTGACGTGAGTACTCTCACACATAGCAGGCCAGGCAGCAGGTTGATTTGAAGGGCAACGATGCATTTTCAGAACTTACCCTCTTCCTCGTGTGCTGTACTGATTGCTTTTCTCCATGTACGACTCATCGTAGCAGCTACCCTCTGTTCCAAGAGTGTCACTGGATGCAGATTGAGTGTGCCTCCTCCTGTTCGAGTTGCTTCCCTTTTGTTGTGGGCCAATTTCTTCTGCAAGGAGTAAAAATAACTTTTTACTGAGTGCGTCTTTCTGCAGGGTGGGACATACACATAGTCACATTACAATTACGATTACATTAAAAATTGAAAATATAACTTACACTAACTACTTGACCAAGGTCGTGCCATTTCTTTTTACACTGGCTTCCAGATCTCATGGTATGCACACTGCACAGTAATCTTCTGCAACTTGGTTCCAGCGTTTCTTCATTTCTTTAGGTGGCACTTTTATGCGACCTCTGTTGCTGGTATCTAGCTCCTGCCACCTCTGCTCAATGACGTTGACTAATATCTCCACTTCCTCATGCAAGAAATTCTTTGTTCTTGGTGGACGTTGTTCCATTGCTGTATTGAATTGACACTCTGATTTTTCAAAACACACAGTTCTTAATTTGCATGCATCTATGCAGCACTTGTTCTGGAAGTTTAGTAGTGAAAAGCAGCATTCAGTGATTTCAGCAGGTGATTTATTCAACTGCTGCTAAAAGCACTCCTTCAGACACAACAAAATCATCAAAATTCAATCCCAAGCCTTTCCAGAGGTCAAATCATCACTTTTCTTTAAGTTCCTTTAAAAATGCCAAGTGCTAATGTTTCTGGGCTACTGCACGTGCGCTCGCGCTCCAACGCGCACATGCAGGGCTACCGGCACAACGTTGCCTCATTTAACTTAGCCCCGCCCCCCTCCACTTGCAGAATCGGCGCCACTCTGTGGCTCTGCCCCTCCCGCTGCTGTGTGCGCGCCGTGCCGAGCTCCCAGGGACCAGCAAGGAGCCGGAGAATTAAGAGGTATTTTTCTGTCGCGCTTTTAGGCACGAAAAACGGGCATCCAGGTCGGGGCTGCGCATTCTAGGCGTGGCCCGAAACTTGACCCCATTGTTTCTATGTAGGAGAAGGCGGTGCCATCAGCAACAGGTCCAGAGGCAACGGGCAAGGGAGGCAACATGCATGGCTGGCCAGCATAGAGAAGGCCCTGCGTGCTTCCCTGCCTCACACAATGTGGACAAGGTGTTCCCCTGCTAACATTGAGCCCATTGCGTCTGCAGGCTCAACCCTCGCTATGAGGCCTCTGTGGAGTACAGAATGCTGCCCCCCAGGCCAATCATAATCATGGCCAGTGATAAACTTTTCAAAAGTCTGAAAAAGTTCTCACAAGTCCGCAAAAGTTTTTGAATCTGCCAACAATTTTTTGCAAGTCCGCAAAATTTAACTGAAAAAAAATCCCGATTCCACCAACACTCCTTTCTCCTCCGTTGGAGGTCTCGAGCAGCCCGGCACAGTGCTTCGACAATAAAAGCTGTCGGGGGTACTAACAGGAAGCAGGTTGTTTTTTTAATCCTGAATATAGCTTCCGGGACGGAGTGGTAGCAGTGCGTACTCTGATTGCGTCACCACGGCCGTATTCACACTACCGCGGCGGAAGTGAGGGGAGCGGGGCGGAAGTGAGCACCGCTACAAAAATGGCCAGGCTAAATTTCGCTGGCGCTGGCCATTGGACCAAAAGTCGGCGGACGCTCAACTCTGCCGCCTGGCCGCCATTTTCCCACGGTAACCGGCCTTTTTGGGGAGCTGTATTTTAGCCCCTAATACTTTTGAAAAGTTTTTACTTTCATGTGATTTTTTTTTAACTCTTAGCTTTGATGGGAGAAGCCAGTATTCAATCTATGTGGCCTCCTTGTAACTGTTAGTTCACGTTTGGTCACACCAGGAGACTGACACCACCGACAAAACTAATGCTGACGAAGAAATAAACCTCCAGTGACAATCCCACAAGTGTGGCATATCCAAGGGAGACAGTGGTGGTGACATCATGTCACAGTCTGTTACAGGGCATAGTACAAATCTAAAATGTGTTATTGTCAAACTGTAAGAGGAAGGAACCTACCCCAAGTTGTGGTTTGTGGATTACTGTGTCATATCAGTTTCCCAGTCTAGGTCCACTTTACTGTTGGTGCTATAATATTCCATTAATGCATTTGAGTGAAATCAAACATTCTGATTGGCAGACCTGCAGTTCTTAATTCCTGGTTAGATCAATGAGCAACATTTTACTTCATTTATAAATCAGCTCATGGTTGCTAAACAATAAGAAGCATTCATTTGACCCCTGGATCTGTTCTCGATATGTCTGATTGCTTGGATTAAGCTGTTAGTCACAAAATGTTTGCTACTAGAGCAATGCTCATTGAATTCTAGAGATCAGCAAATGTAATTTATTTGATCAATTTAAATGTAATTAATAAAGTGCTGCAACAAAACAAATTAAACTTGGAATTTATTTTTGTTTCCCATGTTGAAATAAAATATTGTGATAATAATTCATTAAAATTTTAAAACTTACCCTTGCATTTTGTAACTGCCTCTGGTACACTACTCAGCTAAAGCCTCATAGTTCTGAAAGTCTGAAAAAGGCATTCACATTCCAAAAGGGGTGATATGTGTGTGTGCGTTTGCATTTGTGCATGTGTGCATGTGTGTGATGTGTGTATGTGCATGTGAGTGTGTGCATGTCTATATGTATCTGTGTATGTGTGTGTGTGTGTGTCCATGTGTATGTGTGTGTGTGAGTGTGTGTGCGCGCATGTGTATGTGTGCATATGTGTGTGTACACACTCATGTGCTCAGCATTCTAAAAATTGTATATGAGTCAACAGGAAGATGCCAAATAAGTAACACTGTGAAAACAAACTCAAAATATGGAACTATCTGTCGGCAGTAAAAGCAAACCTGATTTCAGCAGCTTCCTATCTCTCTGCCACCATACAATATTTTCCCTTTTATTTTTTATTCCCAGCCAATTTTCTCCAGAAGACATCGGGATCTATTTTCATCTTCATACCAAACTGTTTTTCAGTGTGAATGGGGCTGGTAGCAAGACAATATTTTTTTAAATATTAGAATTGTCGCCCGAGGCCCACCTTATGTGATTTTTGAGCGAATCTCGATTAGGCAGCCTGCACTATCACCTGAGACAGGAAAGAGCCTTAATAATTTTTAAAATTGGAGTCTTTTGATGTCTTTGGGCCCTAATGTAATTTTGGTCTAATATTCTTCTCTTAGGCAGTCTCTCGGAGTCGAGGTTGCCTTGCTTCCACACTAATATGAGTTCTCAGGTGACTGATGAGACCAATGTGGCATTTACAGTCTCTGTTACAGGTGAGGCAGGTGGTGGTTGGAGGGGCGGATGGGTGGGGTACTTAGGTTGTCGTGCGCTCCTTCCGTTGTTTGCGCTTGGCTTCTGGATGCTCCCGGCATAGAGACTCGAGGTGTTCGGTGCCTTCCCAGATGCTTCTCCTCCACTTTGAGCGGTCTTGGGCCAGGGATTCTCGGATGTCGGTGGGGATGTTGCATTTTTTCAAGGAGGCTTTGAGGGTGTCCTTGAAGCATTCCCTCTGCCCTCCTGCGACTCGCTTGCCGTGTCGGAGCTCTGAGTAGAGCGCTTGTTTTGGGAGTTTAGTATTGGGCATGTGGACAATGTGGCCCATCCATCAGAGCTGATCGAGCATGGTCAATGCTTCAATGCTGGGGATGTTGGCCTGAGCGAGAACACTGACATTGGTGCACCTATCCTGCCAATGGATTTGCAGGATCTTGCTGAGGCAGCATTGTTGGTACTTCTCCAGTGCTTTGAGATGCCTGCTGTACATAGTCCATGTCTCTGAAGCATATAGCACTACTGCTCTGCAGACCATGAGCTTGGTGCCAGGTTTGAGATCCTGGTCTTCAAACACTCTCTTCCTCAGGCGACCGAAGGGTGCACTGGCACAATGAAAGCAGAGTTGGACTTCGTCATTGACGTCTGCCCTTGTTGACAGGCTCCCCAGGTATGGAAAGTGGTCCACCTTGTTCAAGGCCTCGTCATGGATCTTGATAATTGGGAGGCAGTACTGTGTGGCTGGGGCAGGTTGGTAGAGAACCTTTGTCCTACAGATGTTTAATGTAAGGCCCATGCTCTCGTACGCTTCAGTGAAGGTGTTGACGATGGCTTGGAGTTTGACCTCCGAGTGTGTGCAAACGTAAGCATCGTCTGCATACTGTAATTCAATGACAGAGGATGGGATGATCTTGGATCTGGACTGGAGGCGACAGAGGTTGGACAATTTCCTGTTTGTTCTGTAGCTTAGCTCCACTCCAGTGGGGAGCTTATTGCGGACGAGATGGAGCATTGCAGTGAAGAAGATCGAGAAGAGCATTGGTGCTATGACACAGCCTTGCTTGACCCTGGTCCGCGCGTGTATTGGGTCTGTGGTCGATCCGCTGGTCAGGATCAGAGCTTGCACATCATCGTGAAGCAGACGGAGGATGGAGACAAACCTTTGAGGGCAGTGAAATTTGAGAAGGATACTCCATAATCACTCACAGTTGACAGAGTCAAAGGCCACATCCAGAGGTTGACGCTGTTCCCTGCATTTTCCTTGGATTTGACACGCGGTGGAGATCATTGTCCATTGTGCCCAATACGGCGAATTCCGTATTGCGACTCCGGGAGGAACTCTTCGGTCATTGGGAGAAGGTGATTGAGGAGGATTCTTGTGATGATTTTCTCTGTGGCAGACAGCAGGGAAACTCCTCTGTAATTACCGCAATCGGATGTGTCACCTTTCTTGAAGATGGTTATGATTACAGCATCTCTGAGATCCCCTGACATGCTCTCCTCCTTCCAAATAAGAGATGAGGTCATGGATTTGTGCCAAGAGTACTTCTCCGTCATGCTTTAGTACTTCGGCAGGGATTCCATCTGCTCCTGAGGCCTTGTTGTTCTTCAGTTGTCGGATGGCCTTTTCAACCTTATGCCGGGCTGAGGTTGTGCTGAGGTGGTGGTGGGTAGCATGCAGCGGGACGGAGTCGAGGACACTCACATCAAAGACAGAGTCTTGGTTAAGGAGATCTTCAACGTGCTCCTTCCAGTGGGCACTGACTGCCTTTCTGTCCTTGATGAGTATCTCTCCGTTCCTGGCCCTCACTGGCGTAGGACCTTGGGTGCTTGGGCCGTAGATGGTCTTGACTGCGCTAAAGAATCGACGCAGAATCATGGTTGTCAGATAGTTTGGTCTAATACTGGGCAGAGCACACACTACATGCACTGTACCCAGTGCAATGGAATGTAGACTGGCCTAACTAGCTGTCGTTAAAGAATTTTGGAGGCCATTCCAAAAACATTAAAGGTAAGTTTTTTTTAAAAAGATGAATGCTAAAAATCTAATTGGACAAAAATTAGCCATTTGGGTGAGGTAACAAAAGATGATCAACATATGTAGAACTAAGCTGACACAGAAGATGTCAGCCTCAGCTCATTGGTAGCACTCGCGCCTGTAAGATTGCAAAATTTGTGGAAAAACCCCAGTGTTTGGCTCATTGGAAAGGATTTGGGACTATCAGCCAGAAAGTTTGGGATCCTAAAATGCATGTGGAAGGAACTACCAGTTTTAACCAAGTTTGGGATTTTAAAAGGCATATTGGGTCCGTGTGGAAAAGGACTGCAAAACTGAGGGACAACTAATCTCTATAGAAGTCAGCCTTTGGGTATTGAAGCTGTCTGGGGTATTGAAGCTAAACAAATTGTCTGGAGAATTGTGTAAACTCGAAAACCCTTCTCCCCAGGAGACATTAACATAACAACAATCGACCCAGAGATAGCCAGCTATAGCTCTAAACATGAAACCCATCCAGCGCATGCATAATGTTAATGGCCCATCCAGCCCACATGAAAAACCCAGGCCTAGGCAGACAACGTAAATACCAAAACTCAATCTCAATGCTTAACTCTGACTAGGTTGAACTCCAGGGCAAACAGGGATTATGCTCACCAATCCTTAAATTGTCAGTTAGCGGTGGTTCGCGATTTCGAGGTTTGCTGGCCTCTGTAGGTTCTGCTTGTCGTATCCTGAACATCGTAGAGGACTTCTGACTGCATAGTCTTTAGTTGGGTGGTGTCCGCTGATGCGGTAGAGCGCGTATTGGATTTATGGGGTGAGTACCCACTTTCTTCCATTAGAAATAGGTTTTAAAGTCTTTTTAGGTAATGTTTCACCTGTTGGTAGCTAGGACTAGATTGTGGAGTGGAAACTTTTGAATCTTCAGTTTCTTCTTGAGGAGTTTTGGTTTTGGAATTGGTCGGTCACGGTGCTTTCGATGTTACCACGTTAGCTGTGGTCAGTTGTTATCGCGATGGAGATGTCTGAAGTTACTGGGAGCTGCTTTCTGCCATGATGATTTTCTTCCTTCTTCTTTCGGTAGATGAATGCCTGCTTGCTCTCTTGCTTCCTCCTCCCTTGCTTCCTTATCCGTTAAACACCGGGCCCCAGTTATAATTTTGGAACCGTTCTAATCTACGCACCAAATCAGCCCCGATTCTTTGTTTAATTTTTGGTGAGCTTGATATCTCTGTCATATTTTGGCAGGCCCATTAATGTTAACCTGTCTCAGATGTGTCGATCTCTTAAATTTATTGCTTGATCGGGAAAAATTAGCTTTGGTATTTGCAATGTCTGCCTAGGTCTGGGTTTCCATGCGGGCTGGATGGGTCATTATCATTATGTATGCACTGGATGGGTTTCCTGCTCAGTGATGGCTGGCTATTTCTGGGTTGATTGTTGCTATGTTAATGTCTTCCGGGGACAAGGTTTACGAGTTTACACAATTCGCCAGACAATTTGTTTAGCTTCAATACCCCAGACAACTTGTAAGGGGGTGGTCTAGGGAGTCAGGTTCACCTCTGACCTTCTGAGTGGTTCGAATCGCTCCCACTCCCTTGGGTTCTCAACTCTGGATTTATTTGGGGGATGTGATAAAGTGCAAGAGACAACTGGTTTGGTGCAAAAGAACTTTGGTTTTATTAAAGACAAGAAAATACAATGTCAAACTTATAATCACTCAAATAAAGAACAGTACATCACACATTCAAAGGGGTTACAGTGAATAATACACCTTCCACCTCCCAATACCCAACACTGACTAGATTAGACTCCAGGGCAAACAGGGACTATGCTTACCAATCCTTTATGGTCAGTTGGCGGTAGTTCGCGATTTCGGGGTTCGCTGGATTCTGTAGGTTCTGCTTGCCGTAACCTGAACGTCGGAGAAGACTTCTTATTGCGCAATCTTCAGTTGGGTGGTGTCTGCTGATGCAGTAGGGCACATTTTGGACTTATGGGGTAAATACCCATTTTCGTTCATTAAAAATATGTTTCAAAGTCCTTTTAGATAATGTTTTCAACTGTTGGTAGTCAGGCCTAGGTTGTAGAGTGGAAACTTTCGATTCTTCGGTTTCTTCCTTGTGGAGTTTTGTTTCGAAGTTGGTCGATCACGGTGGTTTTGGTGATACCACATTGGCTGTGGTCGGTTGCTGCCGCAATGGTGATGTTCTTCCTTTTCCGATTTCAGGTCGTCGAGGCTGGAGAAGTTAGGTACAACTGCTGCGGTAGTCTCTCTTCCTTCTTGATGCTAGGCTGCTGTGTGCATACCTTCTGCTAAGCGTCCCTAGCAGTGTCTTATGAGGCAGTAGCATACCCTTTGTTAAATCAGGGCTTATACGTTTGGGGCTGTTCTAACCTTCGCGACAAATCAGCCCGGATTCTTTTTGCCGGGCTTGATATTTCTTTGTCATATTTTGGCAGGCTCATTAAAATGATAACCTGTCTCGGGTGTGTCGATCTTCTAAATCTGTTTCTTGTTGGAAATATTAGCTTGGTATTTTCAATGTCTGTCTGTGCTTGGGTTTTTCATGCGGGCTGGATGGGCCTTTGTTGTTATGCATATGCTGAAATGGCTTTCAAGATTCAGGTTGATGGTTAGCTATCTCTGGGTTAATTGTTGCTATGTTAATGTCTCGTGAAATCCCAAATTTGATTAAAGTTCGTAGTTTCTTCCATGTGTACTTTAGGATTTCAAACTTTCTGATCAATATTTCCAAATTAAATTTCCTTTCCAATGAGTCCAAACATTGGGGGGGCGGTTCCTATGAATTTTGCACCCTTCAAACTTCAATACCCAAACTGGATTCTTTAGTTTCAGCCCTTTCCACATGGACCCAATCTGCCTTGTAAAATCCCAAATTCGATTAAAACTTGTAGTTTCTTCCAGGTGCACCTTAGGATCCCAGTTTCTGGTCAGCAGTTCCAAATTAAATTCCCTTTCCAATGAGTCCAAACACTGGGGGGGTTTTCCCACGAATTTTGCAATCCTACAACAGCCAGGACTATTTTCAGTGTCAGGTCACGGAGGCTAAGAATAACGAAAAGGTACTGCAGGAAGAAAATACTCGCCTTACCCTTCAAGTAAAAGAGGAGGAGGAGAAGTTAAGAGAAGTACAGGCAGCTTACAAAGTAGCTAGCACTAATGGGTTTGAGTCAGGAGACCACGGTCCCTGCCAGCAACAAATCAAAAGTTTAACCCTTGCTCTGTCCAAGACCAAAGGCATGGTACGCCTAATAAGCCCGGGTAAACCTGGAAGAGAGGGAGGAAACTGTTCAACCACCACCTGTGGCGCCGGTGTCGGTACCGGTTCGGCAGCAGGAGGGGCGAACAAGTTGTGGGGCGGACAGGGATTGCGGACCACCACCACCTGTGGTGCCGAGTTTTTGCTCGGTTTGGCAGCAGGGAGAGGTGGGCGAGCCAGACCTAGAAGAGCCAGAGCCAGGGCCGATGTGCCCGGTCCGGCAACAGAAGTTTGGCCCGCCCAATGGTGGTGAGGGTCAGGGGCCCCTAGAAAGTTAGTTCGCGGTTCCCCACGCTACCCAACAGCTTAGGGTTATGATAAGCCACCTGGATAAGCTCACTCCGAAGGGAGGCCCCTCGATTCACTTTATGGAAGTGGAGCAGGCAGAGGATATTAACAGGTGCGATGATGCCAAAGTAGCAAAAATGTTCCTCCTCCCACTGGATGGCAAGTTGTATCAGTCCCTCTCTGCCGAGAGCAAATGGGGGCAGAGTACATATGCTGTCATCCGGGAGGACATTTTGGAAGTCATGGGCTGTAATGATGGGAGTCCCTTCACTGCAGAAGACAGTGCAGCTCACAGGGGAAACCCCACAGGCTTTTGCAGACAGACTGTGGCCTGTGTACCAGGGGACCTCAACCAAGATCGCCTAACCCGGGACGAGTGAGCCCGCTGGCTCCGAAGCCTGGTGGCAAACAGTTCACCATGGATCAGAGCAAAGGCTGAGGCCTGGTTTGACCCGAGAGATCCCCATGCCACCGAGGAGAGAGTGGTCAGGCAACTGATCCTAGCCCACCGGAACGGCAGAGGAACGGAAGAGTACCCACCCAAGGGAAGGGTCCACGAAATTAAACCTAGTCAGGATAAGAGGGAATGGCACCAGGAGGGGGTTAACCCCTCCGATACGAAGCGGACCTGCTTTGGATGCGGGAAGAGTGGGCACTGGAGAAAGGATTGTAGGAATTCATGGAAGAGTAGCGCAGGGAAAAATTCTCCCATCGCTGCCCAAAAGACTGAGACTGGAAAACCAGTCTCTCCCCACATATTCGACACATTTATGACTGCGCGCCGAACAATGCTAGATGGCCCTGGGAGGGTAGATGCAGCCACCAGTACTGTAACCCCATCTGCCCCATCCCATCCAGGACAGTAACTAGAACAGGCACAGCCTGTTCACCTATGTTCCCTTGAGTATGATCCGTGGAAGAGACAGACCCTTCAGATGGAGGTGAAAAAGATGAAGGGGACTTATTTGCTGGATACCGGTGCATCAAGCACCCTCATCTATGCAGCTAACCCTGCCGCCTCACCTCTGTCTGGGGAGGTCCCCTACAGCTTCATGGGTTTCACAGGCACCGAGTAGGCTGGCTCATTCTCCATTCCACTCTCTATTCATTTAGGAACACTCCACACCAAGTGGACTTGTGTCCTAATGAAGTGGGAGCTGGAAGGGAGAGGGGTCCTGGGGGCTGACTTCATTCTAGGCCATGGGATCTTAGTGGATTTAAGGAACCACTGTCTTTGGAGGGCAGTATGTACGGGACAGGAAAGTGAGGTGGTGGTTATCCCAGAAAAACGGGGGAAAGGGACGGTGTGCAGCATGAAACCAAAGGAGGGTTACGACCTCGAATCGCTGGTAAGTAACACTCCATTGGAATACCAAGAGTATGTGAGGGCAAATCTTGCAGCTTTCGCCACTCACAAACACGACTGTGGAAGGATAAACGGGGTCAAGGTTAGTGTAGATGGGGACCCCATGACCCGACCGCAGAAACAGTACAATTTCCCCAGGGAGGCGGAGGCAGACATGGAAACAGCCTTGGATTCTTTGGTTAAGCAGAGGGTATGGAGACCAATAGCCACCCATGTGAACTCTCCATTTTGGCCGGTTAAGAAACCGGACAACTCCTGGAGAGCCACGGTGGACTATCGAGCACTCAACCGTAACATCCCTGCCTGTGCACCCACCGTTGCTGCCTTCGCCGACCTCATTGGAAGTATCCCAGCCTCCGCGACCACCTTCACAATTCTGGATGTTTCCAACGGGTTTTGGTCCATCTCTTTATGTAGAGAAGACCAGTACAAGTTTGCTTTTATCTTTAAAGGCCAGCAATACACTTGGAACTGTCTCCCTCAGGGCTTCCACAACAGCCCTAGCATTTTTCACCAATGTATGGCCAACTGTTTGAAGAGCTTCAGCAGACGGTACAGTATGTGGATGACCTGCTCCTATTCACTGATGAGGGGGAGGAGCATGGCCCACTGCTGGTTGAGCTGCTGGAGCTGCTGAACGAAGAAGGGTTTAAAGTCAATCCCAAGAAGGCACAGATCGGCCAGAAGGAAGTAAAATTCCTGGGACTTGTCATGTATTTAACCATCTTGCAATGACATAGTCATGTAACTGTAACTCATGTACACTGTACCTGTACCCTAGAAATGCACACCCTGACCACAGGGGGTGAACTTGCGGGAGACACTCCTCACCTGGGTTTCCAAGTATAAAAGGGGAGGTCCCACCCAGGGTCAGCACTCCTTGGTCCTAACAATAAAAGTGAAGGTCACAGAATGACCATGTCTGGTATATCTATGCCTCGTGTGAGTTTGTAGTAAGGTGCAGGGACACTACATTTGGCGATGAGAAACCGGAATCACTGAACCACGAGGATGGCCACCGGTGGCACAGAGGAATGTTACTGTGTGGGTGAGGACTGGGATGACTTTGTGGAAAGACACCAGCAGAGCTTTGTCATGAAGGACTGGCTGGCAGCGACAGCGGCTGACAAGCGGAGGGCGCATCTACTGACCAGCTGCGGACCACAGACGTATGCGCTGATGAAAGACCTGCTCGCATCCCAAAAGCCGGTGGAGAAGTCCTTTGAAGAGCTCAGCCAGCTGATCAGTGAGCATCTCAAGCCGGTGAGTAGCGTACACATGGCCCGGCACCGGTTCTACTCTCACCGGCGTCAGGAAGGACAAAACGTCTCGGACTTCGTGGCAGAATGGCGGCGCTTGGCCAGTCTCTAAGTTCTCCGATGCCTGCAGGGGGGAAATGTTAAGGGACTTTTTCATTGAGGGCATTAATCATGCCGGAACTTTCAGGAAGCTCATAAAGACTAAGGACTTGACTTTAGAAGGGGCAGCGTTGATAGCTCAGACCTTTATGGCAGTGGTGTATGCCATTTCATGCTCTTCTTCAGGTTCCTCCGTGTCTATGCTGAACCTTTTCTTTACTTGGTCCAAGTGTTTGCAGCATATCTGCACATTGTTTAGTCGGACCACCATGACTCTATTTCCTTCTTTGCCAATTACGGTGCCCTCAAGCCACTTGGGTCCCAAAGCATGGTTAAGAAAAAATACCGGGTCATCTATTTCTATAGACTTACCGCTTGAGTTTCGATCATGGAGCTTGGTTTGGGACTGGCGTTTGCCCTCAATCTGCGAGACAGAGGAACCAGACGAGGGGTCTGCAATGCAGGATGATGCCTGGGGTAAAGCCATAGATGCTGAAGTTCATTGGGTTCAAGTGGCTGACGTCCACAGCTCATACACTAAAACGCCACCCATGTTGATGAAAGTCTTACTGAATGGCATCCCGGTGCACATGGAGCTGGATACGGGAGCTAGCCAGTCATTCATGAGCGCCCAACAATTTGAGAGACTATGGCGACACAGAGCTAGCAGGCCCAAACTGGAATGCTTTGAGATGCAGCTACGGACGTACACCACAGAGATCATCCCAGTGCTGGGCAGTGCAAACTTGTTGGTAACACATAATGGATCACAGAACCGGCTGCCACTCTGGATCGTTCCGGGAAATGGCCCCGCGCTTTTGGGGAGGAGTTGGCTAGCTGAGATGAATTGGAAATGGGGGGATGTGCACGCCATTTCATCCGTGGAGCGAAGCTCATGCTCACAGGTCCTGCAAAAATTCGGGTCACTGTTTCAACCTGGTGTCAGAACGTTCAAGGGCACTAAAGTAGTGATACGCATCATCCGGACGCCAGACCAGTGCACCACAAAGCCAGTGCGATGCCGTATGTGATGCGTGAAAAACTTGAATGTGAACTGGACAGGCTGCTCAGAGAGGGCATAATTTTGGCCGTTGAATTCAGTGACTGGTCATGTCCCATCGTTCCCGTCCTCAAAGCGGATGGCTCGGTTAGGATTGTGGTGACTACAAAGCCACCATCAACCGAGTGTCGCTGCAAGACCAATACCCGCTTCCGAGAACAGAGGACCTTTTTGCCACGCTGGCAGGTGGCAAGCTGTTCACGAAGTTGGACCTCACTTCGACCTACATGACTCAGGAACTGGCTGAAGAATCCAAGCTTCTGACCACCATCATGACGCACAAGGGATTATTTGTCGACAACAGGTGTCCGTTTGGCATTCGGTCGGCAGCAGCCATCTTTCAAAGAAACATGGAAAGCTCGCTCAAATCCATTCCTGGAACGATCGTATTCCAAAATGACATTCTCATAACGGGTCGAGACACCGATGAACACCTCCACAACCTGGAGGAGGTGCTATGCCAATTGGATCGGGTAGGCTTGCGGCTGAAAAAGGCCAAGTGTGTGTTTTTGGCCCCAGAGGTCCAGTTTTTGGGCAGGAGGGTTGCCGTAGATGGGATCCGGCCTACCGAATCAAAAACGGAGGTGATCCGCCGGGCACCTAGGCCCAGCAACACTTCAGAGTTGCGATCGTTTCTGCGACGTTTGAGCTATTTCGGGAACTTTCTGCCGAACTTAAGCACATTGTTGGAGCCGTTACACATGCTCCTGCATAAAGGTTGTGAATGGTTTTGGGGTGACTGTCAAGAACGGGCTTTCAATAAGGCAAGGAACCTGCTGTGTCCCAACAAACTGTTAACTTTGTATGACCCCTGTAAAAAACTGGTCTTAACATGCGATGCATCATCCGACGGGGTTGGGTGTGTGTTGCAGCAGGGTAACTATGATGGCTGACTCCAACCGGTGGCTTAAGCCTCCAGGTCGCTCTCCCAGGCAGAGTATGGATACGGCATGGTCAAGAAGGAAGCACTCGCGTGTGTTTACGGTGTGAAAAAGATGCACCAGTACCTTTTTGGTAGACAGTTCGAGCTAGAGACGGATCACAAGCCGTTAACATCCTTGTTGTCCTACAGTAAGGCTGTCAACGCCAATGCGTCAGCTCGCATACAGTGCTGGGCCCTCACACTGGCTGCGTATGACTACACCATACGGCACCGGCCAGGCACCGAAAATTGCGCTGACGCGCTCAGCAGGCTCCCACTGGCCACCACCGAGGGGCGGCGGAGCAGAGCGCTGAGATGGTCATGGCTGTTGAGGCTTTTGACACCGCAGGTTCCCCCAACACAGTCCGCCAGATCAAACTGTGGACCAACAGAGACCCCCTCCTATCCATGATAAAGAAATGTGTCCTGACTTGGGACTGGGCGCCCGCACACAGGGCATGCCCCGAGGAGGTCAGACCGTTTCAGAGACGGATGGATGAGCTCTCCTTCCAAGCCGACTGCCTGCTATGGGGCAGCCGGGTAGTCATGCCCCAGAAAGGAAGGGAAGCATTCATCAGGGAACTCCACAGCGAGCACCCTGGCATCGTGTTAATGAAGGCCATTGCCCAGTCACATGTATGGTGGCTGGTAATTGATTCAGACCTGGAACACTGGGTTCGCAGGTGCACAACGTGTGCCTAGCTGGGCAATGCCCCCAGGGAGGCCTCACTCAGCCCGTGGCCCTGGCCCACCAAACCATGGTCACGTATCCACGTAGACTATGCGGGCCCGTTCATGGGGAAAATGTTCCTGATCGTTGTCAATGCATACTCGAAGTGGATCGAGTGCATCATTTTGAACTCGTGCACGACATCCATCACAGTGGAGAGTCTGCGTACGGTTTTCGCGACCCATGACTTGCCGGACATCCTGGTCAGCGATAATGGCCCATGTTTCACCAGCCATGAATTCCAAGTGTTTATGTCAGGCAATGGTATCAAGCACATCCAGACAGTGCCGTTCAAGCCGGCTTCCAATGGCCAGGCGGAATGAGCGGTCCAAATCATAAAACAGGGCATGCTACGCATCCAAGGACCCTCCCTTCAGTACCGCCTATCGCGCCTCCTGCTGGCCTGCAGGTCCCGCCTGCACTAGCTCACAGAAGTCCCGCCAGCGGAACTCCTCATGAAACACACGCTCAAGATGCGGCTGTCCCTCATTCACCCAGCCCTAGCAGACATTGTTGAGGGCAAGCGCCAGTCCCAAACCGAGCTCCATGATCGAAACTCAAGGGGATGATGTATAGAAATAGATGACCCGGTATTTGTTCCTAACCATGCTTTGGGACCCAAGTGGCTTGAGGGCACCGTAATTGGCAAAGAAGGAAATGGAGTCAGGGTGGTCCAACTAAACAATGGGCAGATATGCCGCAAACACTTGGATCAAGTAAAGAAAAGGTTCAGCATAGACAAGGAGCAACCTAAAGAAGAGCATGAGATGTCACCCACACCACTGCCAGTGGACGAGCAACAAAAACAGTCCTCAGCATGCACACTCCCTGCGGCCAGCCCGGACAGGCCGGAATCACCTCAAGTGACAGAGACGCGTGCCGAGGCTCAGCCACCAGAGACACAACTGCGGCGCTCCACGAGAGAGTGTCGACCACCTGACAGACTGAACTTCTGAAACAAAAAGACTTAAGGGGGGAGGTGATGTCATGTATTTAACCATCTTGCAATGACATAGTCATGTAACTGTAACTCATGTATACTGTACCTGTACCCTAGAAATGCACACCCTGACCACAGGGGGTGAACTTGCGGGAGACACTCCTCATTTGGGTTTCCAGGTATAAAAGGGGAGGTCCCACCCAGGGTCAGCATTCCTTGGTCCTAGCAATAAAGGTGAAGGTCACAGAGTGAGCGTGTCTGATATATCTATGCCTTGTGTGAGTTTGTAGTAAGGTTCAGGGACACTACAGGACTGACTGCGCGCTGGGGAAAAAGCCATTGACAAGGCTAGAAGGGAAGCAGTGCAGAAGTTAAATCCCCAACACAGTAACAGGAGTAAGATGTTTTCTAGGGCTAACCGGGTACTGCAGAGATTTCATTGGGGATTATGCAGCCACCGCAGCCCCTCTGCTCCAACTCCTACACAAGGGAGTGAAGTGGGATTGGGATGAAGGTTGCGAGGCAGCATTTATCCAACTCAAGAAAGACCTGCAGACCGCGCAGGCTTTAGGGGCTATTGATGGGGAGAAAGAGGTTTTCCTGGAAGTAGCAGCCAGCAGGGACAGTCTGAGCACAGTACTGCTCCAGGAGCGGCACGGTTGGCTGAGACCAGTGGTCCACTCCTCCAGGATACTCACGGACGTGGAGAAGGGGTACTCCAACTGTGAGAGGCACCTCCTAGCCACTCACTCGGCTGTGAAAAGATCACTGATCTTCACAAGGGGGCTCCCCAATCACACTCCTTACCCACCATACGCAGACCCAAATGCTCCTGAACGGGAGGATCAAGGACAGGACAGTGAGCAGTGCCCGCATTGCTCGCTGGACCCTGCTCCTCTCTCAGATAGACCTACGGGTAAAGCGTCTCTGCGGAGGCTCACAGCCAACATGATCTAACCAGGGATAGCCCACCGGTGTTCTGTAGAAGGGGTATGGGAAGTTAACACAGGCTTTTGGGCTGGGCTGCACCCCACAGGCCGAGAAATCTATGTAGATGTTTCAAGCACGGTATCTTTGGGTGAACGACTCACAGGCTGCGGAGTTTATGTCCCAGAGACAGGCATTGCCCTGGCGATTAAACTCCCTAGTACCATGAGTGCCTCGCATGCTGAACTGTCTGCGGTGGTGTACGTGGTCACACACCCCGAGGAATTCCCTACCCTGTACACAATTTGCTCAGACAGTATGTACACACGCAATTCATGTATGGAATACCTGGCTATCTGGTCCCGTCACGGATACACATCTGCAGATGGGAGACCCCTGGCAATTAAGCCTTTACTGGAAAAGATCATGGCAGCCATAGGGGAGGAAGGGAAGATCTCTATACACAAAGTGAAGGCACACTCAACCACTGAACCCCGTAGCGAGGGTAACCAGCAGGCTGTTATGTTGGCCAAGCAAAGTGCTCGCATGGGCAAGCTCTGTAATCTGTACAACCCAGGCCCCATTGCAGCAGTTAGGGGTGAGATTGGGATGACAGGGAGGGCAGGGGTAGCATTGTCCCCGGACCTGAAAACGGTTCAGCCCAAGACGCCGTCCCCAAAACTGTTCTGAACACGCTAGCTAAAGGGGAAAAGTTAGACGGCCGGTACGGTACCGCAGATATTGCCATTAAAGAAGGCATGCTGTTCAAGGAGGAGCAATGGGTGGTACCGCAACAACACCGGAGAGAATTCCTCCAGCTGGCCCACGAGGGTCCAGGAGCAGGACACCCCGGACCTGGGACCACCTGGCAGTGAGTGGAACAGGCGGGGTGGTGGCCAGGACTCAGGGAAGATGTCCGCGAGTTGTGCGCCGGCTGTCTGGTGTGCGCTGCCAACAACCCTGACCCCCAGAAATGGAAAGTGTCTATGGGACATATCAGGAAGGTAGAGGGACCCTGGCAGTCAATCCAGGTCAATTACATCGGGCCCCTACCCACTGCCCAGGGAGGCTACAAGTACTGCCTTGTGTTGGTGGAAGTATTCACCAAATGGGTGGAAGCCTTCCCATGCCGAACAGCTGCTGCTTTGGAAACAGCTAGGACCCTGGTCAGGGAAGTGTTCTCCTGATGGGGACTACCCCAGTATGTGGAGTCCGACCAAGGGAGTCACTTCATTGGGCAAGTGATGCAGGAGACCCTTCAGGTGCTTGGCATCGAGGGGAAATGGCACGTCGCCCACAACCCGCAGTCATCCAGACCTGTGGAGCGTTTAAACCGCACGATTAAAGAGAGGTTACGAAAGGAAACGGAGGACTCACCCAAGAAGTGGGTAGAGGTCTTGCCACTGGTCCTCATGGGGATCCAGGCAAGCCAGTCAAAGAGCACGGGGTGCTCCCCGTACGAGCTCATTGCCGGCAGAGCCATGCGAACCCTCACCCATGTACGAGCCCCGGTGCTCACGGAAGGTCAGCTCAGGGAAGCGAACCGGGACAGCTTTGTCAGGAATCTGTTTGAACACCTTAAACAGATTCACTGGCAGGCTGCTAACAACATGGGAAAACATCATCGGAGCAATCGACTGCTGCTAGAGCCCCGTAAACACCACGAATGGGAGATAGGGGACCAGGTTATGATATGGAACTACGCTCAATTAGGGGCTTTTGAGGCACTGTACATGGGGCCGTACAACATTGTCGACAAGGTAAGCCCCATAGTCTATGCCATAAAGATGCCCCGTCGTACAAAGTGGTTCCACATAAACCAGTACAAACTGTTTAACCCCGCGATAGCTGCTAAGTGCAAGGGGCAGCCAGGAACAGGGAACCATTCTCAGGATAGGGATCCTCAGCCAGCAGCCCCCGACTGTGGAGATCCCACAGAAGACATGGCAGACCCACAGACTGTACCCCCAGGGGCGGTGAACTGTGTTACTGGAGGGGCTATTCCCCCAATCATTTGGGACTCGGATGCATCCCAGTAGTCAGAGCCATAAGAAGGACTCTCCGCACACCACGACCTAAGACACCGAGGTCACCAACACCCCAATTTCAGTGGTTCAGCCCCGAGAGGTTGACCAACTGCAAAAGAGCACCTAAGAACAGGGGTCAGTCTGTGAGCAGGGACCCCCAGCCGGTAGTCTTGAGCGGCGAGGGACTCACGGGAGAGGTAGTGGTGGACCAGCCACCAACTGAGAGTCCCGAGCCTGTAGCCCCCGGCCATGCAGAACCCTCAGTGAACGAAATGAGCCATGCAGAACCCTCTGATAACGAAATTAACTTTACAGCCACCCCTAAAGGGGCAGCGTGCTGTAACACTGGACGGACCGTTCCCCCGATAACGTGGGACTCAGACCCACCTCCGGTCAGAAAATTCCGGGCCCTGCGATACAGGCTGTCTTACCGCTGGCCACGCAGGTAGCCCAGAGGCCCAAGGAAAAAAGAGAAGAACAGGGATTAACCTGGCCACCCGAAGACGGGTGGCAGATGTACATAAATAGGATGATATGAGATTTTAAGAATGTTTAAGAATTTAGCTTAGTGTAGGATTAAGAAGAACGGTTTCAGGTCACCACGACCTTAAGGAAACCAGGCATAGAGAAGTAGTGAAATGAATATGAAATAGGATCTGTTATGAAGGAGTTTCGGCCGGCAGCCAGTGTCCAACTAGTGACCGAGACCTGGTAGTATTTGGGAAAAGTGCGTAAGAACCCATTTGGAAATAAGAATAAGAACCCACCTTTGCAACTATTAAAAGAGGCACTAGGGACACTGACCTCGTAACCTCCGGGAATAAGAATAAGAACCCATCTGTACAGGAAGCACTGGCAGTATTTTTCTTGGGGAAAGGAAAAGACCACACCTTTGTAGTCAGGAAAAGAGACACTACAAAGACGCTAAGGTTACAATGACCAAAAGACAGAAGTTAAAAACAGACACCAGTTCCGAGGTAGAAACTGGGATGAAGACAGCCAGCTAATTAAAGGCTTTATTAAGCTTCCGAAAAAGAAATGAATTAATTGGAACTCGATCACCTTTTGTCAAGCCGGAGAGCTTTTCTCAGGGCTGGGATATCTGTTTTATGTGTCCCTCCAGGAAGGAGAACGACATGAAAAGGGTCCTGCTCCTGCTCGCCCTGATGGGGATGAGCATCGGTGACCGAGGGGGTGTGGAGGAATCCCTCATTTATGTGTGTTCGGGAGGGAGAGCACCGATCATAACTGCAGGGGGTGGCACGCCGGGTGTGGAAAAGCTCGCCGTTTATTTCCACAAAGCAAGGTGGCCAGGGTGGCTGGGGTCTAACTCCATTTGATACTCCAGCCAGGAGGGGTTCACCTATGGGGAGGCTTCCTTCCCATGCCCCAGGATGTAGATCGTTGCTGCGCGGGTCAGTGTTACGGAAGGAAACGTGTGTGTTTGACTTGTAAAGGACAGATTGCCCTGGGTAGCTGGTGGTGGCTCAGGAAGCTGAGCAAGGACACGGGGGACCAGGAATCTGAGTGGGAACGACTCGGTAACGATATGTACCAGACCATCACGGGAACACGGGAGGGGGAGTGAAGGCGTGTTGGAATAAGTGGTGTGAGTCCGAACAGGGAATTTACGTCTGCATGTGGGGATCAGAGAAGATCTGTCCCGCAGGCCTATCAATCGCCTTCACCAGGCAATGGCAAGATGACGGGAAAGGGATGGGGTGGGATTCCAGCCTACACGCGTGTGCAGTCCCACACTCCCCACTTCCAATTAACGCCACCGAACTTATAGCACGCATTAAGAAACCCCTGCCCACGGCCCCGCCAATGCGAACAATAATAGAGAGGTGTCCTACCACCACCAAGAGACCAGGGAATGGATTAGTATTGGTAACGACCGAAAAGGTGCTATACCAGAGAGTACACTATGCAATAGCTTCAGTTATTTTAAATCTTGGGCGCTTCTCGGCCTTTTGGCTAAGATCTGCATAACCAACCTGACCAGCCACCATGACTTCCGGGTGGTTTCTCCCTGGTCAGGAAGGTATATGCTTACATTTTTGTAAACAGGAGGTGGGTGGGATTGGTGACCCATCCACCTCCACGGAGGTGTGTGGGGGACCTGACCCATCCACCTCCATGGCACGAACCTGGTATTGCAGTACTTCCAGGAACGGTGCAGTGGCTCTAGGCCTTTTGGCTAAGAGCATTGGCGCAGAGTGATCCTTGACTGGTGCAGGGTGACCTCTGGCGTTTGACAAAGAATTGTAACGATTGGATAACGATTGGACATGAATTTTTAAAAAAAAAAAAAAAAAAAAAATCTTGGGGTGGCTTGACCCATCCATCTCCACGGAGGTGTGTGGGGTGGCTTGACCCATCCACCTCCATGGCACGAACCTGGTATTGCAGTACTTCCAGGGGCGGTGCAGTGGCTCTAGGCCTTTTGGCTAAGAGCATTGGCGCAGAGTGATCCTTGGCATTTGCAAGGTGACCTCTGGCGTTTGTGATTTGACAAAGAATTGGAACGATTGGCTACGAATTTATAAAAATAAAAAATAAAAAAAATTTTAAAAAAATCTTACCGAGGTACACTTACCTGATTGGTGCCTGAAGGAAACCGAACAGCTGTACCAGGCCCTACTCAGAGAAATGTTCAAGAAATTTTACGAGTTAGACTTTGGCAATGTAGACAAAGCAGATTTATACACCCTAAACGCTAGGGACACCACGGGCAGGGGGAGACCAAGAAGGGGAACCTTGAACGACATTTTTACTGCATATAATGCAGGATTTTCTGTGATAAATAGTCTGGATGATATAGAACTGCAAACACAAATAAATGGTCGAAAGAACCAGCTAAGAAAGATCCTAAAAGAGGAAAACACAGTGGTGGGCTCAGAGTTACACAAGGACCAGGCTATGATGGTCCATTTAAAAGGAGATTGTTGTTGAGCTGGAAAGGCATGCACAAACGGTGAATGCACTCATACGGGAGGATAGGAATGCTTCAGACCAGGCTGCTCAGAATGAGATGTGTGTGCTTAACGGAGCATGGTTGTTGGGCGAGGGCCACAACAACCTGGAGGATTTAAAACAAGGTTTAGTCCCCTCCTGGATCAGCAACAAGCACCTCACATCCCTTCACCTGTATAGTAACTCATTAAGCCCGTGTCAGCTCCGCCTAGCTTCTGAAGCCTACCGTGTCACAGTAGATTGCGGGTGTTCTAATCACACCATCATGGGGATAGTACTAAGGATGCCGGTCATGGGTGGGACAGCCCGACCCGCACCGGTATACAGGGTGGAGAACATTGGGGTCATTCAAAGAGGTGCAAATGTTCGTTTCGCAGCGGTACCACTGTATGTCATAAAGTGGGAGCACGCTATGATGGGTATTGACCTCTCCGGGTGCCGGAGCCGGGGTGCATACATAATACTGTGTCCCCAGCACTTGAATGCCTATTCTAAACCACAGTGCAGGTTTAAAGCTGCTGGCGCACAGCCTATCAACTGTACCATGGAGGTATTGGCACAAGACCATGTTCCTCCACAGGTAGCATACATAGGGGGTGGAACATATTGTGTCACCACCAATGCGCCCCACTATCAGCATGGACAACACTTCTGGTGTTCGGTGAGTGACAGCAGTTTTTCCTTTAAACCTGAGGCAGAAGTTCAAGTGGCTCAGGAACGGATTGGCCCCATTCCCGAACCCTCTATTGGTCACCTCACTGTAAGAGAAAACATCATCAACCTGCAAGATTATGTTGTACATTTCGACTATGAAATTCCCCCTCTACCTGAACATCTTACCGCTCTGCTCGAAGCTGTAGTCATCTCACAAAAACATTTCTGTACTCTAGAACAGAAAACATTTGAGATAGGGAGGAAAATTCTAGAGATCACAATTCCACCTTGGTGGGACATTTTCAGAAACATAGAAGTCCCAGCCGGGGTCAGAATAGCTTCCCATGTTTTAGTTATCTGTCAACTCGCGATCATCCTATACTTGTGGTGTCTCACTTGCCGAGTGAAACACAGGGGCCATCGAGTCTGGCACCAAAGGGTGCTGTACGTTCCCTGGCCAAATTTGGGGATCGCATGGGGAGGGGTAATGCCATATTATCATGTCTGATTTTACCTGCTGTAAAAACGCAGAGGTCAAGTGTTGTAAGAGTTTTTTTCTTATATATTTGACTATGTGCCTTATTTTCTGTAACACTGGAGTAATGGAGGGGCATCGAACCACCTCTATGTTGTAATATAAGTGGAATAACTGCATTTGCTTGTAAACTGCATTACATTTCAAAGGGGGTATGCACGCTTAAGTTTTAGCTAGGTAAATACAGGGGAAGGTTGGCTCTTGGGAATCAAGAATTTTGCTCACCTAGCATGACACTCTAGCATGTAGAGTATCACAGGGGGGACTGTAAGATTGCAAAATTCATGGAAACCCTCCGGTTCCCACCCCCCCCACCCGTGGTTGGACTCATTGGAAAGGAAATTCAATTTTGGACTATCAAGCAGAAAGTTTGGGATTCTAAAATGCATGTGGAAGGAATTACGAGTTTTAATGATTTTTAAAAGGCATATTGGGTCCATGTGGAAAAGTTCTGCAAAACTGAGGGACAACTAGTCTCTATAGAAGCCAGTCTTTGGGTAATGAAGCCGTCTGGGGCATTGAAGCTAAACAAATTGTCTGGAGAATTGTGTAAACTCGAAAACCCTTCTCCCCAGGAGACATTAACATCGCAACAATTGACCCAGAGATAGCCAGCTATAGCTCTTAGCATGAAACCCATCCAGCGCATGCATAATGTGAACAGCCCATCCAGCCCGCATGGAAAACCCAGGCCTAGGCAGACAACGTAAATACCAAAACTCAATCTCCCAAATCGAAAACGAATCCAACTGATCGGCACATCCAAAAAAATTATGATCAAGCCCGCCAAAATATGGCAAAGAAATATCAAGCCTGCCAAAATTAAGACAAAGAATCGGGGTTGATTTGGCACGCAGATTAGAACGACTCCCAAAGTATAACTGGGGCCCTGTTTTTACGGGTTTAAGAGCCGCAGCCTTAAGGAGCCTACCAGAGAGCTTGCTACACAGCCTTCTACGCAGATCTCTGAACATCAACATCTTCAGCCTCGACGACAATCCTGGGCCACACTGCTCTGCTACCGGCGAAGAAGGAAGAATATCACCAAGGCAGAGAAAAGCAGTTCCCAGTAACTTCGGACATCATCATCGCGGCCACCATTGACCACGGCCAATGTGGTAACATCGAACCACCGCGATCGACAAATTCTAAGAATGAAACTCCTCAAGAAGAAACCGAAGATTCAAAAGTTTCCACTCTACAATCTGTTCCTAACTACCAACAGGTGAAACATTACCTAAAAGAACTTTGAAACCTACTGCTGACAGAAGAAAGTGGGTACTCACCCCATAAATCCAATACGTGCCCTACCGCATCACCGAACACCACTTAACTGAAGACTACGCAGTAAGAAGTCTTCCACGATGTTCGGGGTACGGCAAGCAGAACCTACAGAGTCCAGCGAACCCCGAAATCGCGAACCACCGCTAACTGACCATAAGAGGATTGGTGAGCATAATCCCTGTTTGCCCTGGAGTTCAACCTAGTCAGAGTTAGGCATTGGGAGGTGGGAGGTGTATTATTTTCTGTAACCCCTATTGAACGTGTGATAAAGTGTCCTTTATTCTAGTGATTGTATGTTTTGACATTGTACTTTCTTTACCTTACTAAAATCGAAGTTTCTTGCACCAAAATCAGTTGTCTCTTGCACTTTGTCACATCCCCAAATAAATCCAAAGTCTAGAACCCAGGGAGTGGGAGCGATTCGAACCGCTCAGAAGGTCAGAAGTGAATCTGACCCCCGAGACCACCCCCTACAGAAACCACCCCCTACATGCCTCCGAGTCAGAAGGTTGTAGTTTACAGTCCTACTTGGCTGGCACTGCAGTGCAATACCGAGGGAGTGCTGCACTGTTGGAGGTATTTCATTTGGATGAGACATTAAATCAAGGTCCACTCTGCCCTCTCAGTTGGATGTACAAAATCCCATGGCTCCATTCAAAGAAGTGCAGGAGAGTTCTCCCGATGTATCAGCCAAAGGTATCTCTCAACCAACTGTACTGAAACAACTAATCTAGTTATTTATCTCATTGCAAACTGGCTGCCTCAGTTTCCAATATTGCAACATTGACTACACTTTAAAAGTAATTTATTCGCTGTGCAGCACTTTGAGATGTCCTGAGGATGTGAAAAGTGCTGTAAAATGCAAATTCTTTTGTTCTTCATAGCAGAACAAGCAGGTAGTGAGTTAATGGTAGTGATTTTTGATTTAGCCAAACTGTGGGCAGAGCACTTGCGAATTGCTGAATCATTTGGATAGCTGATGGGGTAATTAGATTATGAAGGAGAGAGTGATAAGAGCGGAAATTGCCCCTTTCCTTAAGGCCTCTTAAGACTGGAAAGCGGCAGCCACACAGTGGAGTGCAGTGGCCGCCGACATTTCATGTAATGTCCGCCATTATCAAAATTCCACTCCCATGTTATTCCGGCAGTGATCCGCTTCCCCCCCCCCCCCCCCCCACCGCCCTATCGCTCCGCATCCAGGAAGTGCATCATCACAGTGCACACCGCCAATCTCCCCCCACCCCTGCCATCGACGACAAAATTCGACCATGAAAATCTTCGGCCCGCTCGGCGGTGCCAAAACAAGCCTTTTCGCGGTGGTCCAGTGAGGCTGTGGCCTTCTGCAATGGCGGCGCGGCTCCCCTTAAAGGGGAGGACTTACTGCCGCTGCCGCCATTTTTTCTTCTGTCGGCCAACTGCCATGGCAGCCCGACAATTATGCCCCCAGGTTTGACCGGGCCGCCAACAGGCAGCCTGGCACCCCTCTTGGGTGCCAGGCCATTGGCCCGACTGAAACGCTCCCTAGTGGTCCAGTGGACTGAAGTTAAACCATCGCGGAGGCTCTCCCCTTTAAATGAATGGGAGAACCGTGGTGACGCGGCATCATGATGATGTCATTGCGGCGGTCACTACACTCCCCCCAATCTCTGCCCCTCTGCTGTGCTCACCGCCCCAACTTCTGCCCCCATTAAGAGCGACTTACAATCAGAGTGAAAAAAAAACAAAGAGCGGAATTTCGCTCAAGAGGCGACCTCAACCACTGCAGCGGTAAAAACACTCAAAACAGGTTGTGTATGCCCCGTTTGGGGCAGGGGAAACTTTGGCCCCATAGAATGCAGAGAGAGGGGAGGGATGGAAATTTATACGATATATAATAAAAATGTTAGTGCTATTTGTAGTAAATGTAATACAAATACTGAATTATTTCTAGTATAAAAATGTAAATCATTATTATCTCTGTTTAAATAAATATTATGGGGGCGAAATTGCCCTGCGCTCCGATTGGGGGCTGGTAACCTGCTGGGGCTGGGACCAATTCAACGGTAGGGTGCAGAAGTCTCGTCCCATCCGCTGAATTGGGCTTACCATCCATCAAAGGAAGTGGAGCGCAATCTCGCGGTTCCAGCAGCACTAACGGGGCGAAGTGCCGAGCTGCACGATGGTAGCCCCAACCACGCTGGAGGGATGACCTGAAGCTAACCCGAGAGTCAGATGAACGTTAAAAATGGCGGCCTCCCCTTTAACTTGCCCCCCGCGAGCGGATGTCATCCCACTTCGCGACCCGCTTGTGCCAGCCTCACGGGCCACAGGGCAATTTCCCCGTGGAGCAGAAAGGGGCCAGTGCATGGCATTATGGGGTCGCCACGAATGGCGATTATGTCATCGCCGGTTGCGTGGCAGCTTGGGGTGCTACCCGTGGAGTATGCCGCGGCAGTAGCAGCGCTTCCACAAACTCCCGGGCATTATCCCAGGAGCTGGTAATGCCCACTCCCACCCCCTCCCCCCGGGCAAAAAGTGTCTTGCACTCCATTAGTGTTTCCCGAAGGCGCTAACGGGCCTCTCAAAAAGGGGCAAATATGCCCCATATATGTCTGCCTTGGCTCAGTATTAGCACTCTTGCCTCTGAGTCAGAAGATTTTGGATTCAAACTCCATTCCAGAAACTTGAGCACAAAATCTAGCCTGACACTTCAATGCAATACTAAAGAAGTGCTACATTGTTAGAGATTCTGTCTGTCAGATAAGGGGAGTTCTCCGTGTCCTGGTCCACATTTATGCCTCAACCAACATGAAAAAGTCGATGATCTGGTCATTTAATTTGTGGGACCTTGCTCTGCCCAAATTCACTGCCATGTTTTCTACATTATAACAGTGAATACATTTCAAAAGTACTTCATTGGTTGTGAAGTACATTGTGTCATCTTTAAGTCATGAAAGCTGCTATATAAGTACAAGTTATTTCATTCTATTACACATCTGTATGGAAGAAAATATATAGATGAAATGGTGTCTCATTCAGCATAAAACACCGATAACTCAGGGCTTCAGGGATGGGCAATTAACACTGATAGAGGGAGCAGCGTGGAGATCAATTACATTATTAATAGGATAGCAGCATGATAAAGAGGGATATAGATGAACAGAGAATGGACAGAGCTATTAATATGACATTGGGGATGTGGTGTATGTAGCACACAAATCACTGACTCCACACAGTCTGGTGTAAATCTAACTGCTGTGACCTTCGTCCTTTATTGTTCAGCTCCAGCGTGCCTCTGTGGTGGTCAGCCTTATATAGTGCCTGTTGCAGGTACTTCCAGGTTTCCCACCACAGCGCCCTCTGTGGTGTGGCATAGTGCTTACATTACATTTAAGGTACTGGGACGATACACACATCATTACATAACAGGGGAGAAAATGAGAAGTGAGATGTATCTATAAGAAACAGAGTGCACAGATTCTCATGATCAACAACAGGCCAGAAATCAGAAACCAGAATCATGAATGGGTGGAGAGTGGACAGGATGAGAGTACAAAATATATAGAGATATGCACACAATAGGGATAACGTTCAAAGCCTGATGGTATACTACATGGTGTTTGAGTCAACAAGCAGGCAGGTGGACAAAAGACCGCCATATCAACAGCAGAAGACACCTATGAGAAAATTAAGATACAGAATAAATTTCACAAAAATGATTCTAGAGAAAGAGACTGAATCGCTGATTGGAATTTGCTGACTAGATTTAATTTGCAATTATTAGGGGAAGATTTCATCTGTACTCTTTTCCTGTAACAAAATCATAAACTTATTTATAAAGATTGAGTTAGCAATTTAATATACAAAGCACACAAAGGAAACCTTTCTCCTATTGTGCTTTGGTTGTCATTTATGTGGTTCCTCCTATAAACCTCCTTCACTGGCTGTATGTGGCTCAGTGAGGAACTCCTTTGTCCAGTCTGGCAGATATTTGTTACGGTCGATTCTTGATGTATTTAAGTCTCCATTGAGTAGTAACTAATTGAGGGAAATGTTAGTGAGGCTCGTGAAAGGAAGCTATGGAGACCAGCCACTGAAAAGAATCCCTGATTCTGTCTCACCATTACATCCACTTCATAAAGATGGTTATAAGCCACAGGAGAATGTGGGTGGTAGCTGGGGTGGGTGAGGGGTGGTGGTAAGGGACAGCAGTTACCCATCATAAATATTTAGAGTACTTTCATTTTGTTTCTTTTACAAGTTGTAACCTTTGTGTTTTTTTTTTTTAAATACCATGAGGGGGAAATTTGTGTGTGCCAACATAATTCGGCAACTTGACTTAACTGGCAACTTGAGTTAACGGCCACCGGAAATATCCGCAGTGTTATCATAGAAAAATTGGCTCTGGGGGTTGGTGATGTGGAGCACAGTGCTAACTTACCGTGCGCTGCCCTCCTGGTGCCATTAATGGAGGCCTCTTACCCAAAGTTCCCGTCCACAGTCAGCATTGCAGCTTCTTACAGCCTGCGGGAGCGAGGCTGTGGAGTTCACGCGGCATTGTGGGAAATTAAAGGGGCTATTTGCAGCATTTTCTATTTTCTCAAAGGCCTTCCTTTAACATCTGAGGCCTTCCAAGCATTCAAAAGTACTCCCTACACACTTAAAAAAACTTAACATCTATTGCAGCAAAAAAACTACTTCAATAAAATCAAAACAAAAAAATAGTCCAAAAGCTTCAATGCAAACTTACCTGAAAAATGTGTATCTCCCTTTAAGAGGTGCTGAAAGATCCTCTACCAGTCTCTTTACACACTGGGTTTCCCTGGCGTGGTTATGATCCAATGCTGAACTAGGTGCTATAGTCAAAGTTGGCCGTGGTGACTTTAAGTCAGTGTGCGTCACCAATCCGCCTTTTTTGCAGGGCGTTAATACTTACCGGCATCGCTACGGAGAGGAACAAAATGGAGGGTGCCGCGGGACCCGCCACTGGCCAGTGAAAGAGCGACTGCCATTTTTTGCCTGTAATGGGTGGCATTAAGCCCCCAAATTTTTAGCTCTGTATGTCTCCTTTTCAAACAAATACTATGTGGCAACATTCGTAATAATATTATGTTTATTTTTTAAATAATCTATGCAGAAGTTTTAAGTTATTTTTGATATATTCAGTTCACTTGATTTTCATTCAGTCAAGTTTGTTCAGCAGAATTTCCCTGCAATAACTACTGTCTAAATTATTATTATACATCCCATGACCAGTGGGAGTCATTTGAAGCTGCCTAAAGAAATGGTGAATTCAATTCAGATCTCAGGTTACCAGCTTGACATGCTGCATATATGATGTTATGTATGTAACTATGTAATACTTGCTGCCAGAGTCCTAATGGTCACCTGCACACACGTGCAGGGCCAGTATAAAAATTTGGTTGCCATGTTGTTTAGGCACTCTGGAGTTGTAATAAAGAAGACTAAGGTCACACGAAGTTTAGCTCACAGTACTCAGCCCCGTGGAGTTCTTCTATACACAACAATTGGCGACGAGTAACAGAATACGAACCTTCACGAAATCATGGTTGCCATTGGAATATTAGAGAGATTCGTAGAGGATGATGATTGGAAAGCCTTCGTCGAGCATCTCCACCAGTACTTCGTGGTGAACGAGCTGGAAGGAGACACTAAAGCGGCCAAGTGCAGGTCGGTTCTCCTCATCGTCTGTGGGCCTAAAATATACGGCCTCACCAAGAATCTGCTCGCACCGACAAAACCAATGGAGAAGGAATGTACAGAGTTGTGCACGCTGGTTCAGGACCACCTCAAGCCGAAGGAGAGTACCCTTATGGCCGGATATCATTTTTACACGCACCATCGCTCCGGGGGCCAGGACGTGGTGGATTATGTTGCCGACCTGAGACGCCTCGCAGGACCTTGCGATTTTGGAGCTGCGTTGGGGCAAATGCTGCGGGACTTTTTCATGCTGGGCATCAGCGACGAGGTCATTCTTCGAAAGCTGCTGGCTGCTGAAACACTAGACCTGAGCAGGGCCATCGCGATTGCCCAGGCATGCATGGCCACGGACGATAACACCAAACGGATACCTTCTCAACATCGAAGCTCACCGGCAAGTACTGAGCATAAAATGACATTGCTAAGCAGGCAGAAATGCATATGACAGGGTCCATACGTCTGCGGCAAGACCTGTGATGACTCAGAGTCCGCCATTGGGGGTGAATGTGAATCCATTAACACCGTGTTGGTGCTGCGGGGGTAATTATCGGGCCCATCAATGTCGATTCAAGCACTACGTGTGCAAAGGCTGCACAACAATGGGGCACCTCCAGCGAATGTTCAAACGTGCTGCGGCATACCACGTGGCAGAGGATGATCGATCCGGCGCAGATCACGCAGCACAGGCAACTCGACCAGAGGAAGAAGTGTATGGGATACACACCTTCACCATCAAGAGCCCCCCCATAATGCTGAAAGTCAAATTAAATGGAGCTCCATATCAATGGAGTTAGACACAGGTGCAAGTCAGTCAATAATGAGCCAGAAGGCTTGCGAGAAACTGTGGGGCAATATGGCACAAAGTCCCAAACTGAGCCCAATTAAAGCAAAGCTGCGTACCTACACTAAAGAGCTCATACCAGTCATTGGAAGTGCGGCAGTGAAGGTATCGTATGATGGAGCTGTGCATGACCTAGCATTGTGGATTGTTTCAGGCAATGGCCCAACGCTGTTCGGCAGAAGCTGGCTAGGATAGATTAGATGGAATTGGAACGACATCAAAGCACTATCTTCAGTGGATGACGCCTAGTGTGCTCAAGTGCTGAGCAAGTTTCCCTCGCTATTCAAATCAGACATCGGCAACTTCACAGGCGCCAAGGTACAGATCCACCTTGGCCCCAATGCACGGCCCATCTATCACAAGGCTCGGGTGGTTCCGTACACGATGAGGGAGAAAGTCGAGATCGAACTGGACAGACTCCAACGCGAAGGAATCATATCGCCAGTCGAGTTCAACGAGTGGGCCAGTCCAATTGTTCCGGTGTTGAAAAGTAATGGCACGGTCAGAATCTGTGGAGACTACAAGGTAACGATTAATCGAGTCTCACTACAGGACCAGTACCCACTGCCTGAGGTGGATGACCTGTTCGCAACGTTAGCGGGGGGAAAGTCGTTCACCAAGATGGACCTAACCTCCACCTACATGACACAGGAGCTGGCTGAATATTCGAAAAGATTGACGTGCATCAACACACACAAAGGGCTGTTTATATACCACAGGTGTCCTTTCGAGATTCACTCGGCTGCAGCCATTTTCCAGAGAAACATGGAGAGTTTGCTGAAATTTGTTCCGTGCACCGTTGTTTCAAGACGACATTCTGATCACCGGTCGTGACACCATCGAACACCTACACAACCTGGAAGAGGTTCTAAGTCACCTAGACTGAGTGGGAATCAGGCTGAAACGCTCCAAGTATGTTTTCCTGGTGCCAGAAGTCGAATTTGGGGAGAAAGATTGCAGCAGACGGCATCAGGCCCACGGATTCAAAAACAGAGGCCATCAAGAATGCACCCAGACCACAGAATGTGACGGAGCTGCGTTCGTTCGGGGGCTCCACAACTATTTTGTTAACTTTCTACCCGGGTTTGAGCACGTTGTTAGGGCCTTTGCACATGTTGCTACGCAAGGGTGACGACTGGGTTTGGGGCAAATCTCAAGTAACAGCCTTTGAGAAGGCCAGGAACCTGCTATGTTCAAATAAATTACTTGTACACTATGAACCATGTAAACATTTAGTGCTAGCTTGTGACGCTTCATCGTACGGGGTCGGCTGTGTGTTACAGCAAGCCAATGTATCGGGCAACCTCCAACTGGTTTCATATGCATCTAGAAGTCTGTTTAAGGCTCAGAGCCTATAGTATGGTCAAGAAAGAGGCTTTAGCATGTGTATATGGGGTTAAGAAAATGCACCAATACCTATTTGGACTTCGGTTTGAGCTTGAATCTGACCACAAGCCGCACATTTCAGAGAGCAAAGGTATAAATACTAATGCTTCGTCCTGCATCCAAAGATGGGCACTAAGATTATCCGCTTATGACTATGTTATTCGCCACAGACCAGGCACTGAAAACTGTGCCGATGCTCTCAGTCGGCTACCATTACCCACTATTGAGGTTGAAATGGTGCAGCCCACAGACTTGCTGCTGGTCATGGATGCTTTTGAGAGTGAGGGGTCACCTGTCATGGCTCGCCAGATCAGGACCTGGACCAGCCAGGATCCTGTACCATCATTAGTAAAGAGTTGCGTCCCAAATGGGAACTGGTTGGCCGTTCCCAGGGAAATGCAAGATGAAATTTAGCCATTTCACAAATGCAAAGATGAAATGTCCATCCAGTCAGATTGTCTCTTATGGGGTAATCGCGTGGTTTTGCAAAAAAAAAGGCAGGAAAACGTTTATCCGCAACCTACACAGTACCCACTCAGGCATTGTCATGATGAAGGTAATTGCCAGGTCGCATGTTTGGTGGCCCAGCATTGACTCGGACTTGGAGTCATGCGTGCACCAGTACAACACTTGCTTGCAATGCACCAAGGGAGGCTCCACCGAGTTTGTGGTCCTGGCCCTCCAAACCGTGGTCCAGGATCCACATAGATTTTGCCGGCCCCTTTCTAGGAAAGATGTTTTTAGTAGTTGTGGATGCTCACTCCAAATGGATTGAATGCATAATCATGTCATCCAGCACGTCCACAGCCACCATTGAAAGCCTCCGGGCCATGTTTGCCACCCATGACTTGCCCGATGTCTTTGCCAGCGACAATGGACCATGTTTCACCAGCTCGGAATTCAATGAGTTTATGACCTGCAATGGCATCAAGTATGTCAGGTCTGCTCCGTTTAAGCCCGTGTCTAACATTCAAGTGGAGTGGGTAGTCCAAACAATCAAGCAGAGCATGAAATGCATGACGGACGGCTCCCTGCAGACCCGCTTGTCTCGCATTCTGCTCAGTTACCGGATGCGACCCAACTCGCTCACCGGGGTGCCCCCGGCAGAATTGTTAATGAAGAGACCCTCAAAACCAGGCTCTCCCTAGTCCACCCGGATCTTAATAATCACATGGAAACCTGGCGACACCGGCAGAACATGTACCACGATCACATGGCTGTTTCACGTGACATTGATGTTAACGACCCTGTGTTTGTCCTGAATTATGGTCATGGTCCCAAGTGAGTTCCTGGCAATGTTTTGGCCAAGGAAGGGAATAGGGTGTTTATAATCAAACTGTTAAATGGCCAAACGTGCAGAAAGTATTTAGATCAGACCAAATTGCGATTTACTGACAACCAGGAACGACTTGAAGAGGACATCACGATCGACGATCCACCAACACACACCCAATCAGCAATCGACCTCGCTGTCAATCACGAGGATGAACCCACTGTTCCTGACAGTCCGGTCAGACCAGCCGCGGTGCAGTGTAGCAATGGTCTGACCCAATTCACACACGCCAGGGTTTGAACTTAGATGACCAACCAGGGAGCGAAGGGTTCCGAATCGCCTCAGCTTGTAAATAACTTGTACCGAAGACTTTGGGGTGGAGTGATATTATGTATGTAACTATGTAATAAATGCCACCATAGGACTGTTGGAGTCCTAATGGTCACCTGCACACACATGCAGGGCCAGTATAAAAGGTTTGCTACCATGTTGTTTATTACAACTCCAGAGTGCCTAAAGAAGGCTAAGGTCACATCAAGTTTAACACATAGTACTCAGCCTCGTGGAGTTCTTCTGTACACAACATATCTGTTTTACCTGGAATCCATTGCAAGCCTAATGAGTTATTCAAGCACATGTACCAGTGAGAATGTTAAGATTTATAAGACTGGAAGATAGTGTCAGTGATAATAGCAGATCAACACTTAATGCATTTACATATTACTGTTATCAGAGGTATTAACCAGTTTAAAAGCAACAAACAGTGGAATACAAGCCCATTAAGCATTTGTCTACTACTATTGCAGATAGTAATTGTGAGCAGATAGTAAAAGCGTCGGCGGCAGTCGGGAGCAGCGTCGAGGAGGTGCGTGGAGAGGCCTATAAAAGGCACAGCAGGGAGTCCGGGGCCCAGCGTCGAGGAGGTGCGTGGAGAGGCCTATAAAAGGCACAGCAGGGAGTCCGGGGCCCAGCGTCGGCGGCAGTCGGGAGCAGCGTTGAGGAGGTGCGTGGAGAGGCCTATAAAAGGCACAGCAGGGAGTCCGGGGCCCAGCGTCGGCGGCAGTCGGGAGCAGCGTTGAGGAGGTGCGTGGAGAGGCCTATAAAAGGCGTACTTGTGCAGCTACAGGGAGAAGGCAAAAAAGAAGTAGAAAGAAATCAAAAGGTGACATCACAGCCAAGAGGGTAAGTGATTGGTGAGTAGTTTTTCTTTTTTCTCTTCGATATCAGTGAGTAACTTTTAACATTGTTGTTGCCAATTTAAGTGTATCTAAGGGTTAAGTCATGGCAGGAGAGCTCGGTCGGGTGTTATGTTCCTCCTGTACCATGTGGGAACTCGGGGACGACACCAGTGTCCCTGACGACTACATCTGCGGGAAGTGTATCCACCTCAAGCTCCTGACGGTCCGCGTTGCGGAGTTGGAGCTGAGGGTGGATTCACTCTGGAGCATCCACGATGCTGAGAATGACGTGAGTAGCACGTGTAGCGAGTTGGTCATACCGCAGGGAAAGGGTCCACAGCCAGATAGGGAATGGAAGACCAACAGGAAGAGCAGTGCAAGGAAGGTAGTGCAGGAGTCCCCTGTGGTCATCCCCCTGCAAAACAGATACACTGCTTTGGGTACTGTTGAGGGGGATGACTCATCAGGGGAGGGCAGCAGCAGCCAAGTTCATGGCACCATGGCTGGCTCTGCTGCACAGGAGGGCAGGAAAAAGAGTGGGAGAGCAATAGTGATTGGGGATTCAATGGTGAGGGGAATAGATAGGCGTTTCTGCGGCCGCAACCGAGACTCCAGGATGGTATGTTGCCTCCCTGGTGCAAGGGTCAAGGATGTCTCGGAGCGGGTGCAGGACATTCTAAAAAGGGAGGGAGAACAGCCAGTTGTTGTGGTGCACATTGGTACCAACGACATAGGTAAAAAAAGGGATGAGGTCCTACGAAACGAATTTAAGGAGCTAAATTAAAAAGTAGGACCTCAAAAGTAGTAATCTCCGGATTGCTACCAGTGCCACATGATAGTCAGAGTAGGAATCGCAGGATAGCGCAGATGAATACGTGGCTTAAGCAGTGGTGCAACAGGGAGGGATTCAAATTCCTGGGGCATTGGAACCGGTTCTGGGGGAGGTGGGAGCAGTACAAACCGGACGGTCTGCACCTGGGCAGGACCGGAACCAATGTCCTAGGGGGAGTGTTTGCTAGTGCTGTTGGGGAGGATTTAAACTGATATGGCAAGGGGATGGGAACCAATGCAGGGAGACAGAGGGAAACAAAAAGGAGGCAAAAGCAAAAGACAGAAAGGAGATGAGGAAAAGTGGAGGGCAGAGAAACCCAAGGCAAAGAACAAAAAGGGCCACTGTACAGCAAAATTCTAAAAGGACAAAGGGTGTTAAAAGAACAAGCCTGAAGGCTTTGTGTCTTAATGCAAGGAGTATCCGCAATAAAGTGGATGAATTAACTGTGCAAATAGATGTTAACAAATATGATGTGATTGGGATTATGGAGACGTGGCTCCAGGATGATCAGGGCTGGGAACTCAACATCCAGGGGTATTCAACATTTAGGAAAGATAGAATAAAAGGAAAAGGAGGTGGGGTAAGCATTGCTGGTTAAGGAGCAAATTAAGGCAATAGTTCGGAAGGACATTAGCTTGGATGATGCGGAATCTATATGGGTAGAGCTGCAGAATACCAAAAGGACAAAAAACGTTAGTAGGAGTTGTGTACAGACCTCCAAACAGTAGTAGTGATGTTGGGGAGGGCATCAAACATGAAATTAGGGGTGCGTGCAATAAAGGTGCAGCAGTTATAATGGGTGACTTTAATATGCATATAGATTGGGTTAACCAAACTGGAAGCAATACGGTAGAGGAGGATTTCCTGGAGTGCATAAGGGATGGTTTTTTAGACTAATATGTCGAGGAACCAACTAGGGGGGAGGCCATCTTAGACTGGGTGTTGTGTAATGAGAGAGGATTAATTAGCAATCTCGTTGTGCGAGGCCCCTTGGGGAAGAGTGACCATAATATGGTGGAATTCTGCATTAGGATGGAGAATGAAATAGTTAATTCAGAGACCATGGTCCAGAACTTAAAGAAGGGTAACTTTGAAGGTATGAGGCGTGAATTGGCTAGGATAGATTGGCGAATGATACTGAAGGGGTTGACTGTGGATGGGCAATGGCAGACATTTAGAGACCGCATGGATGAACGACAACAATTGTACATTCCTGTCTGTCGTAAAAATAAAAAAGGGAAGGTGGCTCAACCGTGGCTATCAAGGGACATCAGGGATAGCATTAAAGCCAAGGAAGTGGCATACAAATTGGCCAGAAATAGCAGCGAACCTGGGGACTGGGAGAAATTTAGAACTCAGCAGAGGAGGACAAAGGGTTTGATTAGGGCAGGGAAAATGGAATAAGAGAAGAAACTTGCAGGGAACATTAAGACGGATTGCAAAAGTTTCTATAGATATGTAAAGAGAAAAAGGTTAGTAAAGACAAACGTAGGTCCCCTGCAGTCAGAATCAGGGGAAGTCATAACGGGGAACAAAGAAATGGCGGACCAATTGAACAAGTACTTTGGTTCGGTATTCACTGAGGAGGACACAAACAACCTTCCGGATATAAAAGGGGTCGGAGGGTCTAGTAAGGAGGAGGAACTGAGGGAAATCCTTATTAGTCAGGAAATTGTGTTGGGGAAATTGATGGGATTGAAGGCCGATAAATCCCCAGGGCCTGATGGACTGCATCCCAGAGTACTTAAGGAGGTGGCCTTGGAAATAGTGGATGCATTGACAGTCATTTTCCAACATTCCATTGACTCTGGATCAGTTCCTATGGAGTGGAGGGTAGCCAATGTAACCCCACTTTTTAAAAAAGGAGGGAGAGAAAACAGGGAATTACAGACCAGTCAGCCTGACATCGGTAGTGGGTAAAATGATGGAATCAATTATTAAGGATGTCATAGCAGTGCATTTGGAAAGAGGTAATGATAGGTCCAAGTCAGCATGGATTTGTGAAAGGGAAATCATGCTTGACAAATCTTCTGGAATTTTTTGAGGATGTTTCCAGTAGAGTGGACAAGGGAGAACCAGTTGATGTGGTATATTTGGACTTTCAGAAGGCTTTCGACAAGGTCCCACACAAGAGATTAATGTGCAAAGTTAAAGCACATGGGATTGGGGGTAGTGTGCTGACATGGATTGAGAACTGGTTGTCAGACAGGAAGCAAAGAGTAGGAGTAAATGGGGACTTTTCAGAATGGCAGGCAGTGACTAGTGGGGTGCTGCAAGGTTCTGTGCTGGGGCCCCAGCTGTTTACACTGTACATTAATGATTTAGACGAGGGGATTAAATGTAGTATCTCCAAATTTGCGGATGACACTAAGTTGGGTGGCAGTGTGAGCTGCAAGGAGGATTCTACGAGGCTGCAGAGCGACTTGGATAGGTTAGGTGAGTGGGCAAATGCATGGCAGATGAAGTATAATGTGGATAAATGTGAGGTTATCCACTTTGGTGGTAAAAACAGAGAGACAGACTATTATCTGAATGGTGACAGATTAGGAAAAGGGAAGGTGCAAAGAGACCTGGGTGTCATGGTACATCAGTCATTGAAGGTTGGCATGCAGGTACAGCAGGCGGTTAAGAAAGCAAATGGCATGTTGGCCTTCATAGCGAGGGGATTTGAGTACAGGGGCAGGGAGGTGTTGCTACAATTGTACAGGGTCTTGGTGAGGCCACACCTGGAGTATTGTGTACAGTTTTGGTCTCCTAACCTGAGGAAGGACATTCTTGCTATTGAGGGAGTGCAGCGAAGGTTCACCAGACTGATTCCCGGGATGGCGGGACTGACCTATCAAGAAAGACTGGATCAACTGGGCTTGTATTCACTGGAGTTCAGAAGAATGAGAGGGGACCTCATAGAAACGTTTAAAATTCTGACGGGGTTAGACAGGTTAGATGCAGGAAGAATGTTCCCAATGTTGGGGAAGTCCAGAACCAGGGGACACAGTCTAAGGATAAGGGGGAAGCCATTTAGGACCGAGATGAAGAGGAATTTCTTCACCCAGAGAGTGGTGAACCTGTGGAATTCTCTACCACAGAAAGTTGTTGAGGCCAATTCACTAAATATATTCAAAAAGGAGTTAGATGAAGTCCTTACTACTAGGGGAATCAAGGGGTATGGTGAGAAAGCAGGAATGGGGTACTGAAGTTGCATGTTCAGCCATGAACTCATTGAATGGCGGTGCAGGCTAGAAGAGCCGAATGGCCTACTCCTGCACCTATTTTCTATGTTTCTATGTTTCTATGAGGCAATAGCTTGTATAATTAAATTATGTGGCCCTTTTTGATTTTTGCCTTGGGTTTCTCTGCCCTCCACTTTTACTTTTCTTCTTTCTATCTTTTGCTTCTATTATTGATTGGCAGTGCAGACTCGAAGGGCCGAATAAGGACATAAGAACATAAGAAATAGGGACAAGAGTTGGCCATACTGCCCCTCGAGCCTGCTCCGCCATTCAATAAGATCATGGCTGATCTGATCATGGACTCAGCTCCACTTCCCCGCCCGCTCCCATAACCCCTTATCGTTTAAGAAACGGAATAAATTTAAGGCAGAAGTAGACAATGTCCCAGCTTCCACAGCTCTGAGGCAGTGAATTCCACAGATTTACAACCCTCAGAGAAGAAATTTCTCCTCATCTCTGTTTTAAATGGGTGGCCCCTTATTCTAAGATCATGCCCTCTAGTTCTAGACTCCCCCATCAGTGGAAACATCCTCTCTGCATCCATCTTGTCAAGCCTTCCTCATAATCTTATACGTTTCAATAAGATCACCTCTCATTCTTCTGAATTCCAATAAGTAGAGACTCAACCTACTCAACCTTTCCTCATAAGTCAACCTCCTCATCTCCAGAATTAACCTAGTGAACCTTCTCTGAACTGCCTCTAAAGCAAGTATATCCTTTCGTAAATATGGAAACCAAAACTGCACGCAGTATTCCAGGTGTGGCCTCACCAATACCCTGTATAACTGTAGCAAGTCTTCCCTGCTTTTATACTCCATCCCCCTTTGCAATAAGGTGTAATGCCTCTTGCAAAAACTGGGAAGAGAAATTTCAGCTGAAGATGTTAAACACTTGTATGTGAGTATCCCACAGAGAAAGGTCAGAGCTGCAGTGAATACAGGGACGAGCTTTCCTGCCCTGAGTCTGGGCAGGAGCAATACACCTGAAGTGAATATTTTGCATATTTTCCCATCAAGCTGAAAGTTTGAAGAAAAAAAACATAGATTTTCTGACCTCATTCAAGCAAAACTTCTGAATCTGAGAAACATTGTAAGGCATGTTGTAGAAAATCAAAAAATGGGAACATTTCATAATAAAATAAAAATGAGAACATTATTGAGATTAAAAAGTGCCTGATTCAGTGTAATTTCACTTCATGTCATGATGTACACTATATGCTTTTGGAAATACTGAGCAAGCTTCTTTACTCAACAATTGGTTGATAAGAACATAAGAATTAGGAACAGGAGTAGGCCATCTAGCCCCTCGAGCCTGCTCCGCCACTCAACAATATCATGGCTGATCTGGCCGTGGACTCAGCTCCCCTTACCCGCCCGCTCCCCATAACCCTTAATTCCCTTATTGGTTAAAAATCTATCTGTGATTTAAATACATTCAATGAGCTAGCCTCAACTGCTTCCCTGGGCAGAGAATCCCATAGATTCACAACCCTCTGGGAGAAGAAATTCCTTCTCAACTCGGTTTTAAATTGGCTCCCCCATATTTTGAGGCTGTGCCCCCTAGTTCTAGTCTCCCCGACCAGTGGAAACAACCTCTCTGCCTCTATCTTGTCTATCCCTTTCATTATTTTTAAATGTTTCTATAAGATCACCCCCTCATCCTTTGGAATTCCAACAAGTAAAGACCCAGTCTACTCAATCTATCATCATAAGGTAACCCCATCATCTCCGGAATCAGCCGAGTGAATCGTCTCTGTACCCCCTCCAAAGCTAGTATATCCTTCCTTAAGTAAGGTGACCAAAACTGCACGCAGTACTCCAGGTGCGGCCTCACCAATACCCTGTACAGTTTCAGCAGGGCCTCCCTACTTTTGTACTCCATCCCTCTCCCAATGAAGGCCAACATTCCATTCGCTTTCCTGGTTACCTGCTGCACCTACAAACTAACTTTTTGGGATTCATGCACAAGGACCCCCAGGTCCCTCTGCACCGCAACATGTTGTAATTTCTCCCCATTCAAATAATATTCCCTTTTACTGTTTTTTTTTCCCCAAGGCGGATGACCTCACATTTTCCGACATTGCATTCCATCTGCCAAACCTTAGCCCATTCGCTTAACCTATCTAAATCTCTTTGCAGCCTCTCTGTGTCCTCTACACAACCCACTTTCCCACTAATCTTTGTGTCACCTGCAAATTTTGTTACACTACACTCTGTCCCCTCTTCCAGGTCATCTATGTATATTGTAAATATAGTTGTGGTCCCAGCACCGATTCCTGTGGCACACCACTAACCACCGATTTCCAACCCGAAAAGGACCCATTTATCCCGACTCTCTGCTTTCTGTTAGCCAGCCAATTCTCTATCCATGCTAATAAATTTCCTCTGACTCCACGTACCTTTATCTTCTGCAGTAACCTTTTGTGTGGCACCTTATCGAATGCCTTTTGGAAATCTAAATACACCACATCCATTGGTACACCTCTATCCACCATGCTCGTTATATCCGCAAAGAATTCCAGTAAATTAGTTAAACATGATTTCCCCTTCATGAATCCATGTTGCGTCTG
Organism: Pristiophorus japonicus; assembly: GCF_044704955.1. Classification (NCBI taxonomy): domain Eukaryota; kingdom Metazoa; phylum Chordata; class Chondrichthyes; family Pristiophoridae; genus Pristiophorus; species Pristiophorus japonicus. Next base: position 140,276,518 of record NC_091981.1, read on the forward strand.
CTTGATTGCACTATTCCTATCTAGATGTCCCGCTATTTCTTCCTTAATGATAGCTTCAAGCATTTTCCCCACTACAGATGTTAAACTAACCGGCCTATAGTTACCTGCCTTTTGTCTGCCCCCTTTTTTTTTAAAAACAGAGGTGTTACATTAGCTGCTTTCCAATCCGCTGGTACCTCCCCAGAGTCCAGAGAATTTTGGTAGATTATAACGAATGCATCTGCTATAACTTCCGCCATCTCTTTTAATACCCTGGGATGCATTTCATCAGGACCAGGGGACTTGTCTACCTTGAGTCCCATTAGCCTGTCCAGCACTACCCCCCTAGTGATACTGATTGTCTCAAGGTCCTCCCTTCCCACATTCCCGTGACCAGCAATTTTTGGCATGGTTTTTGTCTCTTCCACTGTGAAGACTGAAGCAAAATAATTATTTAAGGTCTCAGCCATTTCTACATTTCCCATTATTAAATCCCCCTTCTCATCTTCTAAGGGACCAACATTTACTTTAGTCACTCTTTTCCGTTTTATATATATCAGTCAAAGCTTTTACTATCTGTTTTTATGTTTTGCGCAAGTTTACTTTCGTAATCTATCTTTCCTTTCTTTATTGCTTTCTTAGTCATTCTTTGCTGTCGTTTAAAATTTTCCCAATCTTCAAGTTTCGCACTAACCTTGGCCACCTTATACGCATTGGTTTTTTAATTTGATACTCTCCTTTATTTCCTTGGTTATCCACGGCTGGTTATCCCTTCTCTTACCGCCCTTCTTTTTCACTGGAATGGTCTGCACTCAAGGTGCTGGCCTGTTTTTTATCCCCTTGCGGGACCAATATAGACGACTGTGTTTCCAGCATTTTCAGTTTTCTTTTTAGATCTGAATCTGGAGGCTTGCTCTTTCTTTTCTAAATTTCCCTCATTTTTTAATCTCTTATCTTGTGTTGGCCTCTCCCCATCTTATTTGTATGTTATTTCCTTTTGTAATTTTTAATGTTCTTCCATGGACTCACTGAGACAATCTTTTATATTATCTAGCAATTCCCTGCATTTCTTTAAGGCAGGCTGCAAATAATTTAATTAATTAATTTTCTATGTAATTGAACAATATTTAAATTTTCCCCTCTACTTTATCCAAAGCTACAAAAGTGCTTGCTTATCTTTGTTTTCAGTTCTGAAGGACAGTTCTGCTCAAAATATGAACCTCTCTACAGATGCTGGCAGACCTGCTGCACATTTCCAACATTTTCAGTTTGTGTTTCAGATTTCCAGCATTTGCGATTGTTCATTCTTTATATTTAGGGCTAGAAATTCCATAGCGCCTGATTGGGGCAGTAACTTTTGAAAAGTGGATAAAGTAGTGCCAGGTACTAATGATTCTCTCCTGCCGGGAAATTCAGCTGTAGTGCTCCAATGGGAAGTGGAGCACTAAATCAAGCACTAACCACTTCTCTCAGGGTGCTAAAGTCCGAGAGCGGGGTGGTAGCGGTAGAGCACTGAATAATTTGGAGAGCATTGCTAACGGTATTAGAGGCTGTTTCCCTCGCTTAAAGGGAAAGGCCAATGATGGTGCACAACCTACTTGTCGGTAATTCTGCATTGCAAGGCAATCTGCGCGACTGCCATTACAGTCCCAAACACTCTCTCCAAGTGGAGGGCTTGGGCATCTTGCAGCAATGAAACAGCAAAAACTTTCAACAGGCATCAGACTGGTGCAAATAATGGAGGTCGGCCTCCCTGAAAACCAATCCCTTTAATTAGCACTGCCCAAGCGGCCAGTCGAGTTCACAATGCCTCCTCTTTCTGCCGTTGTTCACGCCCGGCAATATAGCAGGAGGTGGGGGGCAATTTCACATCCGGCCAATAACGGGGCGCTGCGCACTTTATGACATCATAATCTGCGAGGTGCTCGAGGCCCAGGCGGTAAGAGTTAGCACCAGTGCTAAACCAGCACTGAAGTTCGTGGCGTTGCTGCATTTGCCCAGTGGTTAACCCCTTAGTGCCTTGTTAGCACCACCAGGCACCAATGGGAGGCACTAGCAGACTATTTTCTCTCCTTTAATGTAATGATGTTTTTCTCCATTGCCTTCGAGAACTGTAGCAGACTAGCAGCTGTTTCTCACATTTGCTGCCATATGGGCCACTTGGGTAGTGAGTCATCGCTTTTATTCTTCTTTGCTAGAAACTTACACCATTGCAAGACCGAACCATCAGCACCAGCATTCCAGGTCATATCCCCATCAAGAGGCTCGACACCACCCAGGACAAAGCAGCCTGCTTGGTTGGCATCATAGCCATCACCTTAAACATTCACTCCCTCCATCACTGGTGCACCATGGCTACAGTGTGTACCATTTACAAGATGCACTGTAGCAACTCGCCAAGGCTTCTTCAACATGTAAGATTGCAAAATTTGTGGGAAACCCCCCCGCCCAGTGTTTGGACTCATTGGAAAGGAAATTCGATTTGGAACTATCGACCAGAAAGTTTGGAATACTAAAATTCACATGGAAGAAACGAGTTTGAGACAAATTTGGGATTTTACAAGGCAGATTGGGTCCGTGTGAAAAGGACTGAAAAACTAAGGGACAACTAGCCTCCAAAGAAGCCAGTCTTTGGGTATTGAAACCATCTGGGGTATTGAAGCTGAACAAATTGTCTGGAGAATTGTGTAAATTCGAAAATCTTTCTCCCCAGTAGACATTAACATAGCAACAAGCAATCCAGAGATAGCCAGCCATCGCTCTCAGCAGGAAACCCATCCAGCGCATATATAATGTTAATGGCCCATCCAGCTTGCATGGAAAACCTAGGCCGAGGCAAACATCGCAAACACCAAAACTAATTTTCCCGATAAGAAACAAATTCGACAGATCAACACATCCGAGACAGATTACCATTAATGAGCCACCAAAACATGACAAAGAAATATCAAGCCCGCCAAAATTAAGACAAAGAATCGGGGTTGATTTGGTGCGCAGATTAGAACAGCTCCCAAAGTATAACTGGGGCCCTGTTTTTAATGAGTTAGGAGAGGAAAAGGAGAGAGACCACCACAGCAGTTTTAATGAGCCTTCCAGAGAGTTTGCTACACAGCCTTCTATGCAGCTCTTCTGAGCATCAACATCTTCAGCCTTGACGACACACCTGGGCTACACTGCTCTGCTACTGAAGAGGAAGGAAGAACACCATCAAGGCAGAGATAAGCAGTTCCAGTAACTTCGGACATCGCCATTGCAGCAGCAACTGACCACAGCCAACGTGGTAACATCGAAACCACCGTGATCAACAAATTCTAAGAAAAAAACTCAAGAAGAAACCGAAGATTCAAAAGTTTCCACTCTACAATCTGTTCCTAGCTACCAACAGGTGAAACATTACCTAAAAGAACTTTAAAACCTATTGCTGACGGAAGAAAAGTGGGTACTCACCCCATAAGTCCAATACGTGCCCAATTGCAACAGCGGACACCACCCAACTAAAGACTACGCAGTAAGAAGTCTTCCACAACTTTCAGGGTACGGCAAGCAGAATCTACAGAGTCCATCAAACCCCAAAATCACGAACCACTGCCAACTGACAATAACAGGATTGGTGAGCATAATCCCCGTTTGCCCTGGAGTTCAACCTAGTCAGAGTTAGGCATTGGGAGGTTACTTTCTGTAACCCCTTTTGAATGTGTGATAGTGTTCTTTATTCTAGTGATTGCAAGCTTTGACACTCTACTTTCTTGTCCTTAATAAAATCGAAGTTCTTTGCACCAAAACCAGTTGTCTCTTGTACTCTGTCACATCCCCAAATAAATCCAAAGTCTAGAACCCAGGGAGTAGGAGCGATTCAAATCACTCAGAAAGTCAGAAGTGAACCTGACCCCAGATCCACCACCTCCTACACACAGCACCTCCCAAACCAGCAATCTCTACCAATTAGAAAGACAAGGGCAGCAAACACATGGGAGCACCATCACCTGCAAGTTCCCCTCCAAGTTACACACCATCCTGACTTGGAAATATATCACTGTTCCTTCATTGTCGCTGAATGAAAATCTTGGAACTCCCTTCCTAACAGCACTATGGGAGTACCTTCACCACAAGGACTGCAGTGGCTCAAGAACGCGGCTCATCACCACCTTCCTAAGGACAATTATAGATGCGCAACAAATGCTGGCCTTGCCAACAATGCCCACATCCCAGGAATGAATAAGAAAAAGAGGCACCACAGGAAGCAAGAGTTGCCTTCCATAGTAAGGATAGGACCAGTTTCTATCAAAAGTTGACCTTGTGGCGCAGTTACAGCAGAAACTGAGATAGATGATTGAATATTGCTGATGAGCCCTTAGAGACTGGGCCAACCTTTCCTGAAAGCTTGGTGGGAACATTCTCCCATTAGCATTGTAAACTTCAGAAAAGTGAATGTCAGCTGGGAGTGCTATTTTTACTCCTCTCAGTCCCCCCATTGGCAGGAACACCACTTCCAGTTGGGAAAAGTCATGGCCAGTGTCTTTTATATAAGTTAATTCTAAATGAGATTTAAGAACATAAGAATTAGGAACAGGAGTAGGCCATCTGGCCCCTCGAGCCTGCTCCGCCATTCAATAAGATCATGGCTGATCTGGCCGTGGACTCAGCTCCACTTCCCCGCCCGCTCCCCGTAACCCTTTATTCTCTTCTAAATTCTAAATAATATTAGAGGGCTGACGGTGAATTTACACAGAGGCTCTCTTACTTGTCCACTGTAGTTTAACCATTACAGTACTAGAATGCCAAGGAATAGCACTAGATTGTCAAGCAGCAGATACACATACCCTCATCTCCGGCACTATTCTATAAATTGTTGTTGGAGATGTTGGGGTAAAAGAAAGACTTCACTCCCTTGAGACGGACTACCTGATATAGGTAATCGACACCTCGCTCTTCGCCCTCCATATAACGCCAACGGAATCAAATAAATGAAACCTTAGGTTCAACCGGCTTTATTTCAAGCAAATGCAAGGGAAGGTTCAATTGTGGAACCTTCAAAATACAAGAGATTTCAAGTATAATTTATACAGGTTTTGGAGAGGAGCTATCCTCCTACAAAATTAGCGGAGTTATATTGATTTGTCGACTCTTATCAGATTGGCTCTGAGTGGTACATGCAATTGCCCATCTCCCATCATATGTTAATGGTGTTCCGTGATTTGCACTTTGCCATAGTCTATATGACGCCTGAAGTAAATGTTCCCAAAATACTGGCTTTCTTATCTCTTCCTCAGAGACTTCGAATCAAAATTGTAACTGCTGACTTTTGCTGTTTTGTTATGTGTTACTAAGGTTAAGGATTAATACCTACAAAAGCAAATGTTACATAAAATAGGCAATTTGATATTTGATGTTAGTTTAAAAACAATTTTACTGAGTAAACAAGACCAGAGATCGAGTGACAAGTGTGAGACAGACAGCTCCTCAGACACACCTAATACTGATCAGTTCACTACCTTCAGCCTTGTGTTGTGGCCACCTAGATGTCTGCTCTTGCATGCTACAACTCTACCCCTTACAATTCCCCCCTAATGGCCCTTAGCTATGTAAGGTTCGAAAATCCATGGCAGCATTTGAAACACCATAAGGACAAGAAAACTAACATAGGATCGTTCCATACACTAAATGAACATTTTTGGCCAAGTAAAAGCAGGCTGGGAAAACGTGTAGGCGGATATAGACATTGTGGAGTCTCGCTTGTGAGCCAGACCGAGGCACTGGCCAATGGGGGAAAAGTGCATTCTGGCAGGCCAATCAGGGGTCGAGTCAGGCCTGAAGTGGGGAAATCTTCAACCAATAAGGACTCCCTGGCCCAGTTTGAAAATGACTTCCCCCCCATAAATCAAACTACGAATGTGGGCCATTATCTACCTAATTAATATGGACAATAGCTCTGAATCAAAACTATGAATCACTGCAGGAATGGCCCGCTGACTCCCAGAACTATAACAAAGGACCCACAGACGTTCAGGCACCGATGTGTTCTGTAATAATACTCTGGTCCTCACACCTGCATGTACCTGTGACATCTTCTGATTAAATATTCAAAGCTATCTCCCCGCCCAAACTTACACAATGGACCACCAACTGAGTTGGAGTGCGAAAAGGCCAGAACTAAATTTGGTTATAGGACCCACACAACCACCGGGAGATAAAAGCAGCAGGGTGTGGAAGCAGTTGGGGAGCTTGCAGCTTGTATCCAGAGAGAGCTCTCTCTCTCTCTCTCCCTCTCGCTCCACCAGAGGAAGAAGCAGCAGTTCCGCAGACGAAGCCACCGAGACTGAAAACCAGCAGGCAGGGCAGTGACTTCCCACAGCTGAGCTGAGCGAGGAAACCAACCAGAGGTTGAAGCTTTTTGCTCAGGAGCCAACCGAACGGCAAAGAGAAGAAACCGACGCAACATCGAGGAAGAAAACCGAAACGACCAACAACGTAAAACCCACCCCAGAGGGACCCTGAGCTGAAATAAGTGGTGCAGAACCCCGGAGTTGATAGGATTGTGCATATAGCCCAATCCCCCTCACAGACTCAATTTAGGATAGGAATTGGTAGGAAGGGTGGGAGTGGGAGGTGTGGTTGAGAGAGAGTGGGATGTTTTAACCTCTTGATTTCCCCTTCCCTGTTGCGAGATTTTTCGGGTTGTTGAATGAGATTTTGCCATCACTGCCATTTTATGACCTCTTCCTATGCCCTCTATCTTTGTGTTTGCTATTCTAGATAAACAACATTAGCCATTTTGTACTCTTACCCACTGTGTCTGGTGCCTCATTACTCACCCACTCTCATAAATCGCACGTACAGAACCCAAGGGGAGTGTGGATTCGATCCCACACCCCAAGCTCCCCTTACAGAATGGCGACCACGAAGAAGAGACGTGCGTTGAGTGAGGGTGAAGAGACAGTCAGTCTTGGTGAAGAGGAGTATAAAATGGAGGGTAGGATTGCTAGGTATGGAACAGCAAGGATAAACTGTTCAAGGAAGTGGGTGCAGGCGCTGCTGGATGCTGAACGGCCTGAGAACGCAGCAGCCAGGTGAACCCAGAGTAAAGATCATAAAAGATCAGTGGAAAAGGCAGTGTGGCTGACTTGCTTTCAGAAGCAAATACAGGTTTTGGACAGGCAGGTAGACGTCTTGCAGACAGAATTAACTGAGCAGAGAGGAGCAAGTAAAGACCAGCAAAGAAAGGGAAAAGCTGGATCAGGATTTAAAGTGGGAGAGGCAGGAAAGAAAAAGAGAGATAGGGAAAGCTATCACAACCACAGGGAGTACCTTCAGTCCCAGGTAACTGAGGGGAAAGGTCACATCAGGGGATTGCAGGAGGAACTTGCCCAGGCTCAGAACCAGGGAAAGTTGGGGGAGGGTAAGAGTCTCCAGCTACAGGCTGCGCTTCAGGCATGTCACAGCAGGGCAGAGGCGGATCATTGTTCCTTTCAGGAACAAATTGATCGGCTCATCCTGGCTCTGGCTGAAGCCAAAGCAGCCCTTGTTCTAGCCGGAGCAAAAGCTCTGGAAGTGCCCGAGACTCGAATCCCCACCCGGCCCAACACCAAAGCTCTGGCCCTAGCTGAGGCAAAAGCCCTTGGCTGGGCTGAAAGCCAGGCACCCAGTAAAGGAGTGGTGTGCCTTATCAGCCGAGCCGAGGTATGGAAGGGGGAGCATAGTGAAACAGGCTGTAGGGAGGAAGAATCCTACAGGCCCTCTCCCACAGCTCTATTGGGGATACCGGAGGAGAGGCAGGGTGAAATGCTGGAATCTAAACCTCTGGGACCAGCCCTAATGTGCCCCATCAGGCAGAGTAGATTCGGACCACCCACAGTGAGTCAGGCTGAGGGTCCCCTACTGAATCAGTACGTGGTTCCCCACAGTGCGACCCAGCTGCGGCAGATGGTGGCCCATGTGAATAAACATACCCGAAAAGGAGACCCCTCTGTCCACTTTATGGAAGTAGAGCAGGTAGGAGACATAAATGACTGCGATGATGCCAAACGGAGCAAACTGCTCCTGTTCTCACTGGACCCAGCCCTGTGTCAGGCTCTCTCTGCTGAGAGTAAGAGGGGTCAGCGAACAGTGGCCGCTCTTCAGGAGGATATCCTGGAGGTCATGGGGTTGAACGACGGTTGTCCATTCGACCGGGTACAGGCCACTGTCCAGAGACCCGGGGAACCCCCCAGGCATTCGCTGATCGACTGTGGCCAGTGTATGAGGAAGCCAGTGGGGGGAATTTGGACCAAACCCAGCTGGATGCACATCAACATGGTCGCTGGCTGCGTGCACTGGTGGCAAACAGCCGACCTGAGTTGCACACCCAGGCCAACCTATGGTTCGATTTCAGAGACCCTCAAGCCATAGAGGAGACGATGCTGAGGCAGCTAACCCTCTTTTTTCACAATGGCAGAATCGGGGGATGGGGGGGGGGGGGCGCGGGGGAGAAACCCACCAAGGGGAAGGTGTGTAAGATCCGCCCTGGCTCTGATACGAGAGAGTGGAGGCAAGAAGGGAATTGGCAGGCAGGCAGAGGTGGTTTGCTACGAGTGCGGGAAGACAGGGCACATGAGGAGGGAATGCCGGGATCCGAGGCAGGAAAAGAGGGGTCCACAGGTCCCAACCTCAGCCCCAGTCCCCGCGGCCGCAAGCCCTCCCAAACCAGCTGTGCCCAGCCCTACCGCCCCACTCGAGGATCTCCTCGCGGCTCTGCAGGCACTCTTTACCCAGACTGGGAAGGTCGCGGTCGTGACCGGGGGAGAAGTCCCTCAGGTCCAGACCAACACCCCCCAATGACGAGACCCCGAGGAACCTGTGTACTTCTGCCCGGTCACCTATGATGCGTGGAACAGACCACGTGTCATGATGGGGGTTGAGGGGGTCCGGGGGCGTATCTGCTGGACACAGGGGCCTCGTGCACCCTGGTTCATGTAGACGACCCCACCACCTCATCCCTATCCAGTGGGATCCCATACTGCCTAAGCAGCTTCACTGGAGAAGAATGCGAGGGCTTCTTCTCCAAACCACTGCAGATACACATAGGCACCCTCCACACCATGTGGAAGTGTGTCCTTCTGCCATTGGAGGGAGTAGATAAAGGCATCCTAGGGGCAGATTTCCTCACCGGCCAGAAAATTCTGGTCGACCTGAGGAACCACTGTCTGTGGGGCACAGCTGACACCGGGGAGGGGGAAGGTACAGCAATCATCCAGGGGAAGGGTTCCCTCTGCACTGTAAAGCCGAAGGAGGGGTATGACCTCAGCGCTCTGGGAGACGGCACCCCGATGATCTATCAGGCTTTTGTGTGGGCCAACCTGGCGGCATTTGCCAGGCATAAGCACGACTGTGGACGGGTAAATGGGGTCGAGGTCAGAGTAGATGGGGACCCCATGTCTAAGCCCCAGAAGCAGTATAATTTTCCCACGGAGGCTGAGGCAGACCTAGAGGTCGCATTGGGATCTCTAGTAAGAAAGGGAGTGTTGAGACCAATAGCCACACATGTGAACTCTCCACTTTGGCCGGTTAGGAAACCGGACAATTCTTGGAGGGCCACAGTGGGCTACCGAGCCCTCAATAACAATATCCTGCCTGTGCGCCCACAGTGGCGGCCGTAGCCGACCGAGTCGCAGCCATCCCCGCGTCCGCAGCCGTCTTTACGGTGCTGGACATCTCAAATGGGTTCTGGTCCATCCCACTGCGGCGGGAGGACAGTACAAATTCGCCTTTACATCCAAAGGACAGCAGTATACCTGGAACTGTCTTCCCCAGGGCTTCCACAACAGTCCGAGCATTTTTCATCAGTGTATGGCCAACTGCCTGAAAGAGTTCAGCAGACCCAGACAGCTAGTCCAGCTGCTATTCTCTGATTCGGAGGAAGAGCACGGTCCCCTGCTGGCAGAGCTGTTGGGACTGCTGCACGAGGAGGGTTTTAAAGTAAACCCTAAGAAGGCACAGATCGGCCAGACAGAGGTAAAATTCTGGGGCTGACTGTTTGGGCAGGGGAGAGAGCCATTGATGAGGCTAAGAGGAGGGCAGTTCAGGAGTTACTGGCTCCGACTACAGTTACAGGGGTGAGGTCGTTCCTGGGTCTGACCGGTTACTGCAGGGACTTCATTGAGGATTATGCAGCCATTGCAGCCCCCGTACTCCGGCGCAAAAGCGTGGAGTGGGAGTGGGATGAGGACTATGATGCAGCGTTTACCCGCCTCAAGGGAGACCTGCAGAAAGCTCCGGCCCTGGGAGCGGTCGATGAGGGCGAGGAATTTTTCCTGGAGGTAGCAGCCAGCGGGGATAGCTTAAGTGCTGTGCTGATGCAACAGCGGCACGGCCAGCTGAGACCGGTGATCTACTCCTCCAGGGTCCTCACTGAGGTGGAGAGGGGTTACTCAAACTGTGAAAGGCATCTGCTGGCCACCCACTGGGCTGTGAAGCGGTCGCAGGTGTTTATAGGTGTGTCTCCTATCACCCTCCTCACTCATCACACCCCCACTCAGATGCTGCTGAATGGGAGAATTAATGATGGGACAGTGAGCAGCACAAGCATTGCTCGCTGGACCCTCCTGCTCTCAGATGGATTTGAGTGTAAAAGGGATGTGTGAGCCCCGACTGGCAGCCAACATGATGTACCCCGGAAAAGCCCACCATTGCTCCGTTGAGGGGGGTCTGGGACGTGTAGAATTTACCAATATCTCGCAAAGATTCCAGGTACCTTTCCCCTACAGAGGAGAAAAATCCCTTTCTGGGCTTTTAAAATGAGTTTAAAGGGGCAGACACAGCCTGCGGGGGATAAAAGGGGATGCATTCATGGAGACCCCCCCCCCAGTGTTTGGACTCATAAGAAAGGGAATTCAAAATGGATCTAAATTACAGAATCTGGAGATCCCCTAAACATCTATGGGAAGGAGCATATCAATTTTAAGATTCTACAACATTTTGGCTGCGAAAAAGAGTTACCAAATACAGGAGGTGGGGCCAACGTCTGAAGCAAATTTGTGTATTAAGGATCCCAGACTGTCTGGGCGAACTATTCACCTCCGAAGAGATAATCGAATTACCCAATCAAGCACAATGGAAATCATGGTCAAGAAACTGGACAATCCTAAAACAATGCAAAACCAGTGATAGCACATTCTCACACCCTAATCGAGTTACTGCTGACAAAGGAGACATTTGAAAATCAATGGACAGAACAGTTTAAACAGAGCCCAAGAGATTTGATAGGAGATAACGGAGCTTTTTTGGGGGATATATCTATCCCCCAGTTTTACAAGGAAGGACTAGGAGAACACAGACTGTAACTCGCACAGACGCGAACAGAACACAGACGCGAAAGGAACACAGACAGACACAAGCAGCCAGAGTGAAGAAATGGAGTCGTGAAGGAACCTACAAGAAATCGTCAAGGACCGACTGAGCACGAGGCCCACGAAATGGAAGGTTGTCAGCAACCAAATTGACAAACCCGGGCTACCACAACCAGCGAAACAACCAACCAAAACCAACTCAGCAAAAACCGAAGATTTGACATTTATTTCCACTCTACAATCTACTTCTGAATGACCCAACGGGTGAGAAATTACCAAAAGGGACTAACAAACTATTCCTAACCAAAGAAAGTGGGTACTTATCTCATACAGCCGAAACACAACTTAGCGCATCAATGGATGCACCCCAACTGAAGACTACGCAGTCCGACGTCCTCTCCTCCGTCTGGGATATGACTTGCCTAGAAGGCCAAGTGCAGCGAACCCCGAAACCGTCATTCACCGGCAACTGTCTAAAGGGATTGGTGAGCATAGCCCCTGAACCCTCAGAGCTATAACTTAGTTAGTTAGGGGAATTGGGAGGGAGGAGGCTGGGATAACTTGTGTAAATGTATCTGCATTCTCCTCTTTACCCCATTTAGAGCTTAAGCTGTATTCTTTTCCCCCACAGACTGTAATTTGACATTTTATTCAATGTGTTTTACCCTTCAGTGTGTATTGGTCTGTGTGTGTTACTAAAGGTGTGCCTTTTACTTCTTTTTAAACACAATAAAGCCATACCTGCTTCCTACCTTGAAATCGATTGTCTGTCCAAGTCTGTCACAGTCCCTTCATAATTCCAGTGTCTAGAACCAAGGGTGTGGAAGCGATTCGGTACCACTCATAAGGTCAGAAGGGAAAGCTGACCCCCTGCAAACCACCCCTTACATAATGGCGACCCAGATGGGACACTGGTACAAGGGACGTGATAAGAGAAAGACTAGTTTCAGGAAACAAAGCAAAATGGAAGAGGGGATTACCTCGTATGTGTTTAAGAGGGTAAATGTGGCTAAGGAGTGGGTACTCGATCGATTGAATGCTGAGCGTCCAGATGATGCTGCAGCTCAATGGACCAAGAACAAGGACCATAAAAAGTCGATATAGAAGGCCATTTGGCAAATTTGCCTTCAGCAACAGATCCGGCTTCTAGATGAAGAGAATGAGAAATTAAAGGAAGTATTGAGACAGGCAGAAGAGAGGTCCAGCGCAAGGGCCACAGTCGGGGAAAGGCTGTGGACAGAGGTGGGGCAGTTAAAGGAATGTAGAGAGCTCACTAAAGAAAGGTACAAAACCCAATTGGACCTTTTACAGTGTCAGATTATTGAAGCCAAGAATAGCGAACGGGCGTTGCGGGAAGAGAATTCCTGCCTCACCAAGCAAGTTAAAGAGTACGGGGAGAGGGTGAGAGACATTCAGGTAGCCTATAAGGTAGCCAGTACCAGGGATTTTGAGGCAGGAGACCATGGCCCCTGCCAGCAGCAGATCCAAAGCTTGAAGCTTGCTCTATCCCGGGCTAAAGGCATGGTGTGCCTGTTAAACCCGGGTTTAGCCCAGGATCACCTGGTTGGGCAAGGAGAAAGCCCTCAGCCACCGCCTGCAGCTCCCAGGAATGGCCCGGGGCAGCAGGGGTGTTAGCCAGAGTGCGGGGCAGGCAAGGATTGCGAACTACCAACACCGGCAGCCCCGAGTTTTAACTCGGCTTGGCAGCAGGGGGAAGAGGGCGAGCAAATACAAGAAGGGCCGGAACCAGGGCCAATGCACCCGGTCCGGCAGCAGAAGTTTGGCCCGCCTGATGCCAATGGGGCAGCAGGACCCCTAGAAAGCAACTTCGTAGTCCCCCACGACACCCAAAAACTGAGGGCTATGATAGGCCACCTAAGTAAGCTCACCCAACAGGGGGATCCTCGGTACACTTCCTGGAAGTGGAACATACAGGGGATATTAACGGGTGCGATGATTCAGAGCAGGCTAAGCTGTTGCTCTTCTCGCTAGACACCAAGCTGTGCCATTCCCTTTCTGCAGACAGCAGGAAGGGGCGAAACACGTACGCTACAGTTAAGGGGGAGGTTCTAGAGGCCATGGGTATGAACGACGGGAGTCCTTTCTCCCGAGTGGAGAAAACAGTGCAGCTCTATGGGGAGACTCCACAGGCTTTCGCCGACAGGTTGTGGCCGGTCTACGAAAGGGCCTGTAGTGGGGTTCTTGACCGGGCCCACCTGGCCCCTAACGAGCTGGCTCACTGGCTCAGCAGCCTGGTGGCAAACAGCTTACCTGGAGTAAAGGCAAAAGTCTGGTTCGATCCAAGAGATCCCAGAACTACCGAGGAGACAGTGGTCAGGCAGTTGACCCTGGCTTACCGGAACGGTAGAGGGACAGAGGAGCCCTGCTCTAAAGGGAGGGTCCATGAGATTAAACGCAGCCAAGGCAAGAGAGAGTGGCATCAGGAAGGTGGGAATTCTCCCCACAAAGGGGGCGAGTGTTTTGGGTGTGGGAAAAGTGGGCACTGGAGGAAGGACTGTTGGAACCCATGGAAAGAGACTAAGGGAAAGGCCACTCCAGCCCCAGCCCGTAAGGCCGGGGCAGGAACACCCGACTCATATGAGACACTCGTAGCCACCCTACAGACACTCAAACAGACAGGGAGCAGTAGCTATCGCAACCGGTACAGTAGCCGATACGGTAAAACCCTCTGCTCCAACCCACCCAGATGCATGACTACAGCCTGTGTACCTGTGTTCCCTAGAGTACGATGCCTGGAAGAGACCGTGCGTTACGATGGAGGTGGAGAAAGTGAAAGGGACCAACCTGCTAGATACTGGTGCTTCCAACACCCTTGTATATGCAGATAACCCAGCTACCTCACCTCTATCGAACGGGGTCCCGTACAGTCTAGTGGGGTTCACAGGCAATGAGCAAACTGGTTCGTTTTCCATCCCGCTCACCATTCAGTTAGGGACACTCAAAACCAAATGGAAGTGTGTCCTGATGAAATGGGAGCAGAAGGGAAAAGGGATCCTGGGGGCTGATTTTATCATTGGCCACCAGATCCTAGTGGATCTCAGGAACCAGTGTCTATGGGGAGCCATAGCAACTGACAGGGAAGGTGAGGTGGCGGTGATCCCAGAAAAAGGGGCCAAGGGAACATTGTGTACCGTGAAGCCAAAGGAGAGTTACGACTTGGAATTACTGGTCAGTAACACCCCAGTGGAGTACCAGGCATATGTACGGGCACACCTTGCAGCATTTGCCACCCACAAACATGGCTGGTAGGGTAACGGGGGTGGAAGTTAGTATAGTAGGGGACCCCATGACCCGACCACAAAAGCAATATAACTTCCCAGGGAGGCAGAGGCAGACCTGACAACGACGCTGGGATCACTGGTAGAGCAAGGGGTGTTAAGACCGATAGCAACCCATGTGAACAAGCAGTCCGAAGTCCTCTCCTCCGTCTGGGGTATGGCTTGCCTAGAAGGCCAAGTGCAGCGAACCCCGAAACCGCCATTCACCGGCAACTGTCTAAAGGGATTGGTGAGCATAGCCCCTGAACCCTCAGAGCTATAACTTAGTTAGTTAGGGGAATTGGGAGGGGGGGGGGGGGGGGGGAGGCTGGGATAACTTGTGTAAATGTATCTGCATTCTCCTCTTTACCCCATTTAGAGCTTAAGCTGTATTCTTTTCCCCCACAGACTGTAATTTGACATTTTATTCAATGTGTTGTACCCCTCAGTGTGTATTGGTCTGTGTGTGTTCTTAAAGGTGTGCCTTTTACTTCTTTTTAAACACAATAAAGCCATACCTGCTTCCTACCTTGAAATCGATTGTCTGTCCAAGTCTGTCACAGTCCTTTCATAATTCCAGTTTCTAGAACCAAGGGTGTGCGAGCGATTCGGAACGGCTCATATAAGGTCAGAAGGGAAAGCTGACCCCCTGCAAACTATCCCTTACAGACGTGGACATAGGGCTCCGGGCGGGGATCCATCCCCACGGCCGGGAGATCTATGTTGACGGGTCCAGCACGGTGGTGGCGGGGGAAAGGCTCATAGGGTGCAGGATTTATGATCCCCAGGCAGGCATTGCTAGGGCTATAAAGCTCTCAAACACCATGAGCGCCCAGCATGCTGAACTGTCGGCAGTCATGCATGTAGTCACCCACCCCGACGAATTTCCATGGCCCTATACTATCTTTTCAGATAGTATGCTCACCTGCAATGAGTACCTAGCCATCTGGTCCCATCGCAGATATACATCTGAAGACAGTAAGCCCCTGGCCATAAAACCCTTACTGCAGCACATCATGCAGGCAGTAGGGACCGGGGCAGACATTTGCATTCACAAAGTAAAGGCCCATAACAAACATGATCCCAGGGCTGCAGGGAGCCAAAAGGCAGATCAGCTGGCCAAAGAGGGAGCCCGAACGGGAACCAAGTGGAACCCGCTCGAGGCAGCCCCCATAGCAGCTATCCGGGGCGGACAGGGGACACAAGAGAGCGCAGGGGTGGCTTTGGCCCCGGATTTCCAGCAGGTACAGGCACGAGATTCCCATCCTCAAGTTCGTCATGGACAAGCTGACTGCGGGAGAAAAGGTCGAAGGACTGTACGGAGGCACAGGCATCCATGTTAGGGAGAAGATGTTTAAAGGAGAGCAGTGGATAGTGCCTCAGCAGCACCAGAGGGAGTTCCTTCAGCTGGCCCACGCAGGCCCTGGAGCTGGACACCCCGGACCGGAGGTCACCTGGCAATGGATGGAACAGGTCAGGTGGTGGCCCCAGCTCCAGGAAGACACTCGTGAATTTTGCACGAACTGTCTTGTCTGTGCAACCAATAATCCAGATCCCCAGAAAAGGACACGCAAGGAGGGTAGAGGGACCATGGCAATCGATACAAATCGATTACATAGGGCCCCTACCTGTGGCTAAGGGAGGGTGCCAGTACTGCCTGGTTTTGGTGGACACTTTCACAAAGTGGGTTAAAGCCTTCCCTTGCCGAACAGCCACAGCAGCGGGGACCACCAGGATATTGGTTAGGGAGGTGTTCTCCAGGTGGGGACTTTCACAGTATGTGGAGTCCGACCAGGGGAGCCACTTCACTGGATAGGTCATGCAGGCAACCCTTAAGTTGCTGGGGATTATGGGGAAGTGGCACGCTACCTACAATCCCCAGTCCTCAGGGCTAGTGGAGCGTATGAATAGGCCCTTGAAAGAAAAACTCAGGAAGGAGACTCGGGACTCCCCGCAGAGGTGGGTGGAGAGGTTGCCCCTGGTTTTGATGGGGATCCGGGCTAGCCAGTCAAAAAGCACGGGGTATTCCCCATACGAGCTCATGACTGGAAGAGCCATGCGAACTTCCACCCATGTACTTGCCCCGGTCCTGACAGAAGCTCAGGTAATCGAGGTAAATAGGGACCGCTTTACCAAGGATCTGTTGGAGCACTTCAAGCAGATTCACTGGCAGGCAGCCACTAACATGGGGAAGCAGCATCAGACCAACCGATTGCTGCTGGAACCGAGCAAACAGCACGAGTGCAGGTGGGGAACCAGGTCATGGTCCGCAACTTTGCCAGGGTGGGAGTCTTTGAGCCACTATACATGGGGCCTTACAGCATTGTTGACAAGGCAGGCCCCATGGTATACGCGGTCAAGATGCCCCGCCAGATTAAATGGTTTCACATTAACCAATGTAAACTGTTTAACCCCAACAAGGCAAAACCTCGTGGGAAAGGACGGCCCGGAGGGATAATCCCAACGGGAAGCCCAGGCTCCCAGCCCACCACTGCAGCCCCACCGATCCCACCACAAGGAGCAGCGAGTTGCTTCACAGGTACAAACTACCCACAGATTTGGGACCCACAGGAAGGGGGATTCCCACCTTACATATGGGACGAGGACTCACCTCCACCCGTTAGGAGATCCGCTCGGACTCCGCAGCCAAGGATGTCACCGTCCCTAGCAGCCTGTTTTACTTTCCCGAGCGATACTAGGGGAAAAGGACCGCGTAGGGCAGGCAGCCAGTCACTGGACGTGACCCCGCAGCCAAGGTCTCCTGACGGGGAAGGGGTTGTACCGGAGGAAGGGGCCGCCGACAGTGAGGAACCTGTTGGGGCTAGCCTAGCCTTCAGTGCAGGCAGCCCAGAGCCTGCAGGAGAGAGGGTGGCAGCGGGTCCCAGTAGTGAGTGGTCCCTAGAAGAACAGAGGAAACGCTGTGAGAGAATCACCTGCGAGTGGTTTCGGGTGGAACCCTTGTACAACCCAAAGCCCCCAAAGGATACGGGAGTCCCCAGCAGTGAGGAGCCTGCCGGGGGAATTTTCGTTGCTCCCGAGGGCAGTGAGCCATCCCTGGAGGGGGTAAGGGGCTGTACCAGCCCAGTAAGCACCACCCGAAGCTCGGGGGACACCTTGGCAGGGGAGACAGAGCGGCCGCGGAGGTCGGTCCGTCCCAAGAGGCCAAAGGAGAGGTGGTCTCCCCCCCTACATTCCCCCGCATAAAAGGAAAACCAAAGAGCGTGCCAGGGATTAGCACAGCCACCCGGGAAGGGTGGCAAGCAGATTAAAAAGGAGAGCAGTAGGTGTGTACAGATATATAAAGTTTTCTCTAGTGTAGTGGCCTCTGCAATATAAGGAGTATAACAGTGAGGTTTTTGAGCCAATAGGATGGGGGAGCCTGGAACCTCTTGACTCTTTCTCACTTCCTCTTTATGTGTAAGGTTGTTTGTGTTTTTAAGGGTTTGTTGCGGTTTGCCGTTAGACCAATTAGTTGAAATGCCTTGGCTTCCACAGCAAAAATAAACACACACAGTTTAAACCGTGCAGGGAACTATGAGGTGCAGACAGAGGGGAAAATGGGGGAGGGACGAGCCAGGGTACTCTGGCTCTTTAAACCAAATGAGATTTTGTCTTTCAGACGAGGAACCGTAGATGAGGAAAATCTGGCTTATGTGCACCTACATCAGAATGTGCATCGGCTACCGGGGAGAGACTGAAGAAGCCATTATTTTTGGATGCTCAGGGGGGCAGGCACCGACCATCACCCACAGGGGAAGGTGGCCAGGTGGGTGGGGCCCAATTCCACTCGATACTCCAGCCACCCCGGGTTGATTTGTGGGGAAGCATCAGTCTCCTGCCCCAGCATTGAGGTGACCGCATCCTGGGTTAGGGTAGCGGTTGGGAAGAGGGTTCGCCTGACCTGTAAGGGGCACATCCTGGTGGGAAGGTGGTGGTGGCTCAGGAAGCTGAGCAAGGACATGGGAAACCCAACAGCAGATTTGGGAGAGACTGGACAACAGCACCTACCGGACCATCATGGGCACCCGGGGGGAGGAGTGAGTGTGTGTTGGGATAAATGGTGGGAGGTGGAGTTAGGAGTGTATGTGTGCAGGTGGGGATCAGAGAAGATATGCCCGGCAGGCATCTCCATAGCGTTCTCCCAACAGTGGCGGGATGAAGGGGAGGGGATGGGATGGGACCGGAGCATGGTCGCATGCATAGTAAGCCACCCCAGCTCCATCCACGCCACCGAGTTAAGCGCACACCCCAGACAGCCCCACCGAACCAACTGACACGGACAAATGCCCTACCACCACCCAGGGACCAGACAACGGTTTGGTTTTGGTTCTGGTTCCTACAGACAAGCTGCTATACCAGGGGTCCACTACGCCGTGGCCTCCGTCATCCTAAACCTTACCGAGGTGCACCTACCCGAGTGGTGCCCAAAAGAGACAGAATGCCTCTACCAGGCTCTCCTTCGAGAAATGTTCAGGACATTCTACTAGCTCGATTTTGGCTATTTGAATAAGACTTTGCTGTACAGTCTACAACCCAAAGACAACATTAAACCGAAAAGACACAGAAGAGGGATCTGGAATGATGTTTTTAACCAGTTTCAACACCGGGGCATCAATGATTAATAGCATGGACAATTATGTAGCAGATTTCGGATACCACATTCCATTTTTTTTAACCAGAGCACCTGACAGATCTGTTCAAAGCAGTACAAAATCCCAGAAACATTACTTCACCCTACAACAACAAAGAACCAATGTAATACTATGATGTGTGATATTATGATTTTGGTGAAGGGTATTGGTTGCGATTTTACATTTTCAGTATTGTATTGATTCCAAATGTATGAATACCATTGGTGTATTTTAATGTTTATCGTGGGTTTAGGCAAGATTGGCTCTGTGAGAGGGAAAAGGTTTTGCTCCACATTCTGAAAACACCCTGAGACAGAGTGTTTTAATGGGGGAGTGTAAGGTTCAAAAATCCACGGCCGCATTTGAAACACTGTAAGGACAAGAAAATTAACATGGGATCGTTCCATACACTAAAATGAACATTTTTGGCCAAGTAAAAGCAGGCTGGGAAAACGTGTGGGCGGATACGACATTATGGAGTCTGGCTCACAAGTGAGACCGAGGCACTGGCCAATGGGGGAAAAGTGCATTCTGGCAGGCCAATCAGGGTCGAGTCAGGCCTGAAGTGGGGAAATCTTCAACCAATAAGGAATCCCCGGCCCAGTTTGAAAATGACTTTCCCCCCCCCCCCAATCAAACTACGAATGTGGGCCATTATCTACCTAATTAATATGGACAACAGCTCTGAATCAAAACTATGAATCACTGCAGGAATGGCCCGCTGACTCCCTGGACTATAACAAAGGACCCACAGACGTTCAGGCACCTATGTGTTCTGTAATAATACTCTGGTCCTCACACCTGCACGTACCTGTGACATCTTCTGACTAAATATTCAAAGCTATCTCCCCGCCCAAACTTACACAATGGACCACCAACTGAGTTGGAGTGCGAAAAGGCCAGAACTAAATTGGTTATAGGACTCACACAACCACCGGGACGTAGAAGCAGCAGGATGTGGAAGCAGTTGGGGAGCTTGCAGCTTGTATCCAGAGAGAGCTCTCTCTCTCTCTCTCCCTCTCGCTCCACCAGAGGAAGAAGCAGCAGTTCCGCAGACGAAGCCACCGAGACTGAAAACCAGCAGGCAGGGCAGTGACTTCCCACAGCTGAGCTGAGCGAGGAAACCAACCAGAGGTTGAAGCTTTTTGCTCAGGAGACAACCGAACGGCAAAGAGAAGAAACCGACACAACATCGAGGAAGAAAACCGAAACGACCAACAACGTAAAACCCACCCCAGAGGGACCCTGAGCTGAAATAAGTGGTGCAGAACCCCGGAGTTGATAGGATTGTGCGTATAGCCCAATCCCCCTCACACACTCAATTTAGGATAGGAATTGGTAGGACGGGTGGGAGTGGGAGGTGTGGTTGAGAGAGAGTGGGATGTTTTAACCTCTTTTTTTCCCCCTTCCCTGGTGAGATTTTTCAGGTTGTTGAATGAGATTTTGCCATCACTGCCATTTTATGACCTCTTCCTGTGCCCTCTATCTTTGTGTTTGCCATTTTGTACTCTTACCCACTGTGTCTGGTACCTCATTACTCACCCACCCTCATAAATCGCACGTACAGAACCCAAGGGGAGTGTAGATTCGAACCCACACGCCAAGGTCCCCTTACAGCTATATGCCCAAGATAGGCCATTTCCCAATTAATTCCTCGTGAGTGAGCTTCCAGGGTTGTCCTTTCTATTGGGTAGCGCTAATTCCCGAGCTGCAGGACTTACCTGTTGGCTTTCCCATCAAGGTTATACTAAATAAGTCATTTCTGCCGGACTGTCTAATTTCCCTTTATTCAATGTTTTAACTATAGTACAGGCTAGGACCTGCCTCTTATGTAAGTCACACTTCTTACAGGATAATACTAGCAAGATGAGTTCCCTTGCACTACAACCAGTATATTGAGTCCAGCATAATTCATGTATTCCTTTCTAGCCAACATTTTCTGAGTGTTCGAATTATGCCCCACCTGGGATATCCTCTGTTTCTTCTATCTTTCCTCCATCTGGGGTCTTCTCTATGTTGACGACTTCTCTTTCATTGTGTCCAATTCAGTCGAGTTTGTTCCTCATTCAGTTCGTGTATCGGTTTCCCTTGCGGCCCGTTGGTCTTCGCATAACGTCCTCAGGTCATGTCCATCATCAATGGTTTCCTCCTTTAGTTCAGGGGTTATAATAATCCGTTTATATCTGTCTCATCAAGCGGAGTAAAGCAGAAGTCAGTATCCATAACGGTGCATGAGGTGTTCCTTTCTTCATTTCAGTTGCCGTGGTGCTCACACATCAATCTCCATTTCCTCGTGGAACATTGATAATTTCATAGTCCTGTGTTAGGGGGGTGATACTCAGCGTGCACCCGTCTACTTGGTCATATCCACAGTCGTCGTTGATCTCGACAGAAAACAACTTGGTTATTTTTATAACAATCATCTATGCTGAGACTCTTAGTACTGTTGTTCTCTTCAGTTACATTTCTGGATTGTCATGGTACAGCATGCGAGTTTCTCCTACATTTTTCTCCAACAATCCCTGTAAGGTTCGCATTAAGGTGTCAACTCGATCACCTATAGTGTTTACCGTCGCAACTCCCGCCGCGTATCCCTCTTTTTCCCTGGTCCTGCTTTTTACTTGACCCTCTTTCCACATTAAATTTCATGGTTTTTGATTCAGGGCCTTTAAGTGCTTGCAGGGTCAGGTTTCTATACAGGCTTATAGTGTTTAACCCACAGAAGTTAGGGATGGTTATTTAGGAATACAGTAATTATTCGCTGACGTACCCTGAAATGTATCTTATCCTTGATCTGCCTTATCAATCCCCCTTTTGCCCCAGCGTTCATAGTTGGACACGTTTGTGGCGCTGGGGGTGTGATGGTCGGGGCCTTGGTAGTGCTCACTGTTGCTAAAGTAGTGGGTGGGGCCGTGTTGTTGGGTCTATCTCGGGAGATACACCTCCACCACCATTCATAGATGTTGAGTGAAACCTGCACCTACTTCCCCCGGGTGCAGTATCTCTGTCCCTCCTGATTATAAAACACACCGTGGTCTTATTCCCACTAATTATTGGTCCCGTATTACTGGCCCATCCCCAATGTTGTTTTGTTTCCTTGTTACGTTGTTTTTGCCCGTTATTTAAGTCTACTGTTGCTCCGTCCGTCACCATCAGTGTTTTTGATTCTTTATCACAACTAATGTTGCCCGAGTCCCTGTAATACAGGCCTTGCCATCCCTCAGCCTGTTGTCCTTGATATGAGGCTGTGTTACCCCACGTTGTTCTCACGAGCACTAGTGTCCTGCAAAAAAACAATATTTCCCGGTCGTCACTGGTTAGTTAGTGACCATGCTTTTTTTAACTGGGTCCAGTGTTTCCACTTGCCGATACCTCTTATAACTACGTAGACGCACATGTCCCTGGAGTATTGTGTACAATTTTGGTCTCCTAACTTGAGGAAGGACATTCTTGCTATTGAGGGAGTGCAGCGAAGGTTCACCAGACTGATTCCCGGGATGGCGGGACTGACCTATCAAGAAAGACTGGATCAACTGGGCTTGTATTCACTGGAGTTCAGAAGAATGAGAGGGGATCTCAAACGTTTAAAATTCTGATGGGTTTAGACAGGTTAGATGTAGGAAGAATGTTCCCAATGTTGGGGAAGTCCAGAACCAGGGGTCACAGTCTAAGGATAAGGGGTAAGCCATTTAGGACCGAGATGAGGAGAAACTTCTTCACCCAGAGAGTGGTGAATCTGTGAAATTCACAGAAAGTTGTTGAGGCCAATTCACTAAGTATATTCAAAAAGGAGTTAGATGCAGTCTTTACTACTAGGGGGATCAAGGGGTATGGCGAGAAAGCAGGAATGGGGTACTGAAGTTGCATGTTCAGCCATGAATTCATTGAATGGCGGTGCAGACTCGAAGGGCCGAATGGCCTACTCCTGCACCTATTTTCTATGTTTCTATGTTAACATCCTCAGCATCACCTGATTGGTCCCTTTGGTGTATTTGGACCTTCTGTTCCTTGGTGTCGTTCTCAAAAGCTTTGATTACTTGCAGATCACGTGCCTGTACTTTTAAGTCATGTCACTGCTTACAGAGTTCCATCACAAACCTCCGTATCCTGTCTTTATAAGGTCCTTCGTCCTCGCTTCCTGTAACCAAAACTTTGCCTGATCCCCAGTAAAGCGCAGGCCTGTTTCATTATCTTCCCTGTGAAGTGTGTACCTTGATCGGAGTCTCGCTACAGTGGCATTCCCCATCGGGGTATTATTTCTTCTGCTAAGATCCTGGTCATGGTTTCTGATGAACAATTTCTAGTGGCGAAAGCTTCTACTCACTTCGTAAACTGGTCGATTATTTCTCGGCAGTATGTCTTCTCCTTGTTGCTGAGTAATGGTCCAGTAAAATCTACCTGCAAGTTTTCCCAGGGCCCTTTCGGTCAGGGCTGATGTCCCATTCTGACATTTACTTTCCCCCCTGGGTTGTATTTTGAGGATGTCACGCACCTTCTACAGTGTTTCTCTATATCTCTACCCATGTCTTCCCTTGTTGATGTTGACTGCCAATTTTTATATGCACTTTGCCCTTTATTATCTCACATTCCTAGAGTAGGAGGGAGGCTTCCACTAATTTAACAATCTCATGTTTAATTGGCCCTCCTTCTGAGGTCATGTATCCTCGTCTGCTCCAGGCGATCATATAATCATGCACTACTCCAAAAGCATATCGACTGTCTGTATAGATGTTTACTCTTTTTCCCTTCGCCAGCCTCAGAGCCTCGGTGAGAGCCACCAAATCAGCCACTTAAGCTGATAAGCCCCCTTCTAAACGTCCTTCCCTTCTAACCTGTCCGCTGCTATCTACCACTGCCCGTGCCATCCATGGTGTCCCATTGATATAGCGCCAAGACCCATCTACGTATAGATCCATGTCTGCCTCCTCAAGCCTGACTACTTCCCTCGTCTTCTCCTGTTGGGCAAAACTGATGCTCGTCTCCCTGCATAATGATCCACCCTGCAGGGTTGTTACAGTTGTCTTTTATTGTTACCGCCCCGTTGGGGGGAGGGGGGTGATAAGAGCTTTGCTTCTCACCTAGCCCTTCGGATACCAGTTTTAGCCTTTGTGTTTAAACAATTCTACTAAGGTATGCTGGGTAAGAGTCCTGACATTACTATGCCACTGGCCGATGCCTGTCCCATGTAATGATATTTACTGTGCTGGGTATAGATGTGAAAGGGCCTATTCTGGTCGGGTAATCCTAGGGCTGGGGCACTTGTTTTAACCTTTCAACCACAATTTCCTGATCTCAGTGTTTCTGCAGTAGTTGAACAGCCCTAGTACCTGCCTGACCCCTTTCACGGTTCCTGGCCTGGGCATTGATCGAATTGCTTCCTTTCTGTCCTTCGGCACCGGTCTCTTCCCTTGTGATATTATGTCTCCTAGATATGTTACTTTGCTCCTTCCTACCTGCAGCTTCCTAGGATTTATTTTTAATCCCGCACACTGTAGAGCTCCTAGCACTGTAGTTAAAGCTAGTAAGTGTTGTTGTTCTGTACTGGAGGCAATAAAGATATCATCCACATACTGCAAAAGGGTGCTCCCTTCTTTGCCTGTTGGGGGCCTCGCCTTCCTGCGACTCCTCCATTATTGCAGCTAAAACATATCAGGGGAGCTGCGTGGATGTGTGTCTCCTCCCCCTTCGTCTCTGCTGTATTTTAGCTATCTTCTCCCTTTGTTCTGACTTTAACTCCTCTACGTGTTCTGCCCACTCCAAAGTTTCATCCCGCACTCTAAATCCCAACTTAATTTATCTTTTGATGGGCTTCTCCAGCCCGTCTTTAAACATCCCGTGCTTGCGGAATTCCAATTTTGCTATGGCTGTGCACTGCACTATCCATCCGGTCCAGTCTTTTATCTCTTCCAGCTTATTTATCTTAGCTTCTAACTCTTGAATTTGTTTTGTTTGAGTATCTGTTATTATTCTGACTATCCCATCATTTCTTCAGTCTGTCAGGTGAGTCTTCTGGCTGCCATCCTTGCTTTTTCATTTCTTTTATTAAGAAACCCAAATTAATAATATCCAGTATAAAACACCTATCAATGGAAAAGGTTAACTCCTTTGCAGGTTTGTAATACAGCCTGACGTCATTACGTGACTTCACGTAATTTTTTAAACCTTTCCAGATATCAGAATTTCTTTTCCACAAGTCTTTGTGCCTTCAAACTTGCTTAGAAATTAGGAATCCATTAAAACAGCAGAAATCATTAGTAAAGTTGTCATTAGATTTAAATAAAACATTCTCATCAGGAAAGGCAGCATTTTAGATTAAACTCCAATTGTTTCTAAACTTCCAATTCAAATACTTGCCAAAGATTTTTTTTATTTTTTTTTTAAATAGATTTAAAATGAGACCACACATTTTTAATAGCTATTTTGTTTACTTAAATCCAATTTAAAATAAAGTACTGGCAATTGTGACTTCAAGGGCAGAGCTTATTTTCCTTAGCTCTGTAAATCAGTGTCAAAACAATCAGGGAAACTGCCACACTTTTTACATTTTCACACAAGCTATATACATTCATTTAAGGTCCCGTTCACTGAGCAAATCTTGTGTTTTATTTCTCTCAGCACAAAAGCTAAAACTTCCATGCCAGTTCCATTCCCAGTTTTTTTTCCCCTTCCTTTGCTGAGTTCGCATAGCTTAGATCTTTTCCCTTCATTATCTCCAAACCCTTTCCTGCTTGTTTAGACTGTTCAAGACTTTTCCTCATTAAGCACCATCCATTTTGAAAAGGTTTACAAACCCAAAATTTAAATCTCCTTTACTGCAGCGAAACTTTCTCATAATTTAAAATCATCAACAGAGTCTTTTATCTCTTTTCCAATATTCACACTTTGAAACAAAACCAAGGTTTCACTGCAGCAATTAGGAAAATTCAGCTTTCATTGGTTAATTACCCTCCAATTAAACCAATATCTTTTTCACAGCCAATATCAATTAGTATCCAGTAAGTTACATCTTTTTCCATTTAAATCTCCTTTCTTCAAATTAGTTTCTGTATCTAACAAACATTTTACACAGAGGACTTGTGTCTCTGTGAATTTGTTAATTTAAACTACATAAGACAATCACAAACATTGTTTTTCCAATAAGATGTTCAATGGTTTCCTTTAGCAGCTGTAGCTTTCAAGGTTGAATCTTTTATCTTTTGATAAACAAGCTGTCCTTTGTGAATGCAACAGTCAAGAAAGCTTCCACATGCACACTTTCACTTAAAGACAGACATTCACACCAAATACAGCTTATCCTATGTTTTTTCAGCAACTTAATGCATGCCATTTTTTGTCTGGGTACATTTACTCCTCTACCAGATTCAATGTACTGTTTCCAAGCCCTTGGATCCCTCTAATGTCCAGCCAGACTAACAATACTGCTTGCCTCCATAATCTGGTTACTCCACAATTTAAGTGTTTAGTTTCCATTTTTTCATCTTTCCTGTTAGCATTTATACTCAGGACCCTTTTGGTCCATTTCTCAGAAACCACCCCTTGTTCTTCCTTTTATCCCACTAGCCAGTTTTCCTAAATATCCTGGGGTCCCACCCCACTTTTTAGGTTGTATTCCTTCTTTTTCCACTTAGTACACCTATCCCCAATGGTTTTCATCTTTCCGTGGTTCGCAATAACTTTGTTCGAAGATTGCCCCCTTCTAGTTCTTTATACAGATTACCTCCATCCCAGTCAATGCTACAGCTGCAGGTGGTACCAAAAACACTCACTGCCATTGCTAGCTGTCACATCATCCAGGTCAGAGGGTCTGCATCCTGCTTGCAGCACCAATTGTTGGGGTAAAAGGAAGACTTCTCTCCCTCAAGGCAGACTACCTGATATAGGAAGTCAACACCTGCCCTTTAGGTTGGGGTAAAAGGAAGACTTCTCTTCCTCGGGGCCGACTACCTGATATAGGTAATCGACACCTCACCCTTCGTATAACGATCACAGAATCATATAAAGAAACCTTAGGTTCAACCAGCTTTATTTCAAGCAAATGCAAGGAAAGGTCCAATCATGGAACCTTCAAAATACAAGAGGTTTCAAGTATAATTTATACAGGTTTTGGAGAGGAGCTACCCTCCTACAAAATCATTGATTGGTCTATTGCTATCAGCTGAGTTACATTGATTTGTCAACTCTTACCAGATTGGCTCTGAGTGGTACATGCAATTGCCCATCTCCCATCTTATGTTAATTGTGTTTGTTCCGTGATTTGCACTTTGCCATAGTCGATATGACGCCTGAAGTAACTGTTCCAAAAATACCGGCTTTCTTATCTCTTCCTCAGAGACTTCTAATCAAAATTGTAACTGCTGTGTTGTTATGTGTTACTAAGGTTAAGGATAAATACCTACATAAGCAAGTATTACATACAATAGGCAATTATAATCCATACCATCACCGATTCCTCAGACCCTCCTAATACTGATCAGTTCACTATCTTCAGCCTTGTGTTGTGATCACCTATCTGTCTGCTCTTGCCTGCTTCAACTCTATCCCTTACAGAGATTTTAAAAATGTCAAATTTAAAAATGTTTTTGTACTTTTGCTTTCTGTCTCCTTTTTTATCTCTTTCCAATTTTTCTTTCCCACTCTTTATTTCTCTTTCTGTATCTGATTTGACATTGAATTCACCCACTCTAATTTGCATTTCCTTTTAGAACATAAGAACATAAGAAATAGGAGCATAAGAACATAAGAAATTTCAGTCATTCTGCTGTTTCTTTCTTAATCCTTCAATCTGATAATGAGGACAAATTTTAGGCTGGCCTCGAGCCTCTTGGTTTAGGTGCACATTGCGGCTACAACTCTTTTGGGGGGGGAGGGAAGGGGAGACAAAATAAACATTAAATCAAGTGCCCCCTAATCTGGGGAACACTCCAGCCACTTTTCAAATGCCCTTTTTTTTTTACTTTGTTGAGGGGGGGGGGGGGGGGTTTTGTGATTTTATTTTGGGCAATAAAATCATAAAGTTTACAAGTGCCCCCTATAAAAGGGGAGGGAGACACTAAAAATCCGGCAATTAAACAAATGAAACTTTAAAACATATAAAATCAAATTAAAATTTGGTTGCCGGGCGTGATGATGCACTCCAGTCCCTCCGGCGCCCACCTCTCGCGGAAGGCCGCGAGCGTACCGGTGGACACCGCGTGCTCCATCTCCAACGACACCCTGGCCCGGATGTAGGCACGGAAGAGAGGCAGGCAGTCAGGCTGAACGACCCCCTTAACTGCCCGCTGCCTGCACCGGCTGATGGCACCCTTGGCCGTGCCCAGGAGCAGTCCCACGAGGAGGCCCTCGGACCTACCCGCTCCCCTCCACACAGGGTGCCCAAAGATCAGGAGTGTGGGACTGAAGTGCAACCAGAATTTCAGGAGCAGCCCCTTTAAATATTGGAACAGGGGCTGCAACCTCGCACATTCAGTAAAAACGTGGAACACGGACTCTTCCAGACCGCAGAAATTGCAGGCGGCCTGGGAGCCCGTGAACCGGCTTAAAAATTTATTGCACGGGACTGCTCTGTGCACCACCCTCCAGGCCAAGTCCCCGATAAATAATGGGAGGACTCCCACGTAGAGTGCACTCCATCGGGGACCCCCGTCTCCTCCGGACGGCAAGATGGTACGCCATGGCGTGTCCGGACGGCAGACGAGGATGGCAAGGTTGAGAGCCCGTACAGGAAACCCCTCCGCGCAGAACTGAAAGGCATGGAGGGGATTTCCCCGAGGTGGCTCAAGTTGTGAGGCGCCGGCTCCCGAGGGAGGTTCCGGGGTTTGGCGCCGATGAGGAATTCCGTCCGGACGGGGGTCAGTTCAGACGGGATCTCCCTACATTGCGGCTACATCACCGTCTTTGTGCCCAAACCCGGGCGCTGACGAATTTATACTCCTTGGCGCTGCATGTAGTTTCAGGGTCTGGCCACCAAGTGTCACTGTGGAGCATCATAAATTTGTCTCATCCAGCAGCCATGTTGGTATGCAAGTAAATTAGATAAATTTTAAAAATTTGATATTAAAATGAAAACTACAAAAATAAATGTTTTATCCCCCCTCAAAACCCTGCAAATTCAATCTGCTGTTCACCAAGTCTCTTCATTCACCCCTCCCTCTCACCAAATGTTCCCAAGCAGTGATTTGATCCCCTTTTCCCGCCCTGCCCCACCCTCCCCCCCACCACCACTGAACATTACACTGTGGAAACTGTCCTCTTTCCCCCTCCACTGAAATCATTTGTGCCACCCCATGAAGATCATTGAGGCCCCTGAAAGCCCCACAGCCACAGAGGAGGAAAATCACTTCTGGCTCCCTGAACCACTGGCCTGCTTCCACAGAACATCAAACCAGACCCTGGGAAATTGTCATCCCTCCCCCTCCCTCTCCCTGCCTTCACCACCATCACTAATCATTCAAACATGCTTCTCCCTCAATATTTCTCTTCCTGCCCCACCCTCTCTCTGGTGTCCAGTCCACCTTCTCCTGCTCCTCTGACCATCTGCTCCCCCATCCTCCCCTCTCTCTCCTTCCTCATCCTGCTCCGCCAACTCCTCCTCCACTGTTACCTCCACTTACCACTCCCCTGTCCCTTCTAAAAAAATACTTACAATACAGATTATCCGGTCATTATCGCATTGCTGTTTGTGGGAGCTTGCTGTGCACTAATCAGCTGCTGCGTTTCCTACATTACAGTAGTGAGTATACATTCAACAGTACTTCGAAGGCTTTAAATTGCTTTGGGACCTCCTGAGGTTGTGTAAATGCATGTTCTTTCTTTTTTTCTTTCTTTTCCCCATCTCTCCCCAGCTCTCTTTTCTCTCCATCTCCATCCTCTATCCCTCTCCTTCTCTCTTTTTCCCCCCACCTCGCCCCTCTTTCTTCTATCTCCCTCTCCTCTTTCCCTTTTTTCCTCTCCCCTGCCTTCTGCCTTGTGTCCCTTCAGTTCCAATTATCCCCCTGTAAGAATATAGATACGTTTTTACATTGTTTTTTGATTCAGAACAGCCAGTGTAAAGCACATGAGTAAATCAAAAGTGCTTTGACCTGCATGCTGGCAGATCTTATCTTTTGATCACAGTGTCATTACAGGACAAAAGCCATAGTTCAGAAAGAGCAAAGATAGGAAGGAAAGGTTGCTGAAGGGTGAATGCTTCGGATGTTGACCAGGATATTACCCAGGACATTAGGCCTGTATCATTGTACGTTCGGTGATCTAAGGGTAATAAAACCAGAACAAAGTTAATCTCAGCAAGAATTAGACAATGGAAGCAATTTTAGCTAACTTCAAGGCAAGGCAAGGCGTGTTAATTTTAAATCCGAGATTGATAGCTTTTTGTTAACCAAAGGTATTAAGGGATATAGGCCAAAGGCGGGGAGATGGAGTTAGATCACAGATCAGCCATGATCTTTGTTACACTCATAATAAATAGTGAGACTGAGTACTGTGTGTAATGAGCAAGTGTGACCTTAGCTCCTTTACTACAATTCCAGAGTGCAGGTACCTCGTGGGTGGCCTGCTTATATACTGTGCTCCCAAGGGATGCTGGGATCCCTTGGGACTCCAACAGGTGTGCCCTCTGGTGGTCTGGTGTGATGCTGGTTAAAAAGAGTTAAATTCATAACATCACTCCCCCGTGAAGTCAACAGAACACTTCTCTACAAGGTGAGACGATCTGGGGCTTTGCACTCCCTTGTCAATCATCTCGGTACAAATGCGGGTGTGGGTGGGTTGGTCAGTTCTTCACTGGGCTGTTGGGCAGTCGGTCTTGCCGGGCTGCTGGGGATGATGAGTTCGGTTTCGTGGTCATCTATGATGTCAGTTGCCACTTGTGTGTGTGTTGGAGGGTCAACGTTGGTGGTGTCCTCTTCGGATTGTTCATAACTGTTGGTGAACCGCAATTTGATTTGGTCCAAATGTTTTCTGTGCGTTTGTCCATTGGCCAGTTTGACCTGAAATACCCTACTCCCCTCTTTGTCTGTGATTGTGCCAGTGAGCCATTTGGGACTATGTCTATAATTGAGCACAAACACTGGATCATTGATTTCAATATTGTGTGACAAATTTGCGCGGTCATGGTACACACTTTGTTGATGCCGCTTGCCCTCCACGTGATCATGGAGATCAGGGTGGACAAGAGAGAGCCTTGTTTTAAGCGCCCTTTTCATGAGCAGCTCAGTTGGGGGAATCCCGGTGAGTGAGTGGGGTCTGGTGCGGTAGCTGAGCAGTACTCGGGACAACCGGGTCTGCAGGGAGCCTTCCAACACACGTTTCAAGCTTTGCTTGATGGTCTAAACTGCCCATTTTGCCTGGCCGTTGGATGCGGGCTTGAACGGGGCAGATGTGACATGTTTGATCCCGTTGCGGGTCATGAATTCCTTGAATTTAGCACTGATAAAGCAGGGCCCATTGTCACTGACTAGGTCACCAGACAAGCCGTGCATGGCAAACATGGCTCGTAGACTTTCAATGGCGGCCATGGATGTGCTTACATACATTATTGCACATTCAATCCATTTTGAATCGGCATCCACGACAACCAAAAACATTTTGCCTAGAATGTCTACATGGATCCTCGACCACGGTTTGGATGGCCATGACCGCAAACTTAGCGGTGCCTCTCTGGGTGCATTGCTCAACTGAGAGCAAGTGTTGCACTGGCGCACGCATGACTCTAAATCTGAGTCGATGCCAGGCCACCATACGTGAGATCTGGCTATGGCTTTCATCATTACGATGTCTGGATGGGTGTTGTGTAGTTCGCAAATAAATGTGTCTCTGCCTTTCTTGGGCAAGACCACGCGATTGTCCCACAAAAGACAGTCCGCCTGCAGGGACAACTCGTCTTTGCGCCTGTGGAATGGCTTAATCGCTTCCTGCATCTCCACTGGGACACTGGACCAGTTCCCATGGAGGACACATACTAAGGACAGTAAAGGATCCTGGCTGGTCCAGGTCCAGATCTGGCGCACTGGAATGGGGGACTTCTCATTCTCAAATGCCTCCATGACCATGAGTAAGTCCACTGGCTGTGCCATTTCCACCCCGGTGGTGGGCAATGGTAGCCGACTGAGAGCATCTGCGCAGTTCTCTGTGCCCAGTCTGTGGCAGATTACATAGTTGTATGCCAACAGCATGAGCGCCCATCTTTGGATGCGGGCAGAGGCATTGGTATTAATCCCTTTGCTCTCCGAGAATAGCGATATGAGCGGCTTGTGGTCAGTTTCAAGCTCAAACTTGAAGCCAAATAAGTACTGGTGCATTTTTTTTACCCCGTAAATGCATGCCAGAGCCTCTTTTTCAATCATGCTGTAGGCCCGTTCGGCCTTGGACAAACTCCTGGATGCATAAGTGACCGGTTGCAAAATCCCCGATTCATTAGCATGTTGTGACACACACCCGACCCCGTATAACGACGCATCGCAAGTTAAAACTAATAGGTTATATGGGTTATACAGGACAAGCGGGTTATTATAACACAATAAGTTTCTGGCTTTCTTAAAGGCAGCCTCTTGTGAATTCCCCCATACCCAGTCATCTTCCTTACGCAGTAGCGCATGTAGGTTTTCTAGCACGGTGCTTAACCCAGGTAGGAAATTACTGAAATAGTTAAGGAGTGCCAGGAATGACCGCAGCTACATCATGTTCTGTGGTCGCAGCAACGTTCTTGATGGCCTCCGTCTTGGTGTCGGTGGGTCTGATGCCATCTGCAGTGATTCTCCTTCCTAAGAATTCGATGTCCCGTGCTAGGAAAACACACTTCAAGCATTTCAACCTGAGCCCCACGCGATCCAACCGACTAAGAACCTCCTCCAGATTCTTCAAGTGCTCCATGGTGTCCCGACCTGTAACCAATAATTCGTCCTGGAAGACCACTGTGCAAGGAAGCGACTTTAGCAGGCTCTCCATGTTCCACTGGAAGATCGCTGCGGCTGACTGAATCCCGAACGGGCACCGGTTGTAGATAAACAGACCTTTGTGTGTTTTGATGCAAGTGAGGCCTTTCGAAGACTCCTCCAGCTCCAGCGTCATGTAGGCTGAGGTCAGGTCCAGCTTGGTGAACATTTTCCCTCCAGCCAGGGTCGCAAATAGGTCGTCTGCCTTGGGTAGCGGGTACTGGTCCTGCAGCGAAAAACGGTTGATCGTTACTTTATAGTTTCTGCAAATTCTAACCGTGCCGTCCTCCTTGAGTACCAGGACATTCGGACTGGCCCAGTCGTTGAATTCCACCAGCGCGATGATGCCTTCGCGTTGCAGCCTGTCCAGCTCAATTTCCACTTTTTCACGCATCATGTACGGTACCGCCTGAGCCTTGTGGATGAGTCGCGTACCGGTAACCAAATGGATCTGCACTTTCGCCCCCGAGAAGCTTCCAATGCCTGGCTCGAATAACGATGGGAACTTGCTTAGAACCTTGGTGCATGAGGTGTCGTCGACGGACAAAAGCGCTCGGATTTCGGCCCAGTTCCAGCATACTTCCCCAGCCAGCTTCTGCCAAACAATGTGGGGCCATCCTCTGGCACAATCCACAGCGGGAGTTCGTGTGCTGCTCCATCATAGGAGACTTTGACTTCAGCGCTGCCAATTACAGGAATTAGTTCCTTGGTGTAAGTCCTTAGTTTAGTCCTTAGTTAATGGGGCTGAGCTTGGGCCTGTGTGCCTTCTTTCGCTACAGCCTGTCAAAGACCTTTTTACTCATTATGGACTGACTTACCTCCGTGTTCAGCTCCACAGATACTGGAATGCCGTTCAGTTCAACTTTCAACATTATTGGTGGGCATTTCGTCGTGAACGTGTGTACCCCGTACACTTCTGCCTCCTCGGTACGAGTCTCCAATTCAGCCTGATCCACAGTGGATTGATCTTCCTCTGCAACATGGTGGTTTGCAGGGTTTGCAGCTCACCTGCACATTCGTTGGAGGTGTCCCATTGTTCTACAACCATTGCAAGCATAGTGCTTAAAGCAGCATTGATGGGGCCGATGATCACCTCCGCAGCGCCAACAGGATGTTAACTGCTTCGCATTAACAGATTATGGCGGACTCTGTGACAATTGAGGCCGGGCCACAGCAGCCGGTGTGTACGTTCTGCCCCGTACATTTCTGCTCAAAACCGACATTACTTTATGCACAGTACTGGCCGAAACTTCTTTGTTCTGCGAAATCTGCTTGGTGTTGTCGCTGGTGGACATAGATACCTGGGCTATCGTTATGGCTTTACTCAGATTCGGAGTTTCTACAGTCAACAGTTTGCGAAGGATTGTCTCATGTCCGATGTCCAGTACAAAAAGGTCTCTGAGCATTTGTTCTAGGAATCCCTCAAACTCACAATGCCCTGCAAGGCGCCTTAGTTCGGTGACATAGCTTGCCACTTCCTGGCCCTCTGATCGTTGACAAGTGTAGAACCAATATCTCGCCATCAAAACACTTTCCTTAGCATTTAGGTGCCCCCAGACCAGCGTACACAATTCTTCGTAGAATTTCCCTGTTGGTTTAGCCGGGGCCAGGAGATTCTTCATGAGGCCATAGGTTGTTGCCCCACAGACAGTTAGGAGGATCGCCTTTCATTTGGTGGCGTTCTCGTCACCTTCTAGCTTGTTGGCCACAAAGTATTGGTCAAGTCTCTCCACGAAGGCCTCCCAATCGTCTTCTTCTGAGAACTTCTCCAGGATGCCGACTGTTCTTTGCATTTTCGCACCGTTGTTCATTACCTCGTCGCCAATTGTTACACTCATAATAAATGGTGAGCCTGCGTACTGTGTGTAATGAACAAGTGCGACCTTAGCTCCTTTATTACAATTCCAGAGTGCAGGAACCTCGTGGGTGGCCTGCTTATATACTGTACTCCCAAGGGATGCTGGGATCCCTTGGGACTCCAACAGGTGGGCCCTCTGGTGGTCAGGTGTGATGCAGGTTACAAAGGGTTAAATACATAATAATCTCATTGAATGGCAGAACAGGCTCGCGGGTTGAATGATCTACTCCTGTTTCTATGGTACCGTAAACAGGCCTGGATTTGCATGCTCATGATTCCTGGCGAGTTCTTTATATGTAGGTTTATAGATATAGGGCTACGTGTACTACGGTGTATGTAGTCTTAAGATGACTGTTTTGAAACAATAATAAATGTAGTTAATTGTCAGACATAGCACTGTCTCTAGCTTTTTGAATCTGTTGTTAAAAAGCATAATGGAAGTATTCTCTAACACCCCTGCCCTCTAATTTTGCTGACCCTACTAGTATATTTAAACCAGCAAAGGTCATTATGCCTGATCTTTGGTTTGTCGAAATCTCGACCTTCGAAAAGAATGACTCCGACACTTACAGCTCCGGTAGAAGTTTCTTTAATTTACTTGCTAGCAAGGGGCAGGTTACACTCAGTCAAGGGCTAAGTGAACACCTCCGCAATGGTTCAGTTTAACAAGATATTTATACAGTAAAACCCAAGTTATGGCCTCTCCCTGTGTATTGCTCTGTCTCACAGTCAGTGAATACAGATAAAGAGTTAATTACTATATCCTGGTCCTGACATGGTGTCCAGATATTTCCTTTTGTCAGGGTTATCAGTTTGCCAGCCGGCCATTACTCCATGAGTCATAGGTAATGGGCTATCACCTGTCTTGTATTGTGTCAGGATAGTTCAATTTCCTGGTCAGTTTATCTGTTTGCATCAAATGGATGAGGTCTCTGCAAAAGATAATGGCTAGAAGATAAGGGTGGGGTGACATGGAACTCCTGTCGTGTAGACAATAGGAAAGCACCATGGGGGGGTACTTGTCTCAGCATGACTTGTCTCCTAGCTGTCTGATGGCCATCAGCCATCTCAAACCAGGTTTAGCTGTTTATGCAAGCTGACTGCTAAAATGCAGAAAGTTCTGGAAGGGCCAGGACTCCATTTTGATATATATATATTGCAAAGGGCACACAAAAATCGTATGGTATTAGCTTAGATAAAAATACACTTCCACATTCCCCCATTTTGTCCTTCACAAGGACAACTTAATCCATTCTGATCCTGTACAGTCTCTCCATTTCCATTTCCACACAAGAGCCTTCAGCAGTTGTTGCTACCATAACTCTAGCCGTGGTCTCGGTAGGTAACATAGTTTCTCCCACCCTGGCACAGCAACACTTAACGACGACAAATAATAGATACAGGGTGAAGACTATCAGCAGGAATATGATCAAACCCTGTACCACAGATTTCCCCAGGGCTCCCAACCATCCTGATGCCCAACCCCACAAGGTGATACCGTCCTGGCCAACTGTCTGTTTATACTCTATTACCTTTTTCCTGATGTTTTCAGCTAGACTGCCGATATCTTCTGATTTATCTGGGATATACGTACAGCATTCTTCACCTATTAATGCGCATGTTCCTCCCTCCTTGGCTAGGAGATAATCTAATGCCATACGATTTTGGAGAGCCACTGTTCGAATAGCTACCATTTCGTCATTTATCCCTTCAAAGGCTTGGGAAGTTGCGTTGGCTACTGATTCGACTAAGTTAGCCAGTTCCCGTAACTGCCATTCGGTCGATGCTATTCCATAGGGTGGCACCATTACCTTGAATATTCCGTTTAGCCACGTCAAATCCCGTTTAAATCTATGACTTCCATAGGCCTCCCTTAGAGTCCTTACTGATCTGATAAGGGGTACCACATATCCTAAGTAACAGGACCCTGTCCAGTTGGCTGGTAACCATGGGTAGGCTTTATGGCCACAAATAAAGTAGGTGCAATTATAGGGCGTCAGCTCCTGGTCCTTTTGCACTATCCCTACTCGAGTGGTCTCACCTTCCCACCCTTCACCTGGGGCTTTATTATGGACCGTTGTCCAGCCAACGGTTGCTATCTTTCTCTCAGTGGGATTAGTTGTGGCTTGCCATTTAATCATTTGGGAACACTTGCTGCGTCCCATTTCTGGTCCTTTAGTCTCATTACTCACTAGGCATATTATACCTTCAGGATTTCCTATTCTGGGAGTAATGCTTAGGAAGGGAGGCTGATGGTTATTATCATAATTGGGCTGGTACCATCCCTGGAAGGCTGTAAGTTTATAACCTGCCGACCTCCATTCTGTTTGCTCCTTCGTTTCTGGCCCCTTAGTTAGTTTTGTCCTATTTTGCACTGTCAACCATTCTACCATTTCTGATTCGTTAAAGGGGACAGATCTCAGGGGAATACCCCCCCTGGAGTGGACAGGTACATGGGAACATATCCAACAACTCGACAAGTTTCTTTCTTGAGCATACCTATGACTCAGTGCCATAAATACGTTTACGTG
This sequence comes from Pristiophorus japonicus, assembly GCF_044704955.1. Taxonomy (NCBI): domain Eukaryota; kingdom Metazoa; phylum Chordata; class Chondrichthyes; family Pristiophoridae; genus Pristiophorus; species Pristiophorus japonicus. The sequence goes on from NC_091981.1 coordinate 140,314,044, forward strand.
CAATTCCCTTCGGTGGCGGGTCTGTACCCCTGGTGTAATCAATAATGCGAAGTAAAACCCTGTCAAGCCCAGCACCATCAGTCCCCATAGTCCATACAGTTCCTTATTCAGTCTTCCTTTTTCTGTTCCTCTGATTCCTTCGTCCCTTCCTCCTGGTCAGGTGCCCGTTTGCAATGGGATGTGTGGATCCATGTTGGTCTTTCCTTTACCTTGATTGCAGTATTGGTCGCCAGCAAGACCTGGTATGGTCCTTCGAATCTTGGCTGTAGACTGCTTTTTCTTTTAAAAATCTTGATGTAAACGAATTCCCCTGGCTCCAGGTTATGACACTTCCCTTCCGCTGGCTTGACTTGGGCTTCCTTTACCTGTGAATGAAAGCTGGAAATACATTTGGTTAGTGCAATACAATAATTCAACATATTTTCCTCCATTTTGTGGATGTCCATCTGTTTTGCAGTAAATGGTGCTGTAAAAGGTAGTCGTTGGGGACGTCCCATAACTATCTCATGCGGTGACAGGCCTGTTGTTCTGTTGGTTGCAGGTCGCATTACCATCAAATCTAAGGGCAGCAGTTCTGTCCATTTCAGTCCAGTGTCATTGCATAGTTTTGCCAGCTTATTTTTAAGCATTCCATTATATCTTTCAACAAGTCCAGCTGATTGTGGATGATAACTGCAATGAAAGCGTTGATTAATCTGCAAAGCTTTACACATTTCTCTTATAACAGTTCCCGTGAAATGTGACCCGTTATCACTAGAAAGCTTAGCAGGGATTCCGAAGCGCGGTACAATTTCTTTTAACAAACATTTAGCAACAGTAGTGGCATCGGCCTTTTTACATGGAAAGGCTTCAATCCATCTAGAGAACACATCTACAATAACTAATACATACTTGAATCCCATACACATAGGTAATTCAATAAAATCCATTTGTAAATGTACAAAAGGCCCGACTGGATTTGGGTGGGAGGCAGATTCTACTTTTTCCGTCTTACCCGGATTCATTGTCTGACAGGTAACACAATTTTCACAGATTTGTTTTGCAACTGCCGAAATACCTGGTGCATACCAAGTTGCCAAAATATAATCTGCCAATCCCCCTTTGCCCGCATGTGTGAATGTATGAACACATCGGGCAATCCATGGAAGTAAGGATCTGGGGGCCACCACACGGCCGTCGTGGTGAACCCATATTCCTTCTGGATTTTTATAACATTGATCCTTCGTCCAGGTCACCACCTCCTCCGTACTGGCCTGTGTCTGAAAGGCCAGCACGTCATTAATAGTGGGTGGCGGGTCTGAGCAATTATTTTTCCTTAGTGGGAACAATGACACCTGCATCCCCCATTTTGACAGAGCTGCTGACTTAGCTGCATTATCAGCTCTGGCATTCCCAAGTGCCACCTCATTCGACTGGCCTGTATGTGCTTGGCATTTGATAATGGCAAGTTTCAAGGGGCATTGAATGGCTCGCAGAAGATTTTCCACTTGTTCTGCATTTTTGATAGGGGTTCCTGAAGAAGTCAGGTACCCGTGAATCTTCCAAATTTGTCCATAGTCATGTGACCCCAAAAGCATACCTGGAGTCAGTGTAGATATTAACTGTGTGTCCTTCAGCCAGAATACAGGCTCGAGATAACGCAAACAATTCGGCTTGTTGGGCTGAAAAGGAGTCTGGAAGAGAGGCTGTTTCGACGACATTAAACTGAGTTACAATTGCATAAGCCGCTCTAGGTTAGCCCCTATCATTTCGTAGGGCTGATCCGTCAACATAGTACACTAGATCAGGGTTACACATTGGTACATCTGTTAGATTGATACGTGGTTTAGTCACTAATTTGGTTACCATTTCACATGAATGGGGTTCGCCGTCGTCTTCCGTGGGGAGTAGAGTGGCTGGATTTAAGGTAGTGCATCTTTTGATGATAAGGTTCGGATTTGATAACAGTTCAACCTCGTATTTAGTGGTTCTTGCGGAGGTTAGGTGTTGGGTAGCACACTTAGTAAGTAACATCCCGACAGAGTGTGGGATATACAAAATGGTCTGATGATTTAGAATTATTATCTGAGCCTGTTGCATAGCATAATAAGCTGCTGCCAATGAAGGAAGACATCCTGGTAGTCCGCGTGCCACTGGGTCTAGTTGGGTACTGAAATATGCTACCAGTCGCTGCCTGTCCCCATGTAACTGAGTCAAAACAGATTGTGCAAAACCCGACTTGTGATGCACAAATAAGTTGAATAGCTTAGTGTAATCTGGTAATCCCAAGGCGGGTGCTGAAGTGAGGGACTGTTTAAGGTTCTGAAAAGCATTCCGGGATACCTCATTCCAAATCAACTTCTCTGGTAGTGCAGGCATGGACATGTCTAACAGTGGTCTAACGATCTCGGAATAACTCGTAACCCATTGCCGGCAGTATCCTGTCATGCCGAGGAGGTGTTTCATTTCTCTCTTGGTTACTGGTAGTGGGGCAGAGCAGATTGCTTTTACTCGGTCTTGTGTCAATTGTCTCGTATCTCTGACCAATTCGTGCCCTAGATACCGAACCCTTTCTGAGACAAATTGTATCTTGCCTTTGACACTTTGTGTCCTTTTGAGGCCAAGGCTTTTAATAACACAAGAGAATCTGTTTCGCAGGCTAATTTGGTGGGTGAGGCGAGCAGTAAGTCATCAACATACTGCACAAGTGTAGAACCTGCTGGTAAAATTACATTTTCCAGATCCTTCTTTAAGCATTGTGAGAATATAGTAGGGCTTTCGGTAAATCCCTGCGGGAGTCTTGTCCATGTATATTGGCGTCCTTTATACGTGAAGGCAAACAGGAATTGGGACTCTGGGTGAATGGGTATTGAGAAAAATGCTGAACACAGATCAACTACTGTGTAATACGTTGATGATGCCGGAATACTGGCAAGTATAATTGCCAGGTTGGGTACCACCGGATAAGTTGGGAATACCGAATGATTCACGGCTCGTAGGTCTTGGACAAATCTCCATTTGTCACTATTGGGCTTCTGCACCGGAAAGATCGGTGTGTTACATGGACTTCTAGTTGGAACGATTATTCCCTGGGCCAGCAGGGACTTAATGACTGGCTCGATTCCTTGTTCTGCGGCTGGGGACAAGGGGTATTGGGGCTTCTTGGGGAGCGGGGCGGTTGAATTGATCGCTACCTTATAGGGTTGTGCGGTGAGCATCTTTCCTACTTCATTAGCGTGTGTAGACCATAGTTGTTCTGGAACTTTAGCAAGAAGCTCTGCTGTGCTTTGTTATACTGGGAAGCTAGTGGCTGAAAGCATCCTTTCTTCTAAGACAGCATCGAAGTATATTTTCCCATTCAACTTGACAGAATAGCCTCCCCCCCTTTCATGTTGCCCCAAAGTTCCATTACGTGTGTGCCATTCCTCTTGTACTGGAGATCCTTGCATTCTTTTAACCATTCGTCCCAAATCCTGGGGCTTATGTGTGCCTGCAACCGCAAGGGTGCAGTGTGGAACGCTCCCTTCAACCCTAAACAAGCTCTGACTGTGGGAGGGTAATTCAACCCTTGCCGCTATCCCTTCGGGTCCGATAAAGATTTGTTCGATCATCAATTGATGTTTCTGGTGCAGGAATGGTTGATAAAAGATTTGTGCTGTAGCGTCTGATCCCGTGTTGTCACAATATGCTGTGCAGTGTAATATTTCGTACCACTTGCCCAAGGTTTGAGATTTGAGGTAGTCTGTGATTAACCTTGTTACACACCAATATGAACCAATCAAATAGGATAGGGTTTTGCTTAGTGTGGGGTCCAAATTTTTCCAGGCATACAATATGGGAGTTGTGGGTTGAAGTAGTGGATATGCGCCACATTTATCTATGGGGACCCGAACCTCCAGACCAGCTGGGGAACAGAGGATCGTGGCACTCATTTTACATAACAGGTCACGTCCACACAGATTCACTGGAACCTCCTTAGACAGTAGGAATGAATGATTATCTTCGTAATCTTCTAATTGTACATTGATAGGGTTGGAGAAAAACATTTACTGTGCGTGTCCAGATAGTCCAATCACTGAGGTTTGATTAGTGGAAGTGGGAATTCCCCTCGTATCTCCCCTTGAAAGGACCGAATAGGTGGCACCAGTATCCACCAGGAATGGGATATCCTTCCCTTGTATTCGTATTTTTACTTCAGGTTCTCCTATGGCATTTAACGAAATGACGGGTAGCTGTTTGTTCGCAGCACTCGGGTCTGGCATTGGGCGTCATTGATCATTATACGGGCAATTTGGTGGTTGGCCGAATTGCTTTTGATTCTGTGATCCAAATGGATCTTGCACAGAGAAATTAGTCTGAGGTCTAGCATGTACCTGGACTTGGGTCGCATACGGGTTGGGTCCTGAAGGGGGAGGGTGTGCTCTATTACCTGCCTGTTGAGTCCAATCATAATTTGGTTGTTGCTGTTTTTCCCGGCAAGTTCTAGCCCAGTGTCTAATCTGACCACAATTGTGACAGGTATCATATTTTTCCCGCCCTGCACCTCCTCTCCCTCTTCCCCTGTAATATCCTCCTCTGCCTCGCCCTCTTCCTCTACCCTGGGGGGGCCGTAGGACGGTGTCACCGGGGTGGGTGTTATTGGAGCTGCTTGTCCTACAAACATGGTGACCTTGCTTCTAGATTCTCTATTTCGCTCTTGTATGTCCTTTAACATAGATACAACCTTGGATAGCGATTCCTGTCGCCATCCGAGACAAACTAGTTTAAAGGGATCTCTGAGTTCGGGTCGTAGCCCGTTTACCACGGCGCTGATCATAGGAGCTTCTACCTCCTCCATTTTCATGCCTGAACATTGGTTCATGATCTCGCGCACTCTTTCTACATAATCCTCAACATCCTCCTCCTTTCTTTGTGTAGTTTCCATAATTTTGGACCAATTCGTTTTCCTCGGGAACACCGAATGTAAGCCTTTCCAACATCTTCCCCAGAACCCCTCTCCTGGCTTCGTGCTGGGATCTGCATCCGGAGCCTCTCGATGGGTTTTAAAATCTTTGAATTTTATCTCAAGTTCGGCAAATTTTGTGTCCTTTAACCATGCTTTCAGTAAGATTTGACCATCTAATATACTGGGTTCATGGCACAAGATGATTACTTTTAACTGGTCTATGGCCTTTTCAATATTGGTTTTGGGGTCTGCCAATCCTTCCACAATTATTCTTAACTCACTTGGTGACCATGGTCGATAAATAGGGACCGGAGCCCCCCCAGAGAGTGGACTGGGAAAAAGTCTTACTGGGTATACAGACGATGATGGCTCCAGGTTATCGGCTTGTTCACGGGTAAGACTTCGTGTGCCACCTACAGGACCGTCACGGTATTGATTCCCTTGTGACTGACTTATATTTCCTGCAGCCGCACCTGTATTGTTGGGAGCGGGTGTTACCCCATTTCCCTGTGCTCTGGCCCCAGGATCGTTCCCTCCTTGTTGGCCTGGAGCACCCCCTGGGGGTGGAACATACGGCGGTGGTCGATGGCTGTAGGGAGTCCAATCCTCATCCCAGTCCTCAGGGCCCCTAGGTGAGTGTGCCTTTGTCTCTTTAGCAACCATAACGGATGGATGTTTGTTATGTCGAGGGCGATTCACCTGCTCTACCCGTTCCTCCCCCTGCTTTCTCCCTCTAGTACACTGCTTGCTAACTCTTAGGCTCTTCTCGTGTCGTTCCTCAGCTTCCCTTTTCCAATCTCCAAATGCTGACCAATTCACTTTTTTTTTTCCTCTTCTACCTGGGTCTCTGTCGATAAGGCATTCTTCTAGACAGGTTATTCTCTCTAAATTGAATGAACCATCGGGTGGAAATGGCCTGTTTTCACCCTTAGCCCATTTTACCCATTCTCTTAGGTGGTCAATTGAAGACTGACCACAATTCTGGAGCTTAAAATGGGCTGGGGTCCCTTTTGGTGGTGGTTTACTTGCTCCAGCCCCCATTCTGGATGATTTAAGATTTTTCCACAGTTTCTGATCTCACAATCCTTTCGGCCAACCGAGTTCTCTACGCCCACTTCTCCTGGCCGTTACGTGGCCTGAAAAGGCTCTTAATTCGGGCTCAGTCTGGGTGTGTGAGATATGTTGGCACGAACTAACCGTAGTTGATCAATCAGTTACTGTTTCTTTTCTTAATCAATCCTTGTGTTTTTTGTTTTTTTTTCCGAATCACAACTTTCCCTAGTGAATCTTCCCGTTTCTCTAATGGCAATGACTCACAAAGATATTGCACACAACAGTAATACAAGGACAACAAACAATATTCCCGCGAGTACACAAATCATAACCTTACACCTTATCTAAACAAATTCTCAGTCTGCGTTGTACGCCACTACAGACCGAGTCCTTAACTTATCCTAATAAAAAACTGATAAAACTTATGGTTCCGTACCCAAACTCTTTGATCGATTGCGCTTTCTTTTTTTTTCTGTACTCTTATCACATAAGAACCCCTTCCGAATTAAAAACAATAAAAATCTTATCACATAAGAACCTTCAATCGATTAGCGCTTTCCTTTTTTTTTCTGTACTCTTATCACATAAGAACCCCTTCCACAGGTTGTAAAATTAACATTAGGGGGACTCATTTCAGGTCGTGATCTCCGACACCTGATTTGCCTCAAAAGTGCAGTGGCTGCCAGCTTGGAAGCCGGCAACTTCTAGGTGTACAGGCTGTCCACCTGAATCCGGCGTTCGGTGCCTTGCATATGCAAATCAGTTGTAAGACCCCAGTTCTTCTGGGTCTTGAGTGGCCTAATCAGAGGTCCTTAAAGGGACCACTGGAGGCTGCTGAAATACAGCCAGAAAACTTATTTTGAGTTACATTTCTGTGAAGCCAGAATCAGCTGGAATTCCTAAGGCCATGACTGCCGAGTTGCATTGGGCCTCCCGACTGGCATCGCAGCTCACCTGTTTCAATCAAATAAGGCCCAATGCTGAATTTGGCGCAGATCATATTGCCCATTTCACACTGGAAACCGGCGCAAGTTGAATTTCTTCCCCATAACCTCTTTCCAGCCTCAAAAGATCTCATTTATGGATGGATACCTTCTTTTTTCCTATAAAAATAACGCATAGCTGAAATTAAACCCATAACAATTATTGTGTGATAGAAATTAATTTGAATTAAATACCATCCAGGAGCTTTGTGTTCTGCTGAATGCTGTCTAGCTTTTGTCTCAGTTCATAAAAATAAATTGCAGCACGCAAAATGATCTGTTACCTCACAAGGAGCATTTTGCAAATGCTGCCATATGTTAAAAGTTGTTCTAGTGTAAATATGATTGTTGAAATACAGCTAGAATGGCCAGGGGGGAGAAAAAAACAAGTGAGAACTGATGGAGAAGTGCAACATTAATAATTTAATTGAATGTGTCATGGAAAAAATATTCTGGGTTTTGTATATATTTCTTTTTCAGTCTGAACCTTGTATGTCTTTGACATCAATTTCAGAGATCACTATTGTAAACTTGTGTCTTGTTTTGGGATATAGTGCCATGAATTGGACTGCCAAGAAAAATGAGTGTTGTATTTTAGCATGTTGCCAAGTCAAATCAATTTTGTATTGCTTTGGCTAAATATTTTTGCTGTGATGTAAATTTAGCTTTGTTCCAGACTGCATTAAACAAAGATTTTGGCAACAGCATCTTTGGGTTGTAGTTCCTGCTCCTAGTGGCTTTGCAGTGACCCCTGCTGTAAATGCACAGATGTGGATGCTGGGTAAGGAGAGCATTGGGCTGGCTGTGAGGTCCTCCACAGTCAAATGGTCCGATGGAACTCATTTGTAATGCAAATAGATCAATGATGGCTAAGTGGGCAACTGCCATCTGCAAACTTTGAAGAAGCCAAAACCTCAAGAAAGAGGAGTGGGGAGAAGATTTGGAGGAGATATTGTTTTAAAAATCAAATCAATTTCTAAGTTATGATTGTTTCGTAACTGCACAGATAAAGGGGACTGCTAACTTTACAGGAAGGATATATAATTCTGGTAACGCACTCTGTTGAGCAATAGTAATCCCACTACTGCTGTTGTGTTGCACTGCATGCTACAATAAAAACTAGGGTTCACGTTTGTGGAGGGCATCAAATGGCGAAGAAAGCTGTTACATCACCCTCTCACTTTGTTTCTCGACTAACCCATTTTTGTTTGTGTTGCTCAAACAAGCTTACATTTCAAAATAAAATGTACAGTCCCAATTAGCAGTAATTAGACATAAGTTACATCTGGTAATTTAAAAAAATTGGAAAGGTTCTGAAATGGGAATGAAGTCAGATACTGACTAATAAAGAATTTTCCATTTTATTCATGTTGTGGGTTATTACTGGATGGGTTTTTCAGACTGTTACTGCAGGAGATCAGTGGGTCTTTCCCTACTCATCAGGAACTTTATATTGACGTCAAAAATCATTATACTGATCAACAATACATAGCCCCCTCCCTCAAGTCTGTTAAGTCTGAGTAATAACAAACTTCCCTTCTTAGCTTGTTCTGGATCTTTGGGGAAATCACATCAGTGAATATTACCAAAGCACCTTATAGAATTTTAATTTCTTTGCTTTTTATTTGTCATGAGTAATTTCTAAGGAGTGATGTTCAATTAGTATGGGGTGATAAGGATGTCATTAGGCTCCACTGATGTACAAGACACTAAAAGGTAATAACATAAAAAAACATGAAATAATAAAATATTTTTCAGGCAGAATGTAACGAGTACTAGCTTATCTGTTGACTGTTCCTTTGCTTACTACACACATGTCCCTGCTATAGAGTACCTCTTCAACCTGACCACTGATCTGTCCCAGTGTACAGTTGGCATATGCAAGACCTCCTAAATCCTGCCTCAAAGATGTCTCTTACTAGTATCTATATGTTGAAACTGGTAAAGACTGTCGCTTAGTGCTGCAGGCTCTAATTAAAGTAGGAGCATTTGTGATATGCTGTCATTGTGCCTATGGCCTGCATCACCAAGATCTTCATTGCAGATGCCTCTGGTGCTGCCACGCACCATGAGGTAGATTGTATCACAGAAGCAACCTGGGCTGTCCTTAATCGAATGATTTGACTGTGGTACCAGTGAATGCAACCCCAATTCCACATTCAATAGTCGCACGCCTTACCTTCCCTCTGTTACTGACCATCACAGTATCTTCTTGGCCACAATGCTACAACAAATGCCACCACAAAACAAACATTCCAAACCAATTTTATCAATCAAACCATTACAATAGTTCATTAAAAAGTCAATGAATCACTCCTGTGCATTTCCTTAATGACTGTCTTTACCTATGCTAGCGCTCCTACACTAGCTACCCCAGTGGGTGTAGCATGGCTGGTGGAAGGCTGCTGACTTTCAGCGTGGCCGGCTACAGATGGCTTTGCAGGATGACCTGAAGCAGCTTTGGGCCTAGTAGACCCAGCTGTGGACAGCACCGTCTCAGCATGGGTGGCAGCAGTCTGGGCAGGCTGGCAGACAAGCAACAGCAAGGGCACTGGCGGGGTGGCAGCAGTGGGAGGACATGCTGTCATCCAGAGAGAGGACAGCAAGTTTGACCTCTACGGAGCCACGGTTACTCTCCCATGGCAGGGCCTCAGCAGTCCTAGTAATCTGCTGGAGGACAGATTACTGTACTTCTCTGACACCCTGCATGCCGTTTTCAACACTGGTAAATCCAGCCATGATGGCAGCAATCTTTACTTGCACTGCAGCAAGCTGAGCTTGCAGGACTCCAGTCAGATGTTGGGTGGCTTCTGCTTGTGCAGCAATGGAAGCTGAGACATCGGCCATCAGACACTGCAGCATGGTTGGGTCTACAAGTACGCTAATAGATCAGCCAACTCCTTCCGTGCTGAAAAGGATAGGCTCCAAGCTTTGCACCAACCCCTGTGCAAGGTTTGGGCTGAACTCCTCCATGCTCCTTGCATTCCGGCTTTCTGGCAGGCCTGCCAATGCACCAAGCATTTCAGTGTGCATACCCATCAGCTTTGTTCTGCAGGCCGCCCCATCTAAGTCGTCATCTGAATCCTCTGCAGCAGAACTCGAGTGATGACCTCACCCTCCAGGAAGCTCGCATCTGCATTACCCTTTCCCTCTGCCCTGGCTTCAGCCCACTCACTCGTGCCCAGTGACTCATGACGTGCAGATCCTTCCTCTAAGCTACACATTCCCTTCAGAATCACATTTTTCCTGTACTCATTTTTCACATTTATGTCAGTGATTGATGCCCTTGAATCATGGAATCGTAGAAACTTAGAGCCTTTCAGCCTGTCGTGCCTGTTGGCTCATTGAAAGAGCAGGTCTTCTTAGTCCTACACCTTTGCTTTTTGTGCATAATCCTGTAAGTTCCTCATCCACAAGTATGTGTCCAACTCCCGTTTAAAATTATTTATGGAATCAGCTTCCACCACCTTCTCAAGTGGTGCATTCCAGATCCTGACAACTTACATCCTCGGGTTCTAAAAAAGATGGCTGCAGAGATAGCGGATGCATTGGTTGTGATCTTCCAAAATGTCCTTGATTTTAGAATGGTCCCAGCAGATTGGAAGGTAGCAAATGTAACCCCAGTATTCAAGAAAGGAGGGAGAGTGAAAACAGGGAACTACAGGTCAGTTAGTCTGACTGACATCAGTCGTCAGGAAAATGCTAGAATCCATTATTAAGGAAGTGATAACGGGACATTTAGAAAATCATAATATGATTACATGGTTTAATGAAAGCAAAATCATGCTTAACAAATTTATTAGAGTTTTTCGAGGATGTAACTAGCAGGATAGATGAAGGAGAACTAGTGGATGTAGTATATTTGGATTTCCAAATGGTATTTGATAAGGTGCCTCATAAAAGGTTACTATGCAAGATAAGGACTCATGGGGTTGGGGGGAATATATTAGCATTGATAGAGGATTGGTTAATAGACAGAAAACAGAGAGTATGGATAAACGGGTAATTTTAAGGTTGGCAAGGTCTAACCAGTGGGGTGCTGTAAAGATCAGTGCTTGGGCCTCAGCTATTTACAATCTATATTAATGGCTTAGATAAAGGGACTGAGTGCAATGTATCCAAGTTTTCTTATGATACAAAGCTAGGTGGGAAAGTAAGCTGTGAAGAGGACACAAAGTGATATAGACAGGTTAAGTGAGTGGGCAATAAGTTGGCACATGGAGTATGATATGGGGAAATATGAGGTTATTCACTTTGATAGGAAGAATAGAAAATCAGGATTTTTTTTAAATGGTGAGAAACTATTAAATGTTGGTGTTCAGAGAGATTTAGGTGTCCTCGTACAGAAAACACAGAGGGGGTGAAATTGCCCTTTTTTATAGCCCCATTAACACCTCCGGGGGGTCGCTAATGGAGTGCAACGAGGTTATCGCCTGGGGGAAGGGGTCAATAGCATCTTCAGGGAAATTGCCCTGGAGGTTTGAGGGGTATTGTGGCATTGTGCCATTAGGGCCATGCCCCGCGATTTGCGCCCTGGGCTGGCGCACGCACAGCAATGGGGCCACTGCCGTGCGCGCCGAATCCTCACCACCCTGCGCTGACCCCTTTGTGGACTTCTCCCGCCGGGGCGCCCCTTAAAGAGGAGGCCATTTGTGCCATGGGCTGCCATATTTTTCTGTCGGCTGACTCTTTTGTTGGCCCGACAATGGTGGTCCTTGCCTCGACTGGGCTGCCATCCTGCAGCCTGGCACTTTGTTATGGGTGCCGAGTTGTTGGGCTGGTCGAGGACATCCCTGGTGGACGCCAAAGGGATACAGAGTGCGCAGCGGACCTTCCTTTTAATTGAAGGGGAGGGGCGTTCTGCCGCCAGTTGCGTGGGAGCACTGGGCTCCGGAGCTACCGGCTCAGCGCCACGTTACCACCTCGGGAGCGCCAATTCATGGCGGCGGAGGGATGGAAGGGCTGAATTCTGTGCCGGGGTGGAACTTCCGGGCTGGGTGATAATGTCCTGGCCCCGGAAGGTTACCGCCTCCACATGGGGCGCAGGACAATTTTGCCCCAGAGAGCTACAGCAAGCAATTAGGAAGGCAAATGGCGTGTTGGCCTTTATTGCAAAGGGGTTGGAGTGCAAGACTATGGAAGTCTTACTACAATTGTACAGGGTTTTGATGAGACCACACCTGGAGTACTGTGCACAATTTTGGTCTCCTGAAGAGGATATACTTGCCTTAGAGATGGTACAACAACAGTTCACTAGATTGATTCCTGGGATGACAGGGTTGTCCTATGATGAGAGATTGTGTAAATTGGGCCTAATCTCCCTGAAGTTTAGAAGAATGAGAGGTGACCTCATTGAAACATATCAGATTCTGAGGAGGATTGACAGGGTAGATACTGAGAGGTTGTTTCCCCTGGTTGGAGAGTCTAGAACTAGGGAGCATAGTCTCAGGATAAGTGATCGGCCATTTAAGACTGATATGATGAGGAATTTCTTCTCTCAAAGTGTTGTGAATATTTGGAATTCTCTACCCCAAAGGGCTGTGGATGCTGAGTCAATGAGTATATTCAAGACTGAGATAGATAGATTTTTGGACTCTAGGGGAATCAAGGGATGTGGTGATCAGGTGGGAAAGTGAAATTGAGGTCGAAGGGCCGTATGGCCTATTCCTGTTCCTAATACTTATGGTCTATGTACTTAACTCGCTAAGTGAAAAAAATTCTCTTCATATTCCCTCTAGATCTTTTGTCAATTATTTTAAATCAATGATCTCTGGTTATTGATCCACTCACCAGAGGGAATAGTTTTTCTCTACCGACTCTATCAAAACCTCTCTTCATCTTGATAGCCTCTATTTGGTAACGTATTAATCTTCTCTCTTCCAAGCAGAACAGTCCTAACTTTTCCAACCTCTCCTCATAACTGATGTCCCTCATCCCTGCTAATATCCTCGTAAACATCCTCTGTAATCTTTCTAAGGCATTTACATCTTTCCTGAAGTGTGGTGCCCAAAATTGTCCACAATACTCCAGCTGAGGCCTAAGCAGTGACTTATAAAGTTCTATCATAATCTATTTCCTTTTATATTCTATTCCTCTATTTATAAACCCAAGTAATCCATATGCTTTTTTAGCAACTTGCCCTTTAGGGATGTGTGCATATGGACACCAAGATCTCTCTGCTGATCTACACTTGTAAATTTGTGCCGGTTATAATATACTGTCTTTCCATGTTAGTACTCCTAAAGTGCATCACTTCGCAAACTCTGCATTGTACTCCATCTGCCATACATCTGCTCATTTAACTATACTGTCGATACCATCCTGAAGCTAACAACTATCCTCTTCACTATCTACTGCGGTGCCAAGTTTCGTATCACCTGCAACTTTTATAATTTTGCTCCCTACACCTGAGTCTCGGTCGTTTCTAATAATTGAAAAGAGTAATGGTCCCAAATCTAGCCCTTGGGGAGCACCACTGCAAACCATGCCCCGTCTGAAAAACATCCATTCTCCACCAGCCTCTGCTTCCTGTCACTGAGCCAATTTTGTAGCATACCATCACATTACCCTTAATTCCATGGGCTTCCATCTTCTTAACCAGCCTCCTACGTGGCACTTTGATGAATGCCTTTCAAAAGTCCATCTCATAACTTCATCATTATAAACAATTGTACATCCCTAACTGGAGTAAAAATAAAAAGGGAAAGATAGCTCAATTGTGGCTAACAAGGGAAATTAGGGAAAATGTTAAATACAAGCAAGAGGCATATAAATTGGCGAGAAAAAGCAGCAAACCTGAGGACTGGGAGAAATTTAGAATTCAGTAGAGGAGGACAAAGGGTCTAATTAGGAGATGGAAAATAGAGTATGAGAAGAAGCTTGCAAGGAACATAAACCTGACTGCAAAAGCGTCTATAGATATGTGAAGAGAAAAAGATTAATGAAGACCAACGTAGATCCTTTGCAGACAGAATGGGGAACAAAGAAATGGCAGACCAAATGAACAAATACTTTGGATCTGTCTTCACTAAGGAAGACACAAATAACCTTCCGGAAATATTGGGGGTTCAAGGGTGTAGCAAAAAGGAGGAACTGAAGGAAATCCTTATTAGTCAGGAAATTGTGTTAGGGAACTTGATGGGATTAAAGGCCGATAAATCCCCAGGGCCTGATAGGCTGCATCCCAGAGTATTAAGGAAGTGGCCCTAGAAATAGTGGATGCATTGGTGATCATTTTCCAATATTCTATTGACTCTGGATCAGTTCCTATGGACTGGAGAGTAGCTAATGTAACACCATTTTTTTAAAAAGGAGGGAGAGAGAAAATGGGGAATTATAGACCGGTTAGCCTGATATCGGTGATGGGGAAAATGTTGGAATCAATTATTAAAGATGAAATATCAGCGCATTTGGAAAGCAGTGACAGGATCGGTCCAAGTCAGCATGGATTTATGAAATCATGCTTGACAAATCTTCTAGAATTTCTTGAGGATGTAACTAGTAGAGTGGACAAGGGAGGAACAGTGGATGTGATGTACTTGGACTTTCAAAAGGCTTTTGACAAGTTCCCACACAAGAGATTAGTGTGCAAAATTAGAGCACATGATATTAGGGTAATGTATTGACGTGGATAGAGAATTGGTTGGCAAACAGGAAGCAGAGAGTTGGAATAAACGGGGCCTTTTCAGAATGACAGGCAGTGACCAGTAGGGTACCGCAGGGTTCAGTACTGGGACCCCAGCTATTTACAATCTACATCAATCATTTAGATGAAGGAATTGAATGTAATATCTCCAAGTTTGCAGATGACACTTATTGTGTTCCTAACACAGATGAGACTTCACACAGGGAGGTTAAAGTAACAGTGACCTCAGTCTTTATTAAGACATTCCAGAGTGAGTAACAGGCCTTCGGGGCTGGCTTATATACAGTGCTCCCAAGGGATGCTGGGATCCTTTGGGACTTCAGGGAATACGCTCCCTGGTGGCAAAACGTGGGAGTGCATGCTTTACAGATACACAACAACACTAAGCTGGGTGGCGGCGTGAGCTGTGAGGAGGATGCTATGAGACAGCAGGGTGACTTGGACAGGTTAGGTGAGTGGGCAAATGCATGGCAGATGCAGTATAATATGGATAAATGTGAGGTGATCCACTTTGATGGCAAAAACAGGAAGACAGAATATTTTCTGAATGGTGACAGATTAGGAAAAGGGAAGGTTCAACGAGACCTGGGTGTCATGGTACATCAGTCATTGAAGTTTGGCATGCAGGTACGCAGGCAGTGAAGAAGGCAAATGGCATGTTGGCCTTCATAGCGAGGGGATTTGAGTGTAGGAGCAGGGAGGTCTTATTGCAGTTGTACAGAGCCTTGGTGAGGCCACACCTGGAATATTGTGTTCAGTTTTGTTCTCCTAATCTGAGGAAGGACATTCTTGCTATTGAGGGAGTACAGCGAAGGTTCACCAGATTGATTCCCGGGATGGCAGGACTGACATATGAGGAGATACTGGATCAACTGGGCTTGTATCCATTGGAGTTTAGAAGAATGAGAGGGGATCTCATAGAAACATATAAAATTCTAATGGGATTGGACAGGTTAGAGGCAGGAAGAATGTTCCCGATTTTGGGGAGTTCCAGAACCAGGGATCACAGTCTAAGAATAAGGGGTAAGCCATTTAGGACCGAGATGAGGAGAAACGTCTTGACTCAGAGAGTGGTTAACCTGTGGAATTCTCTACCGCAGAAAGTTGTTGAGGCCTGTTCGTTAGATATATTCAAATGGGAGTTAGATATGGCCCTCTCGGCCAAAGGGGTCAAGGGGTATGGAAAGAAAGCATGAAAGGGGTACTGAGGTTGAATGATCAGCAATGATCTTATTGAATGACGGTGCAGGCTCGAAGAGCCGAATGGCCTGCTCCTGCACCTATTTTCTATGATTCTATGTTTTCAGGGCCAAGCAGTGTGGGGTGATTAGTGTCTCGGGGCTGACTTCCATAAAGTATCTTTTTGTTATTCGTATAAATATTAATTACGCAGTCTTATGAATTTCTTCAGGTCTGGCATCTTCAGAATATCTTTCCAGATCCAAAGGGTTCACAATAGAGCATACTGTAATGCTGGAAATCTGAATTTCCAGTCCTGATGAAAGGTCATTGACCTGAAACATTATCTCTGTTTCTCTCTCCATAGATGCTGCCTGCCAGCTGAGTATTTCCAGCATTTTCTGTATTCATACATGGTAGAAACCAAAACCATAGCCCTGTGGAACTCTATTATGACCCCACCAATTGCTGAAGCTTTTTCCATGTTTCATTAGTTATTGATTTCTATAGTTTTCAATCCAATTTGGTAAGTTATCATTAAAATTACAAGGCATAATCCTATTGATAAGCCTTGTATGTGATCACATGCCTCCTGAAAATCTAAATAGATTAAACTTACAATTTAGTTACCATCTCCAAGAATTCTAGTAGATTAGTGAGATGTGACCTGTTGCTTTTCTTTGTCTCTTGTCAATGCTCTCCTTCCCCCATAGGTATTGACTCCATACTAAGATACAGTTCCTCAGGTACCAGTTATCACGTGGTATGTTGTCCAATTCATCATTTTTCAAGCATGAATCTGAATAGTCAATGTCAGCAGCCACACCTGGATCTTATATTCACTGGACAGCCACCCACAATGCATTTTCAGCAAGGATTGCTAGATAGTGAGCAGGTTTTTCGCTCTTCAAATGCAGGGGCACTGAGGCCAATTGTAATATTCCTATCACTGACTTGCCAAAATCAGCTTATTCAGCACAGACTAAGGCTAACTGTGGAATGGTGACTACTCCTTTTATTGAAGAGTAACACCAGTTTGTCTTCTTTCCACTAGAATAAGTGCATCACCTCCAATTGGTACCTTCACCATAGAGAGTTCGCTTGGAATCAAGGCTTCACCACATGTGGAATTGTGGGGCAAGTGTTTCACCCTCTACAGATTGTGCTACATCTTCAGCTATGATCAGGGGATAATGTTTTTATAATCAGAGTTTTGTAAAAGATTTCCTGATCATACCTATTTATTTGAACTACATTTTTCAGTATACAAAAATAAAACAGATGTTTCAGTGTGAATTCTGTAAATAACGGCGAATTAGAGAATTCAGTTTTAGCACACATATTTCAGTAACACAGACAAAAGCATATTTTAAGTTTAAATTTAATGCATTCAGTGTGGTTTGGATAGTATTTATATTCATTCTCACTACAATGTACCTCTCAAAGAATAGCACTACTAGTAACTCATTGGGCTAGTAATGAACAGGTTAAAATAATCATGACTAAAGATATAATGGAACAGATCACTTAGTCATTTGATCACACATGTTATAATGTACAACTTTTCCTTCAGTGTAGATACAACAGACAACATTTTGCAGGATATGACTCATCTCTCATATCAATTACTGCATTTCCCTCTCAGAGCCCACATTAGTGACACAGTGCTGCCATGAGTGATACTTTTACAGCAGATTCCAGGAAATGATAACTGACAGCATTTTGAATAGTACAAAAATGACAAATTTGCAGAAAGCAATATATTTGAAGAGAACTTTAACTGCATGTGAGGAATTAGATTGATAAAATGAAATAATGGTGCATTTTTTAATCATCTACTTGTCAGTTTCAGCTTGATTTATTATTTTCAAAATCACCCAATCAGTTATTTACTTGGACTAACTTAGAAGCAAACTCTTCAGCTACTGGGGATTGTTCAAATTAGATGTATTTTATAAGATTACTATAATCACAAAATATTTACAAGAAACTCATTAAATGTTGATATTCTGGAGTTTACAGCGTACTCCCCCACGGAGACGAGGAGCACACTGCTGTGCCTATGCGAACCTGGGATCACATTGGGCAGTGGTTTTTTACTTCCTGACTCTTGGCCAATTGCCAATCCAATACTCTCAAAGTGAAATTCTGAGTAAACTCAACGGAAATACCAGGGACCTTTCTTTATCTCTCCTTTATACAAATTATGTAGATTTCAGTTTCTATTTAATTCAATGTGACTCAAAGAAAATGCTATCGTTCTCTCATAACAACAAATGTTTATTACAAACCTGCTTTTAAAACAAAGTAATGCAAAACTTTCATTGTGCCAATTTTTGTTATTGCAAACTTTTCATTATAACAATTAATGAAGACCAGTCATCGTAATAAGCTCTGTTAGTACAAACTATTTGATATGTAAGAATTCAGGCCGAGAAATTCCATTGCCCGTTTGGACATATTCGTGAAGTTGGATTTTTTGCACCTGACGCCGAAGTCCCGCCCCGCCCCCGATAGGAAGTGGAGCACAAAACAGCATGCTCCACTTCCTCTCTGGGGCACTAATGGGATGGACTGGTCGGGAGCGGGGTGCAGCGCTACGCACTGGGCAAAGGATGAGCTTTCCCCTTCATCAAAGGGGAGAGCCCAAGCTGTCAACTCTGCAGGGCCCTACCTGGACTACCAGGGAGCAGGGTGCCGTGCCATCAGCCCGGCACTCAAGCGGAGTGCCGGGCTGCCAGATCACGGCACGGGCCCCACGTTCAAAGCAGCAATGGGCCGTGACAAGTAAGTCAGCACATTTTTTGTTGACCTAGGTGCCATCTCCCCTTTGACTTGCGAGACTCCTGCCATCCCATTCATGTCACCTGAAGCTGTCGCTGTCATCGCCTGGCGCAGTATCAGGGACGCGGACCAATTTTTCTTCTGAGGTGAAAGCGGGGCGCTGCGCAAGGTGATGGCGTTGTCAATGCCAGCGCAGCGGAGCAGGGTGCTATCGGTTACCGCTGCCACTAAACACCTGCAGAATTTAGCGGGAGTCATTAGCTTATTCGGAACTTGACAGATCGCAAGTTTGGGATGAACACACATGCTTCCAAAACTTGCAATCAGTTTCAAAGGTGGTCATCATCATCATAGGCAATCCCTTGGAATCGAGAAAGACTTGCTTCCACTTGAAAAATTAATTCTTAGGTGACTGAACAGTCCAATACGAGAATTACAGTCTCTGTCACAGGTGGGACAGACAGTCATTGAGGGAAAGGGTGGGTGGGTGGGTTTGCCACACGCTCCTTCTGCTGCCTGAGCTTGATTTCTGCATGATCACGGCGATGAGACTCGAGGTGCTCAGCGCCTCTCGGATGCACTTCCTCCACTTAGGGCGGTCTTTGGCCAGGGACTCCCAGGTGTCGGTGGGGATGTTGCATTTTATCCAGGAGGCTTTGAGGGTATCCTTGAAACGTTTTGTAAAGTCCTGTCCCTACAGTACAGACTCACACGAGGCACATGCTGAAGTCAAGGTCACTCAGGACCTGCACCTTTATTACACAGCTCTCGAATGCCACACTTGCCTGAGACTTGTCTTTATATACCTGAGTGGGACAGGTATCCATTGTCTCCTGCAAGTGCACCCCTGGTGGTAAGGTATGCTTGTGGTTACAGGTCATCTCTCATTACAGTCATGTATAGCATGGTAAGATACAGTGGTGTGAGATACATGACACCACCCTCCCCCAAGGTCTTATTGTCTTTATAGGTTCAGTCTCTCAGATGGTCTACGCTCTCACGAGGAGCATCTTAGTTGTGGTTCAGTTGTTTGCCTTGGTGCCTGTTTTTCTTTTGGTGTGATTGCTGGTATCTCGCTTGGGCTGTCAGTTTCATTCAGTATTATTGTTGGTGTCTCACCTGGGCTGTCTGTTGAGATTGCCCTTTCCTCAGGTTATTCCCTCTGTCTGTCTACCAGGTGTGGTGTGAGTTCCACATTGTAGTCTGCCTCTGGTTCTGCAGTGTTGTTGGTGAATCTACTTTTTACTTGGTCTACATGCCTCCGGCAGGTTTGGCCATTGTCCATTTGTACCACCAGTAGCCTGTTTTCTTCCTTGCCTGTTACTGTCCCTGCAAGCCATTTGAGACCCCTGCCATAGTTTAGCACAAACACTTTGTCCCCTATCTCATTCCACCTCCCCCTCGAATTTCGGTCATGGTACTCAGTTAGCTTACGGCACTTTGCCTCAACGATTTCGTGCATGTCTGGGAGGATTAATGAGAGTCTTGTCTTTAAGGTCCGTTTCATCAATAGTTGCGCGGGGGGATCCCCAGTCAACGAATGCGGACGAGATCTGTATGCCAGCAGCAGTCGCGACAGGTGGCCCTGCAGCGTGGGACCTTGGATTTTAAGCATGCCTTGTTTAATGATTTGCACTGCTTGCTCCACCTGGCCATTGGAATCCGGCTTGAACGGTGCCATCTTAATGTGATTTATGCCGTGGTCAACTATAAAATCGTGAAATTCTGCGCTGGTGAAGCACGGACCATTGTCACGGACCATTATGTCAGGAATTCCGTGTGTTGCAAACATGGTTCCAAGACTCTCCACAGTGGTGGAGATGGTGCTCGAATTTAAAATGGTGCATTCGATCCACTTTGAAAATGCATCTACAACTACGAGGATCATTTTGCCCATGAATGGGCCCGCATAGACTACGTGCACCCGCGACCATGGTTTGGTGGGCCAGGGGCTCAGGGGGACCTCCCTGGGGGCATTACTGAGTTGGGCACAAGTGGTACACCATCGGACGCAGAGCTCCAAGTCCACATCAATGCCAGGCCACCAGACGTGGGATCTGGCTATGGCCTTCATGAGAACGATCCCCGGGTGCTCGCGGTAGAGCTCCTGGACAAATGCCTCTCTGCCTCGCAGAGGCATAACTACTCGGCTGCCCCACATCAGGCAGTCTGCTTGTAGTGATAGCTCATGCATGCGCCTGTGAAAGGGTTTGATCTCCTCGGGGCAGGCATCACGAGCCTCTGCCCAGTCACCAGTTAAAACACATCTTTTTACTAAGGATAACGTGGGGTCGCTGATCATCCAGGCTCTGATTTAGCGAGCCATCATGGGCAAACCTGTAGACTCAAAGGCATTGATTAAATGATTATCTCACAGTCCAGTTCGTCAGAGCCTTCCGTGGTCGCCAGGGGTAGCCTGCTAAGTGCGTCGGCACAGTTGTCTGTGCCTGGTCTGTGCCTTATGGTGTAGTCGTAAGATGCCAGCCTGAGTGCCCACCGTTGAATGCGCGCCGAGGCGTTGGCGTTTATTGCCTTGCTCTCAGATAGCAGAGACGTGAGGGGCTTGTGGTCGGTTTCTAACGCGAACTTGGTCCCGAAAAGGTATTGGTGCATCTTTTTGACACCGTAAACGCACGCGAGCGCCTCCTTCTCCACCATACCGTACCCGCGCTCCGCCCGTGAAAGTGACCTGGAGGCATAAGCTATGGGTTGTAATTTACCCTCACCATTGACATGTTGTAAAACGCACCCGACCGCATACGCTGACACAACACATTACCTGGATCAAAAAAAGTCAAAACACTGTTGGAACATCGAAGGTTGCGTGCCTTATTGAAGGCGCGTTCCTGGGCGTCCCCCCAAAACCAATCTCACCCCTTTCAGAGTAGCACATGGAGAGGCTCCAGTAGCGTGCTTAGGTTCTGCATAAAGTTCCCAAAGTAATTGAGCAGCCCGAGAAAGGCGCGGAGTTCCGAGACATTCCGGGGCCTGGGTGCCAGGTGAAATGCTTCGGTTTTGGACTCTGTTGGGCAGATTCCATCAGCGGCAATCCTTCTGCCCAAAAATTCAACCTCTAGCGCGAGAAACAGACACTTGGATTTCTTAACTCTTAGGCCTACCCGATCCAACCGCTTTAGTACTTCCTCCAAATTGCGGAGATGGGAGTCGGTGTCCCTGCCCGTGATAAGTATGTCATCTTGAAACACAACCGTCCCCGGGATGGACTTGAGTAGACTCTCCATGTTGCGCTGGAATATAGCAGCTACCGACCTGATGCTGAATGGGCATCGATTGTACATGAAAAGGCCTCGATGTGTGTTGATGGTGGTGAGTATCTTGGACTCTTCGGTCAGTTCTTGTGTCATATACGCAGATGTGAGATCTAGTTTCGAGAAAAGATTTCCTCCAGCCAATGTGGCAAATAGATCCTCTGCTCTGGGAAGCGTGTATTGGTCCTGAAGGGAGACTCTGTTTATGGTAGATTTGTAATCCCCACAGATTCGTACAGATCCATCAGGCTTCATGACTGGGATGATGGGACTTGCCCAGTCGCTAAATTCCACGGGTGAGATTATGCCCGCAGAAGCCTGTCTAGTTCATATTCAATCTTTTCCCTCATCACATAGGACATAGCTCTAGCCTTGTTACGGACCGGTCTAGCATCATGTAGATTTTGACTTTAGCCCCTTTGAAGGTGCCCACACCTGGCTGAAAGAGATGTTCAAATCGACGTAGAACTGTTGAGCAGGAGGTCCGTTCCTCTGATGACATGGCGTGAACATCATCCCACTTCCAATTTAGTTTAGCCAACCAGCTTCTCCCTAGCAGTGCTGGGAGATCTCCGGGGACAATCCACAAGGAAAGACGGTTCACTGTCCCTTTGTGTGTGACTGAGAGCATGGCACTGCCAAGGACTGGTACGATTTCTTTGGTATAGGTCCTTAGTTTGGTGTTGACCCTTGTGAGCTTTGGTCTGTTGCTTTTGTGCGGCCACAGCTGTTCAAATTGTTGAGCACTCATGAGAGAATGACTCGCTCCCGTATCCAGCTCCATGTTGACGGGTATCCCGTTGAGTAGGACCCTCATCATTATTGGAAACGTCTTGTTGTAAGAACAGTGGCCATTGATCGTGTTGACCCGCTGTACCTCGATGTCCCGGGTACAGTCCCCACCGTCTTCTGGTCCGCTTTCCGACCCTTCTGATTCGTATACCAGCCGAGCTGCCGTTTTTCTGCACATGCGGGCCAGATGTCCTCTATAGTTGCAGTTTCTGCAAATGGCGTGCTGAAATCAACATCCCCTTGATGAGTGCCTTTCCCCACATCTCCAGCACAGACCGCTTCCATTGTTTCCAAAGGATGAGCTGCGTCTGGCTGATCTCTCTTGAGCTTCTCTCGGTTTGTAGTTGATTGCTCGCATTGTGGGTTGATGAGGTGTGAATGGCCGTTCATGTGGCCCTTGATGGCTTCTGGCGCCACTGCCTGCTGTTGAGGGCCTGCTCTCCTGCCTTTGTCTGTGTGTGGGGACAACGGCTTGTTTCACGCTGTGAACTCCATGTTCCGATGTTTCGTTAGTTGTCGTACCCGCAGTATAGATCAACCTCGTTTCTTCTTCTCCTGCCAAGAATATCTGTGCAAAAAGTGCTGCTGCCTCTAGAGTCAAGTTCTTGGTCTCTATGAGCTTTCAGAATATGCCTGCGTGGCCTATTCCTTCAATAAAAAAGTCTCTCAGTATTTCTCTCCTTAGTTCATCACATAAGCTAGCCACCCTCCGAAGCACCACCACGAACTCTGGCCCACACAGCGTCTGTAGTTGTAGAACCTGTGTCTGGCCATGTGTAGGCTGCTCGCTGGCTTCAGGTGGTCGCTTGCCAGTGTGCTCAGCTCTTCAAGCGACTTGCTTGCTGGTTTCTCGGGTGCCAGCAGGTCCTTCATTAAGGCATATGTTTTCGAGCCACAGCTGGTCAAGAGATGGACTCTTCTCTTGTCGGCCTTATCGTTGCCTAACCAGTCTTTGGTTACAAAGCTTTGCTGGAGCCTTTCTATAAAGTCCTCCCAATTAGCTCCAGCATGTATTTTTCATCTGAGCTGTTCGTCGCCATTCTGTGGATTCTGTAATCCCGTAACTCGTCGCCACTGTAAAGTCCTGTCCCTGCAGTACATACTCACATGAGGCATGTAGTGAAGTCAAGGTCACTCAGGATCTGCACCTTTATTACACACCTCTCGAATGCCACACTTGCCTGAGACCTGTCTTTATATACCTGTGTGGGACAGGTATCCAGTGTCTCCTGCAAGTGCACCCCTGGTGGTAAGGAATGCGTGTGGTTACAGGTCATCTCTAGTTGCACTCATGTATAGCATGGTAAGATACAGTGGTGTGAGATACATGACATGTTTTCTCTGCCCAATTTGAGCTCACTTGCCATAAAGGAGTTCCGAGTAGAGCGCTTGCTTTGGGAGTCTTGTGTTAGGCATGCGAACAATGTAGCCCGCCCAGCAGAGTTAGTCGAGTGTGGTCAGTGCTTCAATGCTGAGGATGTTGGCCTGGTCGAGGACACTAAAGTTGGTGCATCTGTCCTCCCAGGGGATTTGCAGGATCTTGCGGAGACATCGTTGGTAGTATTTCTCCAGCGATTTGAGGTGTCTACTGTACATCATCCATGCCTCTGAGCCGTACAGATGGGCAGGTATCACTTTAGCCTTGTAGACCATGAGTTTGATTGCAGATATGAGGGCTTGATCTTTGAACACGCTTTTCCTCAGACGGCCGAAGGCTGCACTGGCGCAATGGAAGCGGTGTTGAATCTCATCGTCAATGTCTGCACTTGTTGATAAGAGGCTCCCGAGGCATGGGAAGTGATCCACATTGTCCAGAGCCACGCTGTGGATCTTGATGACTAGGGGGACAGTGCTGTGCAGCAAGGACAGGCTGGTGGAGGACTTTGTCTTAAAGTTGTTTAGTGTAAGCCCCATGCTTTCGTACTCCTCAGTGAAAATGTTGACTATGACTTGGATTTCAGCCTCTGAATGTGCGCAGACGCAAGCGTCGTCCGTGTACTGTAGCTCGCCGACAAAGGTTGGGACAGTCTTATATCTGGCCTGGAGACAACGAAGGTTTAAAAGGTTCCCACTGGTTCTATAGTTTAGTTCCACTCCAGCAGGGAGCTTGTTGAGTGTGAGGTGGAGCATGGCAGCAAGGAAGATTGAGAAGAGGGTTGGTGCAATGACGCAGCCCTGCTTGACCCTGGCCCGGCCGGACGTGGATTGGGTCTGTAATGGATCCGTTGGTCAGGATCATGGTTTGCATGTCATCGTGGAGCAGTCGGAGGATGGTGACGAACTTTTGTGGGCAGCCGAAATGGAGGAAGACGCTCCATAGTCCCTCGCAGTTGACAGTGTCAAAGGCCTTTGTAAGGTCAAAGGAAGCCATGTATAAGGATTAGTGCTGTTCCCTGCATTTTTCTTGCAGCTGTCGCGCTGTAAAAATCATGTCATTTGTACCCCATAGGGGACGAAATCCGTACTGTGACTCCGGGAGGAGCTCCTCAGCCACAGGGAGAAGACGGTTGAGGAGGATTCTAGCGATGACTTTCCGTGTGGCTGATAACAGGGAGATTCCCCTGTAGTTGCCGCAGTCGGACATGTCCCCTTTTTTAAAGATGGTCACGATTACTGCATCTCTGAGATCTCCCGGCATGTTCTCCTCCTTCCAGATGAGAGAGATGAGGTAATGCATTCATGCCAATAGTGCCTCTCTGCCACACTTTAGTGCCTCAGCGGGGATTCCATCGCTCCCTTTTCCTTGTTGTTCTTGAGCTGGCGGATGGCTTTTTCTACCTCGTGCAGGCTGGGGTTTTGCTGAGGTGGTGGCGGGTGTCAGAAGCAGGATACTGCTGGAATTGGTTTTCCCTACTCTCTCTCTGCTGATCACGCCTCCCCAGAAGGCTGTGTCCTTGCCAAACCTGGCATTGAAGTCACCGAGGAGGATCAGTTTTTCATCCGTAGGGACGCGGGACAGGGATTTTTCGAGGCTGGAGTAAAAACCCTCTTTGGTCTCATCTGTGAAATTGAGTGTTGGGGCACACACACTGCTGACTGTGGCGCATTAATTCCGGGATAGGGTGAGTTGGAGAAACATGAGACGTTCGTTAATCCCGCAGTGGGAGTCTCTGAGCCAGTCGACCAACTCATTTTTGATAGCGAAACCGACTCCATGGAGGCTTCCCTTTCCAGAAGAAGGTGTAACCTCCACCTTGTTCCTTGAGCTGGCCTTCCCCTGCCTGCTGGGTCTCGCTTAGGGCAGCGATGTCGATATCAAAGCGCCTAAGTTCTCGGGCAACTACGGTGGTGTGGCGTTCCGGCCTGTCGCTGTTGGAGTTGTCCATGAGGGTCCTGATGTTCCAGGTCCCGAACTTCATGTTAACGGAGTGGAAGATGCCTGTGTGTGAGTTTTTTTAATGTGGGGTGGTCGTTGCACACCGGCAACCACACGGGCTTAGCTGAGCAAGGTCTTGGTCCAGTGACAAGGGGGTCCAAAATGACTGGAGACCAGGCACTGCTATATGGGCCTAGTTGCCTACGGCGAGATGCGGGCCGTAAGCTCAGCGTTGAGTAGCGCCCTGCGGTGAGATGGTAGGTGATCCGAGATTTGACTGGGGCAAGTCAGAGGTCTATTTTTTGTGGTGGAGGTCAGGGTGTTCAGAGTGGAAGGAGGAGAGGTTAGGGTGGTCACAGCCATTGTGCTCACCACGTGCTGGAGTAGACGAGGCCAGATCGTCGCTGGAGGAGAAGAGGCCAGGCCGCCGTTGGAGGAGGAGAGGCCTGAATGCTGCTGGAGGAGGAGAGGCCCGAACACCACTGGAGAAGTAGAGGTCCAGTCACCACAGGAGGGGAAGAGGCTCGGATGCTGTTGGAGGATAAGAGACCCGGTCGTCGATGGGGGAGGAGAAGCCCAGTCGCCGCTGGTCGGAGGGTGGTACGGTTGTCGCCGATGAGTGGAGGCTCGGAGGGGAGGCTCGGAGGGAAGACTCGCGCATGAGGTAGGCCCAAACCTTTTGTAGTTGGTGGCGAAGAGGTCCGCTTGAAAAGTAGGCTGAAATGAGGGGTAGGGGATGGGCAGTGGGCCCTTGTAGCACTTGTATTATGGTTTAGGGTAGGCAGGGTGTTTTGACAGCAGGAAAATCTGGTAGGTTGAATTTTTTGTTTGAGTGGAGATCCGGCACTCACTGATAAAAGTGAAGAGCAGGCATGGTTGTGGGATGGGCAGTGGACTCAGGTAGTTGCCCTTGTGGCATGGATTTGTGTTTTAGGGGAGGAAATGCACCCCCTACTAGGGCCTATTAAGGTCAGGGGAAGCTTAAACAGTGGAAGGGAGGAGATTGGGGCAGAGAGGGTGTCAGATGGCAAAGGATAAGGTTGTTCAGCAGAGGCGCTCCCGAGGGAGTTGCCACCCCGGCGGTCACCTTGCAAAGGTGGTATGATAACGTACGCTGTCATACCGATCACAAATTCAGGGCCTATATGTTTTTACAACCGAGAAAAAGGATGCAGCATTTAGTATTAGCTCATGGCACAATGGGGCTGGATTTTCGGCTCGCTTGTGCTTCAGTTAGCGCCCCAGAGGAGCAGTAAAGGGTGGTTTTAGGCATTGCAGCGGGCGGCCAGCTTTTACCGCCAGGTTGACAAATTCAACTCATGGTTTGCGGCGGCGCAGAAACTTACCATCCCGCCCTCTAGTTACACTGAGATCATAACATCAATCATTGTGCAATGCTCCACTAGCATCCCGGCCCTAAGGCCTCATTAAACGCCCACCCCAGGAAACGTCTAAAAAAACAGGCATTCCCAGGGTGCAGCAGGCAGTCTTGGTGGTGTATTTAAATGGAGGGATGAGGATCCTACATCGCAGGTTATATTGACTGCAATGGTTGCACACATCATGCAGCGTGAAGCTCCGACTTGAAAGCGGCAATGTTATATGCCATTACAGTGTCCTTACAATGTCCGTGAGAGAATTTAATGGGGGCATTACTAGTTCACCAGCATATCATGCTGCATGCTATTGCCAGGCAGCATCAAGCTAGAAGAAGGGCTCTTGGGCATGTCGGCTCCCAGATGAGGAGAGGTCGAAGACGTCTGGGGAGGAGGCCTTACCCCCCAAGGAGATCTGTAGGGTTCAGGCCAAACATGTGCCCTTAAAGAAAAAGGGTGCAACTAACAAATCTAGAGCCCCGTGGATGTCGAGGGACATACAGGGTAGGATAAAGAAAAAAAGGGAGACTTATGATAGATACCAAGGGCTAAATACTGCAGAATCTCTAGGGGAGTATAGAAAGTCCAGGGATGAAATTAAAAAGGATATTAGGAAAGCAAAGAGAGAGCATGAACAATTCTTGGCAAGTAAAATCAAGGAAAACCCAAAAATGTTTTATACATATATTAAGAGCAAGAGGATAACTAATGAAAGGGTAGGGCCTATGAGGATAATCTGTGTGTGGAGGTGGAAGATGTGGGTATGGTTCTTAATGAATACTTTGCGTCTGTTTTCACAAACGAGAGGGGCGATGCAGACACTACTATCGAGGAGCAGAAGTGTGAAATATTAGAGGAAATAAACATAGTGAGAGAGGAGGTATTAAGGAGTTTGGCAGCTTTGAAAGTGGATAAGTTCCCAGGCCCGGATGAAATGTATCCCAGGCTGTTAAGCAAAGCAAAAGAGGAAATAACAGAGGCTTTGACGATCATTTTCCAATCCTCTCTGATTTCAGGTGTGGTGACAGAGGAATAGAGGACTGCTAATCTGGTACTTTTGTTTAAGAAGGGAGAAAGGGATAGACTGAATAATTACAGGCCAGTCAGCCTAACTCAGTGGTGGGAAAATTATTGGAAAAAATCCTGAAGGACAGGATAAATCTTCACTTAGAAAGACACGGATTAATGAAGGACAGTCAGCACAGATTTGTTAAGGGAAGGTCGTGTCTGATTAACTTGATTGAATTTTTCGAAGAGGTAACCAGGAGGGTCGATGAAGGCAAAGTATATGATGTAGCAAAACTTTTGATAAGGTCCCACATGGCAGACTAGTCATAAAAGTAAAAGCCTATGGGATCCAGGGCAAAGTGGCAAGTTGGAGCCAAAATTGGCTCCGAGGCAGGAAGCAAAGGGTAATGTTTTTGCGACTGGAAGGATGTTTCCAGTGGGGTTCCGCAGGGCTCAGTACTACGTCCCTTGCTTTTTGTGATATACACCAATGATCTAGACTTGAATATAGGGGGTATGATTAAGAAGTTTGCAGATAATACTAAAATCAGCTGTGTGATTGAAAATGAAGAAGAAAGCTGCGGACTGCAGGAAGATATCAATCAACTGGTCAGGTGGGTAGAACAGTGGCAAATGGAATTTAATCCAGAGAAGTGTGAGGTAATGCATTTGGGGAGGGCTAACAAGGGAAGGGAATTCACATTAAATGGTAGGATACTGAGAAGCGTAGAGGAACAAAGGGACCTTGGAGTGCATGTCCACAGATCCCTGAAAGTAGCAGACCAGGTAGATAAGGTGGTTAAGAAGGCATACGTAATAAGAACATAAGAAATAGGAGCAAGAGTAGGCCCCTCGAGCCTGCTCCGCCATTTGATACGATATTAGCTGATCTGAACATGGACTCAGGTCCATTTTCCTGCTCGCTCCCCATAACCTCTCATTCCCTTATCGGTTAAGAAATTGTCAATCTCTGTCTTAAATTTATTCAATGTCCCAGCTTCCACAGCTCTCTGAGGCAGCGAATTCCACAGATCCACAACCTCTGAGAGAAGAAATTTCTCCTTATCTCAGTTTTAAATGGGCAGCCCCTTATTCGAAGATTAAGCCCCTTAATTCTAGTCTCCCCTATCAGTGGAAACATTCTCTCTGTGTCCACCTTGTCAAGCCCCCTCATAATCTTATACGTTTCGATAAGATCACCTCTCATTCTTCTGAATTCCAATGAGTAGAGGCCCAACTACTCAACTTTTCCTCATAAGTTAAGCCCCCTCATCTCCGGAATCAACCTAGTGAACCTTCTCTGAACTGCCTCCAAAGCAAGTATATCCTTTTGTAAATATGGAAACCAAAACTGCACGCAGTATACTTGCCTTTATTAGCTGAGGCGTAGAATACAAGAGCAGGGGGGATTATGCTTGAACTGTATAAAACACTGGTTAGGCAATAGCTGGAGTACTGCGTGCAGTTCTGGTCACCACATTACAAGGACATGATTGCACTGCAGAAGGTACAGAGGAGATTTACGAGGATGTTGCCTGAAGTGGAAAATCTAAGCTATGAGGATAGATTAGATAGGCTGGATTTGTTTTCATTGGACCAGAGGAGGCTAAGGGGAGATCTCATTGAAGTGTATAAAATTATGAGGGGCCTAGCTATAGGGGACAGAAAGAACCTATTTCCATTAGCAGAGGGGTCAACAACCAGGGGGCATAAATTTAAAGTAATTGTTAGGTTTAGAGGGGGTTTGAGGGGAAATGTATTCATGCAAAGGGTTGTGGGGGTCTGGAACTCACTGCCTGAAAGGATGGAGAGGCAGAAACCCTCACCACATTTTAAAAAGTACTTGGATGTGCACTTGAAGTACCGTAACCTGCAGGGCTACAGATCTAGAGCTGGAAAGTGAGAGAGGCTGGATAGCCTCTTGTTGGCCAGCATGGACACAATGGGCCAAAATGGCCTCCTTCCATGCTGTAAACTTCTATGATTCTATGATTCTATGAAGAGTTTACAAGCACCAATGCTCATACCTCCAGCTCTCTGAGAAGCAGTGTATGAGAAGGATGTGCTTCTGAAAATGGAGCCTGGCGAGGTCCCCATTGAATAGCCACACCACCCACGGGAGAGGCAGTGTGAAGATGCTGCCGGAACAAGAGCCGCACGTCACCAGCTCATAATGGACCGGTTCTCCTAAATGGAGGAAACTGAAGGATGGAGCTAACACTGGAAACGCTATGTGCCCCCATAAAGACACATCTCCAGTGAATGTTGGAATGATGCACAAGACACCAATGGCAAAGGATGAATAATAAATTTTACTGCCACAAAATAACAAACACTCCCCGCTATACAACGTTATGTTGCAGGGCACTGAACAACAATGAAGTCTCTTAAATCAACAAAAATATTTTAGCGTGGCGATTTTTGGCTGGGGCGCCTGATTTTGCATCCCCGATCATGGAATTTCATTTTGCCAAATTTTGCAGATGAGTTCGCAAATTTTCCCAGGCCTCATCAGGACCGCCTTGCCGCCATTACCGCCCTGAAATCTCAAAAGCTGAAAATACAGCCCAATGTATTTTCACATCTTGGCCGAGTTTAGTTGCGAAGATGTACAGACAACCAGAAGAGATTTTAGTTCATAATTATTTTTTCAAAACCACAACAACCTTAACTGTGCCATTGTATGGAGAGACCTTGTGAAAGCCAGATACTCGTCCTTGTGTTGAGGGAATAAAAACAAAATGGACAGCCATCACAGGCCAATCTCGCACAATTCTCATGACTGGCACAGAATAGCATTCTTCCTTCTCTCCATCAGTTACAATTGATATCTGGCTTGGGAGGATCAGAAAAAAAGGAAGAGAAAATGATTTAAATACAGGGGTTTTATATCCATGCAAAGAAGGGGGGAAAACTATGTGCCCATAGGTTAGACCTAAAGAAAATAAGAACATAAGAAATAGGAGCTGGAGTAGGCCATTTGGCCCCTCGAGCCTGCTCTGCCATTTAATAAGATCATGGCTGATCTGATCATGGACTCAGTTCCACTTCCCTGCCCGCTCCCCATAACCCTTTATTCCCTTATCGCTCAAAAATCTGTCTTTCTCCATCTTAAATATATTCAATGACCCAGCCTCCACAGCTCTCTGGGGCAGAGAATTCCAGAGATTTACAACCCTCTGAGAGAAGAAATTCCTCCTCATCTCAGTTTTAAATGGGCGGCCCCATATTGTGAGATTATGTCCCCTCGTTTTAGTTTTCACTCTCTGCATCCACCTTGTTGAGCCACCTCATTATCTTATATGTCTCGATAAGATCACCTCTCATTTTTCTGAACTCCAGTGAGTATAGGCCCAACCTACGCAACCTTTCCTCATAAGTCAACCCCCTCATCTCCGGAATCAACCGAGTGTACCTTCTCTGAACAGCCTCCAATGCAAGTATATCCTTCCTTAAATTTGGAGACCAAAACTGTACACAGTAATCTAGATGTGGCCTAACCAATACCCTGTACAGTTGCAGCAGGACTTCTCTGCTTTTATACTTTATCCCCCTTGCAATAAAGGCCAACATTCCATTTGCCTTCCTGATTACTTGCTGTATCTACATACTAGCTGTATGTGTTTCATGCACAAGGACCCCCAGGTCCTTCTGTACTGCAGCACTTTGCAATTTTTCTCCATTTAAATTATAATTTGCTTTTCTATTTTTTCTGCCAAAGTGGCTAACTTCACATTATACTCCATCTGCCAAATTTTTGCCCACTCACTTAACCTGCCTATATCCCTTTGCAGATTTTTTGTGCCCTCCTCACAACTTGCTTTCCCATCCATCTTTGTATCATCAGCAAACTATCGACGGGATTCCACTTTCTGCAGGGATTTTTGAGAACCGTTTTCATTACCAAGACTTTAATGATATCCACAAGCACTGGCTTTTTGACTTTCAGGCTACCACTGCCAGCTTCCTTGCCTCCCATATGGTATTTGCTTCATACTACAATAAATTTGTTGATTTTTCTTGTCTTTTTCTCTTTAAATGTACATACGGAGCAAAATATATGCTTTGGCTTTATACTTAAATCGATGAGAGTTAAAAATTGATTTGTGATTAAATGGCTTATTAGTCTTGTATATTCTATTTTTATTTTCTAATAACCTTGGCAGATTCAAAAACTTTGGGGCATGGTGATGATGTCATTGCCATGTGCGTTGACCCCTTATCGCACTGCGCCGACTCCTTTGCACCCCTCGGGGGAAATTGCCTGGGCCGCCCTTAAAGGGGAGGTGGTCGCCATCTTTTTTGTGTTGGCTGACTTTTCAGTTCGACAATGGCGGCTGCTGATTCGGCCGGGCCCGGCACCCCCTCTTGGCCCGGCCATAACCCTCCCTGGTGGCCAAGTGGTCACCACATAATAGGCAGCTGTAGTCCCAGTGGCCCTCCCCTTTAAGAAAAGGGGAGGGATATTGCGATGGGGCCACGTGGCGCTGTTGACGCAGTAACATGCTGACATCATCAGCGATGCGTTGACATCATCAGCGACGCGCTGACATATATGAGGAGCGTGGCGCTGAGCGTCATGCCCCGCGAGCGCACACGACCGTCCAGGTTACTGACCCCACGATTTATTTTACTTTAAGTGCCAAATTGCCAGCGATTTAACAGCCCGTCTCGCCGGGTGCTAAAGTTCTGGCTAATTCGAAGTGCCCTCCCCAATATCTCACTGAGGGTAATTTCTCTTCTTTTATTTTTAACAGAAGAATATTTTTTAAAAACTTTTGAATAGTTAAAATAAACTTTATCTGAAATTAAGCCGATGATTTGGACAAAATAGTAAAGCATAGCCTAGAAATTGGAATAGGCGGAAACCTGCTAGCGCGGTCCGAATTTCACGCTGCCCGAAATACTAATGAAGGCAGCACTGTGTTCTGGTGATTTTCAGGGATTCAGATTCTTTTTAAATTAAAGTATATTCTTTGGATTTTTCAGGTATTTTGGGGATTGCATTCCTGTCAATTATTCTGTAGAAACTGCAAGTGAGTGACTATCATTAAAAATCTTATATTTGTGTGCAATTCCTGTCTACACAACTTTCTATTGTCACATCTTAATCACACTTTTTCCCATTATAACTTCCTATGTCCACATTTATAATAGATTTTGTCTTTGTGAACTCATCACTCTGATGGTGCAATCTGGTCACTGGGTTCCTACAAATTGCTCAAAATAATTCTAAACATTTTCTTCATTGCCACTTTTTCATTAATTGAAAGTTCTAAAGTCCAAAATAAGAGATTAAACAAAATTTAAAAAACCAAAACATTATATATTTCACAATAACAGGGTGTACCAATGAATTGCCCTTTGTATTGTAATGCCTTTCTGTGAAGGTCTCAGCCTTTCCTAAAAACTTACACTCGGATTTGATATTTTTGCCAAGCACTGTGACTTTGTGAGCAGAATTTGGATTGTATAGGCTGAGCATGTGCAACATTCACTATCTTGGTGTCCTATTTGCCTCCATAAGCTTCTGATCCTATATATTCTCCATCACATAGACTGCCTATTTTGAGCTCTGTAACATTGGCCATCTGCACCCCTGCCTCAACTCATCTGTTGCTGGAACCCTCATCCATGCTTTTGTTACCTCCAGACTCGACTATTCCAATGCTCTCCTAGCCAGCCTCCTATCCTCCCACAGAAAATTTTAAATTTGAGTAATTGGTGGACCAGGAGCCAATGTAGAACTTGACATGGGTTAGGTTACGGCAGCAGCGTTTTAGATAAGATTGTTGATGTAGGGTAGAAGAAACAGGCTTATCTTAAGGAGTTAAAAAAATCCCCCCAAAATTTCACAAACATATAAATTAAAATTTCTCAAATATAGAAACAATATCTAATATAAACAGAGCAATAAAAAAGTATTATAAGCACTGTTCAAAAAACAATTCAAAACCTGTATGGCTTTAATTGATCCATTGCGATTAAAGGAACTAAAAGAAAAAGTACAAGCCCAGGTCAAGTGCTGCAGAATTATGCCAGATGTTCGTTTAAATGTGTTTGCATTAAACTTAATGAAGATAACGCAAGAAATGGGTGCAAGCATTCGAGCAGATAGGATGCAGAAAAATGCAGAGTTGCAACTCAGCAGGAAATGGGCACAGTTCCAATTCTCCAATCCCCATGACCAAGGCACAACTGATCTCTTGACATACATCATCGCAGAAGCGGCCCACATATATCTTGCAATTTTTACTCATCTTTCTTTCTTCAGTTAACTTTGCCTATAGTGAATCTTGCCAGAACATTAATGACTGTTCTGATTTTTTTTTACAAGCTATAACAACTCCTTACAATGCAGTTTGATACTAGACAATAGATACTTTCTTCTACAGCTTGTATAACCTATATATCAGTTCCTCTTTACCCCCAATCAGACTCTGTTTCATCTTGACTTCTGTAGCTTACTCATAAACATGAACCAACAGGACTATGAATTATAATGCTAAAACAAAGGCTCTTTGTTGAGGCTGAGGTAATCAACACAGTTAGAATTTATGAAGTAAAGTAAGAGCTCATTGCTAACATTAGATAAGATTACTTGTTCTTCCAATTTGGATTATGAAATTATCCGTTCCAAACCAAAATGATATGAAGCAATGTCCAAAATGAGCTATTTCATAGAATTATTTATATTTTAAATTTTCAAAACTATATTATAAACTGGACCTAGAGATTAATTGTGTTGCATTAATTCATATTGAACCATGTTAACAACTAAAGGAAGCAATTTTTCAATGTTTTCAGTAAGAATTGGTGGTAAAATGGAAAATCATCCTTATCAAAAGTGCTTACTGAAAACAGCACACAGTATTTAGTAGTGTTAGTAGAATACCAGAACAGGTCTTGATAATCTCAGGACTGAGGTCAGAGGTTATCCAACCAGACTTTACTGTGATTGCATTATTCGTGCACATTGACTGGATATTTATGATTGGACAAAATTGAATATTAAGTAAAGTTTTGTATTAAATTGTTTCAACAAAATTCACCTATTCTCCGTCAACTTTGAGATTTTCAAGATGACTTGTAGTTTCTCCTGTGGAAATTAATGCAATATAAGGTAGATTTTGAATTATAATATTGCATTATTTTATGGTTATAACTTAAAAAAAAAGTTTTGGGAAATATTTGAAATCAAATTTATAGGCCTAGAAATTGAGCCATACATCCACAAGTTATAACTGTGATCTGCTCGAGAAGTGGCAGCCACCACTCTAGTGTCCTTCTCTGATGCAGGACTCAGCAGCCATTATTTTGGTGAGGGCTTTAGCACTGCCTATAGCAACTCTGGCCTTGGAAATGTAAATGAAGCGAGGGTGACATCACACTCCAACTTAATGTCACCTCAGCAAACTTTGACCTTAGCGTTGAGTTCAGCTCTGGGCCCTAAGCTCGCTCTGAAATCCCAGCGTTCAGCAGACTGACAGAGGTTGTGTCAGCATCTCTTAAAGGGGAACACGCATCTTTCAGCTAAGATTGCGTTTAAGCTTTTGGACTGGAATTTTTAAAAATTTTATTGAAGTAGTGGCTTTGTGCATTACATGTTGGAAGTTTTTTTTAAGTGTGTAGGCAGTGCTGCTGGATGATTGGTAAATGAAGCCTTCTGAGAAGACAGAAAATGCTGCAAATACTCAGCAGGCCAGGCAACAACCGTGGAGAGAGAAAGAGTTCACGTTTCTGGTCGAGATGCTGCTTGACCTGCTGAGTATTTCCAGTATTTTATGCTTTTATTTCAGATTTACAGCATCCGCTCACAGAGGGAAGAGGGAGATGCAGAAGAGGAAGATGCAGAAGAGGCGGAAGCAGAAGGAAGAATACAACCCAGACAGCCTCTTTCTGGCTGGGATATCCAGGATGGAATCACCTGCCTGTGGTACCAATAACCACAACCCAAATCCCCTTTCAGCATTTGTCCCACACCTTACCTTCCCTCTGTTACTGACCACCACAGCGTCCTCCAATTCAACTTTATACATCTATCATTCCAATATGACATCAAAAAAATCAACTCATTACCCGTATGCATTCCGTTAATGACTGCCTGTGTGTGTGCCTTTGCCTATCCTACTGACGTCACGCCAGTGGCTGCAGCATGGCTGATGGAAGGCTGCTGACCTTCAGTGCGAGACAAGATGGCCTTGCTGGTCGACCTTGAGGAGCTGGTGGCTGGGAGTGAGAAATTGAGTGATGGTTGTTTCTTCTTCTTCTTTGTCTTCTGCTCCTCCTCCTCCTTCTCCTCCTCCTCTCTCTTCCCTCTCTTCTACCTCTTCTTGGTCAACCACAGGCCATTGCTTGGGTGTGTGAAATGAGGTTATCCACTTTGTTCAGAAGAATAGAAAAGCAAAATACTACAATGCTGTGGTACAGAGGGATCTGAGTGTCCTCGTAAATGAAACACTAAAAGTTAGCATGCGGGTACAGCAATAATTAGGAAGACAAATGGAATGTTGGCCTTTATTGCAAGGGGGATGGAGTATAAAAGTAGAAAAGTCCTGCTGTACAGGGCGTTGGTGAGACCACACCTGGAGTACGGCGTACAGTTTTGGTCTCCTTATTTAAAGAGGGATATACTTGCATTGGAGGCAGTTCAGAGAAGGTTCACTAGGTTGTTCCTGGGATGAAGGAGTTGTCTTATGAGGAAAGGTTGAGCAGGTGGGGCCTATATTCATTGAAGCTTAGAAGAATGAGAGGTGATCTTACAGAAACATAGAAGTTTCTGAGAGGCCTTAACAGGATAGATGCTGAGAGGCTGTTTCCCCTCGTGGGGGATAGTTTCAAATAAGGGGTCGCCCATTTAAGATGGCGATGAGGAGGAATTTCTTCTCTCAGAGGGTCGTGAATCTTTAGAATTCTCTACCCCAGAGAGATGTGGAGCCTGAGTCATTTGAATATATTCAAGGTTGAGATAAACAGATTCTTGAACTATAGGGGAATCAAGGGTTATGGGGAACAGACAGGAAAATGTTGAGGCCAAGATCAGATCTGTCATGATCTTATTTAATGGCAGAACAGGCTCGAGGGGCTATATGGCCTACTCCTGCTCTTATTCTTATGTTCTTATGTAGGAAGGCACAAGGGTGGAGTTGTGGTGAGGGGAGGGCTGTAAAGCAAGAGGTGCATGTGAGAAGGAGGATAACATATGAGGATACCAGCATTATGTATCCTTTCAGCCCTGCCTCTGGCCAAGGGCTCAGCCATGCCCTGCCAAGAATGGCCAGCACTGTCTCTACCAAGGGGGTGAGATAAAGCTAGGAAGGGTGGGGGGGGCTGGGCTGGAATCGTGCATTGAGAAGTATGTGAGGCTAGTGATACAGTTAGTAGGAGACGGCTCTTGAAGATGCATTCACTGACCTTTACAAGTGGTCTGAGGTCATGAAGCTTCTTTGGGCACTGGAGCCAGGTTGTGGCAGACGACAAGGCTGGAAGTGGCAGCCTTGGTGATCTGGTCCCACATCCTTCTTTCTGGAGGGCCTCCTGGTCACTGTGGGTGGAGGACGTCTCTTGCAGTGTTGACCCCCTGCACATAGTTGGAGTGCTGCTTGCGAGACCCTGGATGCCCCTTCCTTGGCTTGCTGAGCCATTGTGTTAGTGCTGAAGCATTTTTCCCATTTGTTTAGGTCTGGAAGGGAATTCAGCTTTTAGAGCTGAAGACTCCCACCTGGGAATTCTTATTAATGTTATTTTTTTTCAGAAGGCAGTTGACCTGTAAAGGCTAAAAACTTCACATTTTTACATCATTTATATTTTTTTCATTTCAGAAGGCATTGCCCCTTTTAGAAACCAACAATGCTTTCTGAAATGACTGCCTCACTTTCAGAGAGGCTGTTCTAGCTGTAACGACACTTCAGTCACGCTCATTGGGGCCTCCTACTGGAACCAACGCCACCAGGACAGCGTTGCACTGTGAGTTAAGTGCAGGGCTAATGTTAATTAGTCCCTAGCGCCACTGTTTCGGTCCTGTCAGCACCACCATTTTCGGTGGCCGTTAACAACCAGCCACGGTGGAACAGTAGCTTTTGTGTCGTTGAAGAATTTCGAGGCCATCGACTTTAAAAGGTTAAGAACTTTCGAAATCAAATATACTGTTTCCACTTAAACTGAAAACCACCAGCATATAACCTGCAGCCATAGAATTCACAGCACAGAAGAGGGCCATTTGGCCTGATGTCTGTGCCAACTCTTTGCTAGAGCAATCCAAAATTAATCACACTGCCCCTCTTGATTCCCATATCTCCCTCTAAATATTTATCCAATTTTTCCTTAAAGGATGTAATGTTCTCTGCTTTAACCATTCCCTGTGGTAAAGCATTTCATGCTTCAATAATATCCTGTATGTTTAAAAAAATCTAATAACCTCTCTACTCACTCTTTTCATGACAGCTTTAAATTAATGAGGAAATAATCTTTCATTATTATTTCTATCAAAACCTTTCATTTAAAAGAAAAGGCTATCTCCTCTTAAGAGTCAGAAGATTGTGGGTTCAAGTCCCACACCAGAAACTTGAGCACATAAATCTAGGCTGACACTCCAGTGCAGTGCTGAGGGAGTGCTGCACTGTCGGAGGTGCCGTCTTTTGGATGAGGCATTAAACCGAGGTCCCGTCTGCTCTCTCATGTGGACGCAAAAGATCCCATGGCACTATTTCGAAGAAGACCAGGGAGTTATCCCCGGTGTCTTGGTCAATATTCATCCCTCAATCAATGTAACAAAAACAGATTATCTGGTCATTATTACATTACTGTTTGTGGGAGTTTGCTGCTGCTTTTCTTACATTACAACAGTGACTACACTCCAAAACTACTTCTTTGCCTGTAAAGCGCTTTGAGATGTCAGATGGTTGTGAAAGGTGCTATATAAATGCAAGTCTTTCTTTCATTCTTTCTCTGCAAGGAAGGCATCAGGATCAAAGGAAGTTGGTCCATCGGCCTCACTTATGAACTGTGGGCGCCAGTCGCAGTCATGGTGCAAGAAGCAGCTTGCTGGTCACGACGGGGGTCGGGGTGGGGGGGGAGGGCGGAGTGAGATCATCCTACTCAGATATCTGCCTGAGGGCAGT
Source organism: Pristiophorus japonicus (assembly GCF_044704955.1). NCBI lineage: Eukaryota > Metazoa > Chordata > Chondrichthyes > Pristiophoridae > Pristiophorus > Pristiophorus japonicus. The sequence goes on from NC_091981.1 coordinate 140,353,493, forward strand.
AGGTAGGTTTGGGGAGAGGTGAGGGAGCAATCGGGAAGGTGTCAAGCGCGAGCAGACAGTAAAAGAACAAAAAAAGACTAGATATCAGTCTAAGACAGTTGGAGACATCAACCTAGTTTGTACTAGTGCTTTATTAACACCATCAGCGAGCTGGAGAAACTGTTCTGGATTATTAAACTGAGAGCCATCTTATAATAATTGTCTTAATACATTACCTTGAGTTTTTCTATGAAATCTATATTTAACACTGCATAGAAAATGCAATATAGTGGTAATTACTATAGTCTCGAATAGGGGAATGTTAACATGGGTTTGGATGTGGATAGGGGTGAAATTCAGGAAAAATGCAAACACATTGGGAAGCTAGCTCCAACACGAATTTTACTCCAGCGCGTTAGGCTGCGTGAGCCTCGGGACAGGCAGGTTTCAATTTCAATATGTTAGTCACTCAATTAGAGCAATATTAACATGGATTTTACAATTTAACTTTGGCTCCATGGGTTTCCAGGGCTTGCTGGAACTCGCCAGTGAAAGCAAGGCTAGAAGAAAGTGGCCATTGAGGGAGGTGAAGCCATGAAAGGGAAATATGCCAATACGTAATCAGTACTCACAGTTGCTTTCTTGCCTGCTTGTGCGAAAAGGTTTGTTCACAGTACTTGTGCTGAGAGGTTACTTTTCACACTTTGGAGGTGAATTTATACACTTTGGAGATGCCATCTACACTTTGGAAGTTTGGTGGTCTGATCTGCATTTTGGAGTTCTGATCTGTCAGATTAGCATTTGTGCTGCTTATGTTGTGTAAGATTGGGCTTCAGATGAGGACCAAGATAAACACCCACAGCAGCAGTAGGACCTGTAACAGCAACAGCCTTCTCCTCATAGACCTGCAGCTCCACAGGAGAGAGGGGATCAGCAGAGAGGTGCAGCTCACAGGAAGCCATACACAGCACACAGGGTCTACAGGCAGAGGATAAGATTCCTCGACATGTCAGAACACCTGTGTCTGAGGAGGCTCAGGGTGTTGCATCACGTGGTGGCAGTTTTTACAGTCTGCTGGAATAAGACCTGCTGCCAACTGGACCTGCTGGTCACATTTTACCAGTGGCTGTAAAAGTCATCACCATCAACAAATTTTGCCTCTGGATCCTTGCAAGGCTCTGTCGGGGACATTTGCTGGATCTTGCAATTGGCGGCCCACAAATACATAAGACAGGGTACTGAATGCTTCTTTGCCAGGGCAGCCAATTATGTGAATTTTTCCTGTGGTGACGCCAGTCAGAATGAGTGGGCGCTCAGTTTTTCCGCCTCTGGCTGGCTTCCCACAGGTGCAGGGCATCAACGTCTGCACACATGTGGTAAGTAAGGCACCCATAGATCACACATGAGTGTTTGTCAATAGCAAGGGCCTCCATTCCATCAATGTGCAGATTGTGTGCAACCACAGAAAGATCTTTATGCGGACGTGCACTAGATTACCGGGCAGCTGCCTTAATGCTTTGGGCCTGCAGCAGTCCGCCCTTCCTGATCACTTTCCACCTCAAAGCAGAGTTCCTGGCTGGCTACTAAGAGATGAAGGTAACCCACCTAACATGTGGCAGATGACACCTCTCAGAAACCCAAGTAATGAGGCCCAGGAGCACTGCAATGAATGCCATATGACCACCAGCTGTGTCAATGAACAAGCCATCGGCATAATGAAGATATGCTTCAGATGCCTGGACAGATCTGAAGGTGCCCGTCAGTATACACCAGCAAGAGTCTCCAGAATGGTCATGGTGTGCTTCGTTTTTCACAACATTATCCAACAGTGAGGTTTGGACCTGCAGGATGTCAAGGCACAGATCACAGAGCCTCTTCATAGGAAACTGAGGAGGAGGAGGAGGAAGACAAGGAGGAGGGGGAGGCCGAATGTTATGCAGGCAATACATCATCAGCGGCGCACATTCCAGCCAAGGTTGCCCTAATTATTGTGAGGTTCACTTAGGTTCCACCAGTGCACCCATTGCACTAGTGTTATATATGCAATAAAGGTACACACTGAGTACTGTTTAACTGAACAAGGTAGAACCTTGCTTCTGCTTTATTACAGCCCAAAGTGCCTGACTCACAAAATTTATACCAGAGCAGCACCATGTGCGTGTTGCTCAGTGGCCTCCAACAATGACGCCATCTGGTGGCTACAAACAACATGTACATACATGAAAATACCCTCCTCTGAGATTTTATCACAGTCTTTCACAGGTTGAAACGGTCCGGTGCTTTAAGCTCCTGGGTTGACCGTCTCACTTCGATTTCGGCCTTGGGTGAATGTGCGGAGTCTGTTGTGGCTGGTGGCTGGATGGCTGACTTGTTGGGGTGGCAGTGGCCATGTCAGGAATTGCAAGTCCATTTTTATTGAACAAGTCCGTAATGGAAATTCTGGGTTAATTGATGACCCTTGAGTCCACTGAAGACTGCTGGTAGGTTGGTTGGTCGTCGATGGTTTCTTCGTCCGACTGCTCTGGCTCATCTGTGTTACTCAGCTTTGTTTGATCCATGTGTTTCCTGCAAGTTTGCCCATTCTTGAGCTCAATAAAAAATACTCCTTGGCCATGACTGTACCAGCGATCCATTTGGGACCCTGACCATAATTTAACACATATACAGGATCATTAACAGAAGTCGCGCGTGACACAATTGCGCAATCGTGGTACCCTTGTTGACTCTGTCTTCTGTATTCAACATGATTACTTAAATCCGGGTGTACAAGAGATAACATGGTCTTAAGACCTCTTTTCATCATGAGTTCAACAGGCGAGACCCCTGTGAGTGTGAGGGGTCTTGTCCTGTAACTCATCAGTATGCAAGACAAGCGGGTTGTAAGGGGGTGGTCTCTATGAGGGAGTCAGGTTCACCTCTGACCAACTTGAGCAGTTCAAATCGCTCCCACTCCCTTCAGTTCTAGACTCTGGATTTATTTGGGGGATGTGACAAAGTGCAGAGGACAACTGGTTTGGTGCAAAAGAACTTTGATTTTATTAAAGACAAGAAAATACAATGTCAAAACGTACAATTACTCTAATAAAGAACAATACAAGAAAAGATACAATGTCAAACTTACAATCACTCTAATAAAGAACCATACACTACACATTCAAAGGGGGTTTCAGTAAAATTACACCTCACACCTCCCAATGCCTAATTCTAGCTAGGTTAGACTCCAGGGCAGGCAGAGACTATGCTTACCAATCCTTTCTGGTCAGTTAGCGGTAGTTCGCGATTTCGGGGTTCGTTGAAATCTGTAGGTTCTGCTTGCTGTACCCCAAATGTCGGAGGAGACTTCTAGCTGCGCAATCTTCAGTTAGGTTGAGTCCGCTGATGCGGTAAGGTACGTTTTGGATCTATGGGGTAAGTATCCAGTTTTCTTCGTTAGAAATAGGTTCAAAGTCTCTTTAGGTAATGTTTTCACCTGTTGGTAGTCAGGCCTTAGATTGTAGAGTGGAAACTTTTCTATTCTTCATTTTTTTCCCGTTAGAGTTTTGTTTCAAGTTTGGTCGATCACGGTGGTTTTTCGTTGATACCACGTTGGCTGTGGTCGGTTGCTGCCGCGATGGTGATGTTCTTCCTTCCTTCAGAACTTCAGGACTTCGAGGCTGGAGAAGTTAGTTCACAACTCTCGCGTTGGTTTCTCTCCTTGTCTTGATGATATAGTCGTAGTATAGCACGAGCAATATGGCATAGTATGTCATCCCCTCTGTTGGAACAGGGGGCCAATTATACGATTTGAGTGGTTCTAATCTTGGCGCCAAATCAGCTCAGAATTCTTTGTTTAAATTTGGCGGGCTTGACTCTTTGTAATATTTTGGCGGGCTCGTTAAAAGTTAATATGTTTTGGGTGGGTTGATGTTCAAAAACTGTTTCCCGATAGAAATATTAGCTTGGTAATCGCAATGTCCTTTTGTGCTTAGTTTTTCGCATAAAGGCAGGATTGGGCCCCTTTGTGATGCATATGCTGAAATGGTTTTCCAGATTCAGGTTGATGGTTGGCTATCTCTGGGTTATTTTTGTAATGTTAATGTCTTTTGTAGAGAAGGATTCTCGAATACCCATATCTCCAGACAAGTTAACTTAGTCCCAACACCCAGACAATTCCAATAATCACGTTGTCTCCTGTTAGTTCTTTAGGCCCACCCACAGCCTTGAATTTGTCTTTTAAAAGTCCACAATTCGATTAAAGTTTGTAGTTTCTTCCAGGAACACTTTAGGATTTCAAACTTTTTAGGTGGATAGTCCCAAATTAAATTTCCTTTCGAATGAGCCCAAACAATGGGGGGGGGGGGGGGCACGGGGGGTGCTTGTGAATGTTGCATCCTTTCAGTCCCCCCTGTTGACACTCCACACTCTTGAGTGTCAATCAAGGTAAGCAAAATTCCTGCTCCCAAGAGTCAATGAGTCAATCTTCCCTATATTTATACTAGCTAAACATGAATGTGCATCCCCCATTGAAATGCAATGCAATTTACAGGCAAATACAATCATTATAATTCGGTTACAGCATGGAGGGGGTACGATGCCCCTCTTTTACTCGAGTTTCACAGTAAAATAACGGTATACAGTCAAACACAATTTAAGTAAAGTAAAATAAAAGCACATAGTCAAACACATTCTCAAGTAACACTCTTACAACACTCGAGATTCTACAGTTTACAGTAGGTAAAATCAAACACAAATTAAACATGGTAGTATGGTGTTACCCCTCCCTGCGCGATCCCCAAGTTCAGCCAAGGAGCGTTCAGCACCCTTTGGTGCGTGACTTGGCGGCCTCTGCGTTTCACTTGGCAAGTGAGACACCATAAGTAAAGAATAATCGCGAGTTGACAAATAACTAAAGTATGGAAAGCGATTCGGATCCAGACTGGGACTTCTATATTTCTGAAAAGGTTCCACCAAGGCGGAATGGTGATCGCAAGAATCTTTTTCCCGATCTCAATGGCTTTCTGTTCTAGAGTATAGAAGTGTTTTTGTGAGATAATTACAGCTTTTAGCAGAGCGGTAAGATGTTCGGGTAGAGGGGGAATTGCATAGCCAAAATGTACAACATAATCCTGCAGATTTGTAATGTTTTCCTTCACAGTGAGGTGGACAGTGGAGGGCTCAGGAATGGGGACAATCCGTTCCTGGGCCACTTGAACTGATACCTCAGGTTTGAAGCAAAAACTGATGTCACTTACCGGACACCAGAAGTGTCCATGTTGGTAGTGGGGCGCACTGGTGGTGACACAATATGTCCCAGCCCCCCTATGTATGCTACCTGTGGAGGGACATAGTCTTGTGCCATTACCTCCATGGTGCAGTTAATAGGCTCTGTGCCAGCAGCTTTGAACCCACACTGTGACTGTGAATGGGCACTCAAGTACTGGGGACACAGTATTACGTGTGCACCCCGGCTCCGGCACCCGGAGAAGTCAGTACCTGTTACAGCGTGTTCCCACTTTATGACATAGGGTGGGACCGGATTTTTCTCAATTGTTTCTTTAAACCGTTTATCTTTGTTTGTAGTTCTATGACATCTAGGCTATGTATTACAGAGGATGCTGTATTGTAGATAGTGAAAACGTCGTTTATGATTCCCCTTCTAGGTCTCCCCGAGTCCATGGTGTCCCTAGCGTTTAGGGTGTATAGGTCTGCTTTGTCTACATTTCCAAATTCTAACATAAAATTTCTTGAGCATGTCTCTAAGTAGGGCCTGGTATAGCAGCTCTGTTTCCTTCAGGCACCATGCAGATAGGTGTACCTCGGTAAGTTTAAAATTACTGAAGCTACTGCATAATGTACCCGCTGGTATAACACCTTTTCGGTCGGTACCAATACTAATCCATTCCCAGGTCCCTTGGTGATGGTAGGACACCTTTCTATTACTGTGCGTATTGGTGGGATTGTGGGCAGGGGTTTCTTAATGTGTGCTCTTAGTTCGGTGGCGTTAATTGGGAGTGGGGAGTGTGGGACCGCGCACCCATGTAGGCTAGAGTCCCACCTCATCCCTTCCCCTTCATCTTGCCATTGCCTGGTGAAGGCGATCGATATGTCTGCAGGACAAATACTCTCTGATCCCCACATGCAAACATAAATTCCTAGTTCAGATTCCCACCATTTGTCCCAACACACTTTTACTCCTCCCCGTGTCCCCGTGATGGTGCGGTACGTATCATTACCGAGTCTTTCCCAGTCTAATTCCTGGTCCATGCGTCCTTGCTGAGTTTTCTGAGCCACCACCATCTTCCCTGGGGAATGTTTCCTTTGCAAGTCAAACACACACGTTTTACCTCTGTAACACTGACTCGGGCAGCAATGATCCGTATCCAGGGGCATGGAACTGAGGCCTCCCCGTAGGTAAAGCCTTCCTGGCTGGAGTAGCGGGTAGAATTAGATCCCAGCCACCCTGGCCATCTTCCCTCGTGGGCGTAAACGGCGAGTTCTTCCAAGTCTCGGGGGCCACCCCCGGCAGTTACGATCGGTGCTCCCTCTCCTGAACACCCATAAATGAGGGATTCTTCCACGTCTCCTCGGTCGCTGCTGCTCATCCTTATCAGGGTGAGCAGGAACAGGATCCTTTCCATACTGTTCTCTTTCCTGTAGGGGCACATAAAACAGATTGTCTAGCCCTGAGAAAGCTCTCTGGCTTGTCAAAAGGTGACCGAGTTCCAAATTTGGGCTCATAGTCTTTAATTGACTGACTGTCTTATTCAGTTCCTTGTGGACTGATGTCTGCTTCTAACTTTTATCTCACAGCCATTTTGCTCTTATCTCACCGGTGCTTCCCTTAAATAGTTGTATGGGTGGATTCTTCTTACTCCCGGGTGCTACCTGGTCTGTGCCTCTTTTAATAGGTACACAGGTAGATTCTTTTTCTTATTCTAGTAACTGATACATATAAACATATCATTACACAGATAATCTTACACTACTCTGAAATTACTCACTAAACATTCTTAACATCCGGGTGGCCAGGTTAATTCCTGCCTTCTTTCTTTCTTCTCCTTCCGCTGGGTGTCCAGTGAGGTCAGTCTGCACCGCCGGACCCAGATTGTCCTGACCAGACGTGGGTTTGAGTCCCACACTATTGAGGGAACGTCCCCTCCGGTGCTACAGCACACCGCTCCTTTGGGGGTGGCTGCCTGGTTCATTTCTTCTCCTGGGGATTCTGCCTGGTTGAGGGCTGCGGGCTGGGAACTCTCACTTGGTGGCTGGTCCACCGCTATCTCTTCTGGGGGTCCCTCATTGCCCAAGGCTACCGGCTGGGTGTCCCTGCTCGCGGGCTGGTCTCTGACTTTAGGTACCTTTTTGCGACTGGTCCCTTTCAAATTGGAGCCCTGATGACCACGGTGTCTTTGGCCGTGGTGTGCGGGGAGTCCTTCTTAAGGCTCTGGCTGCTGGGGGTACGTCCGAGTCCCAAATGATTGGGGGGACAGCTCCTCCAGTAACACAGTCCACCGCCCCTCGAGGTGCAGTTTCTGGGTCTGCCACGTTCCCTGTGGGAATTCCACAGTCGGGGGCTGCTGGCTGGGGGTCCCTGTCTTTAGTGCGGTTTCCAATTTTTGTCTGTCCCTTTCGGTTCAGCTGCCGCCCCTGGGTTGTAAAGTTTGCACTGATTTATGTGGGACCACTTTGTTCGGCGGGGCAGTTTTATGGCACAGACCATGGGGTTTGCCTTGTCGACAATGTGATGCGGTCCCATGTACAGTGTCTCAAAGACTCCTACTATAGCGCAGTTTCTCATCATAACCTGGTCCCCTATCTCCCACTCGTGGTGCTTGCGGGGTTCTAGCAGCAGTCGGTTGATCCGATGCTGTTTTCCCATGTTGTTAGCAGCCTGCCAGTGAATCTGTTTAAGGTGTTCAAACAGATTCCTTACAAAGCTGTCCCAGTTCGCTTCCCTAAGCTGACCTTCCGTGAGTACCAGGGCTAACACATGGGTGGGGGTTCGCATGGCTCTGCCGGTCATGAGCTCATACGGGTAGTACCCCGTGCTCTTTGACTGGCTGACCCGGATCCCCATGAGGACCAGTGGTAGGACCTCTACCCACCCATTGGGTGAGTCCCCTGTCTCTTTGCGCAGCCTTTCTTTGATAGTGCGGTTTAAATGCTCCACAGGCCCGGATGACTGCTGGTTGTGGGCGACATGCCATTTACCTTTGATGCCGAGCACCTTAAGGGTCTCCTGCATCACCTGCCTGGTGAAGTGACTCCCTTGGTTGAACTCCACGTATTGGGGTAGTCCCCATCGTGAAAACACTTCTCTGACCAGGATCCTGGCTGTTCCCAGGGCAGAGGCTGTTCGGCATGGGAAGGCTTCCACCCATTTGGTGAATACGTCCACTAATACTAGGCAGTACTTGTAACCTCCCTGGGCAGTGGGTAGGGGCCCGATGTAATCGATTTGGATCGACTGCCAGGGTCCCTCCACCCTCCTGATATGTCCCATAGATGCCTTTCTTTTCTGGGGGCGGGCTTGTTAACCGCGCACACCAGACAGCTAGCGCAGAACTCGCGGACGTCTTCCCTGAGTCCTGGCCACCACCCTGCCTGTTCCACTCGTTGCCAAGTGGTCCCAGGTCCGGGTTGTCCTGCTCCTGGTCCCTCATGGGCCAGCTGGAGGAATTCTCTCTGGTGTTGTTGCGGTACTACCCATTGCTCCCCCTGAACAGCATGCCTTCTTTAATGGCAATTGCTGCGGTGCCGTACGGACCGTTTATCCTTTCCCCTTTAGCTAGTGTGTTCAGGACAGTTTTGAGGACGGGGTCTTGGGTCTGAACCATTTTCAGGTCCGGGGTCAATGTTACCCCTTCCTTCCCTGCTGTCTCTTTCCTGCCCCTGACTGCTGCGATGGGTCCTGGGTTGTACGGATCCCAGAGTTTGCCCATGCGGGCACCTTGCTAGGCCAACGTGTCAGCCTGCTGGTTTCCTTCGCTACGGGGTTCAGTGGTGGAATGTGACTTCACCTTATGTATATAGATATTCCCTTCCTCCCCTACGGCTTTCATGATCTTTTCCGTAGGGGCTTAATTGCCAGGGGTCTCCCCTCTGCGGATGTGTATCCGCGGCGGGACCAAATAGCCAGATACTCCGTACACGAATTGCAGGTGAACATACTGTCCGGGCAAATCGTGTATGGGGTCGGGAATTCTTCGGGGTGTGTGACTACATACACCATCGCAGACAGTTCAGTGTGCTGGGCGCTCATAGTACTGGGGAGTTTAATCGCCAGGGCAATGTCTGCCTCAGGGTCATAAACTCCGCAGCCTGTGAGTCGTTCACCCGCAGATACCATGCTGAACCGTCCACATAGACCTCTCGGCCTGTGGGGTGTAACCCAGCCGAAAGCCTATGCTAATTTCCCATACCCCTTCTACGGAACACCGGTGGGCTGTCCCTGGATAAATCATGTTGTCTGCGAGTCTTGGCCCGCAGAGACCCTTTACCCTTAGGTCCATTTGAGAGAGGAGCAGGGTCCAGCGAGCAATGCGGGTGCTGCTCACTGTCCCGTCCTTGATTCTCCCGTCTAGGAGCATTTGGGTGGGCGTATGGTTGGTAAGGAGTGTGATAGGGGACCCCTCTGTGAAGATCAGTGATCTTTTCACAGCCCAATGAGTGGCTAGGAGGTGCCGCTCACAGTTGGAGTATCCCTTTTCCACATCCATGAGTATCCTGGAGGAGTAGATCACTGGTCTCAGCCGGCCGTGCCGATCTTGGAGCAGTACTGCGCTCAGACTGCCCCCACTGGCTGCTACCTCCAGGAAAAACTCTTTACCCCCATCGATTGCCCCTAGAGCTGGCACGGTCTGCAGGTCTTTCTTGAGTTGGATAAATGCTGCCTCGCAACCTTTGTCTCATTCCCACTCCACTCCCTTGTGTAGGAGTTGGAGCAGAGAGGCTGCTGTGGCTGCATGATCCTCAATGAAATCTCTGCAGTACCTGGTTAGCCCTAGAAAAGATCTTACTCCTGTTACTGTGTTGGGGGCTGGTAACTTCTGCATTGCTTCCCTTCTAGCTTTGTCAATGAGTCTTTCCCCAGCACGCACAGCCAGTCCCAGGAATTTTACTTCCTTCTGGCCGATCTGTGCCTTCTTGGGGTTTACTTTAAACCCTTCTTCTTTCAGTAGCTCCAGCATTTCAGCCAGCAGTGGGCCATGCTCCTCTCCCTCATCGGTGAACAGGAGCAGGACATCCACATACTGTATTAGCTGCTGGGGTCTGCTGAAGTTCTTTAAACAGTTGGCCATACATTGGTGGAAAATACTGGGCTGTTGTGGAAGCCCTGAGGGAGACAGTTCCAAGTGCATTCCTGTCCTTTAAAGGTAAAAGCAAACTTGTACTGATCTTCCCTTCTTAAAGGTATGGACCAGAACCCGTTGGAAATATCCAGCAACGTGAAGGTGGTCGCGGAGGCTGGGATACTTCCAATGAGGTCGGCGATGGCAGCAACGGTGGGTGCACAGGTGGGGATGTTACAGTTGAGTTCTCGATAGTCCACCGTGGCTCTCCAGGAGTTGTCCAGTTTCTTAACCGGCCACAATGGAGAGTTCACATGGATAGCTATTGGTCTCAATATCCCCTGTTTAACCAGCGAACACAAGGCTGTTTCCATGTCTGCCTCCGCCTCCCTGGGGAAGTTGTACTGTTTCTGTGGTCGAGTCATAGGGTCCCCATCTATACTAACCTCGACTTAATTTATTCTCCCACAGTCGTGTTTGTGAGTGGCAAAAGCTGCAAGGTTTTTCCTCACATATTTTTGGTGTGTTACTGACCAGTGATTCAAGGACATAACTGTCATGTATGTAACCTTCACCTCACTGGCCATTTAGCTAGAATGTGAAGGAAGTCTGCGACCAGGCTAATTTATGAGGCGATGGACCAGAAGAGGGGTCTGCAAGGCAGGATGACGCGTGGGGCAAATCAATGGACGCTGAAGTTCAGCGGGTTCATGTGGCAAACATTCACAGCTCATACACCAAAACACCACCTATGATGATGAAGGTCCTATTAAACGGCATCCCGGTACGCATGGAGCTGGACACGGGGGCCAGCCAGTCACTCATGAGTGTCAACAATTCGAAAAGCTGTGGCCACTCAAAGCCAGCAGACCCAAACTAGAACGCATTGAGACTCAATTACGGACATACATCAAAGAAATCATTCCAGTGCTAGGCAGTGCAACGTTAGCTGTCACACACAATAGATCAGTGAACCGGCTGCCGCTCTGGATTGTCCCGGGCAATAGTCCCGCACTGTTGAGGAGGAGCTGGTTAGCTGAGATGAACTAGAAATGGGAGGATGTGCACGCAGTATCATCTGTGGAGCGAAGTTCATGCTCACAGGTCCTACAGCAATTTGAGTCGCTATTCCAACCTGGCAACAGGACGTTCAAAGGTACCAAAGTAGTGATTTGCATCACCCCGGACGCCAGACCAGTGCACCACGAAGCCAGAGCTATGCCGTATGTCATGCTGGAGAAAATTGAGAGCGAATTGGACCGTTTGCTGAGAGAGGGCCTCATCTCGCCTGTTGAATTCAGCGACTGGGCAAGCCCCATTGTTCCCGTCCTAAAAGCGGATGGCTCAGTCAGGATCTGTGGCGACTACAAGGCCACTATCAACCGGGTGTCCCTACAAGACCAATACCCGCTTCCGAGAGCAGAGGATCTTTTTGCCACGCTGGCAGGCAGCAAGCTGTTCACCAAGTTGGACCTCACTTCAGCCTACATGACCCAAGAACTGGCCGACGAATCCAAACTACTGACCACAATCACCACGCACGAGGGACTATTTGTTTACAACAGGTGCCCATTTGACATTCGATCAGCGGCCGCGATCTTTCAAAGAAACATGGAAAGCATGCTCAAATCCATGCCTGGAACGATTGTATTCCAGGACGATATCCTCATCACCGGGTTGGGACACCGAGGAACACCTCCACAACCTGGAAGAGGTGCTACGCCGACTGGACCGGGTAGGCCTGCGACTCAAGAAACCGAAGTGTGTGTTTTTGGCTCCCGAAGTCGAGTTTCTGGGCAGGAGGGTTGCAGCAGACGGGATTTGGCCCACCGAATCCAAAACAGAGGCAATTCGATGAACGCCCAGGCCCTGTAACCCATCGGAGTTGCGTTCATTTCTGGGACTCTTGAACTATTTCGGGAACTTTCTGCCGAACTTGAGCACATTGTTGGAGCCGCTATACGTGCTCCTGCGTAAGGGTTGCGATTGGTTTTGCGGAGACTGTCAGGAACGGGCTTTCAATCGGGCACGTAACCTACTCTGTTCAAATAAGTTGTTGACTCTCTACATTCCCTGTAAGAAATTGGTTCTGACATGTGATGCATCGTCCTATGGGGTTGGGTGCATGAGGGGCAACTCCAACCTGTGGATTATGCCTCCAGGTCGCTCTCTCAAGCAGAACGTAGATATGGGATGGTTGAGAAGAAAGCACTCGCATGTGTCTATGGGGTGAAAAAGATGCATCAGTACCTTTTTGGCAGGAGATTCGAATTAGAAACGGACCACACGCCGTTAACATCCCTGTTGTCAGACAGCAAGGCTGTCAAAGCCAATGCGTCAGCTCGCATACAGCGATGGGCTCTCACACTGGCTGCATATGACTACACCATCCGGCACCGGCCCGGCACCAAAGATTGTGCTGACGCACTCAGCAGGTTTCCACTGGCCACCGCTGAGAGGGCAGCGGAGCAAAGCGCTGAGATGGTCATGGCCGTTGATGCCTTTGACAGCGCAGGCTCCACCATCACGGCTCGCCAGATCAAAATCTGGACAAACAGGGATCCCTTCCTATCTTTGATTAAGAAATGTGTCCTGACTGGGGATTGGGTGCCCGCACACGGAGCATGCCCTGAGGAGGTCAGACCGTTTCACAGGCGGATGGATGAGCTCTCCATCCAAGCCGACTGCCTACTATAGGGCAGCCGGGTAATCATGCCCCAGAGGGGCAGGGAAGCTTTTATCAGGGAACACCACAGCGAGCACCCAGGCATCGTGCTGATGAAGGCCATTGCATGGTCACACGTTTCGTGGCCTGGAATTGATTCAGACCTGGAACACTGTGTTCGCAGGTGCACGACATGTGCTCAGCTGGGAAATGCCCCCAGGGAGGCCCCGCTCAGCCCGTGGCCCTGGCCCACCAGGCCATGTTCATGCATTCACATAGACTACGCGGTCCATTCATGGGGAAAATGTTTCTCATCATGGTTGATGCGCACTCAAAATAGATCGAGTGCATTATTTTGAATTCATGCACGACATCCACCACTGTGGAGAGTCTATGTGCGGTCTTTGCGACCCACGGTTTGCCGGACATCCTTGTTAGCGATAATAGCGACGAATTCCGGGAGTTCATGTCGGGTAATGGCATTAACCATGTCAGGACAGCACCGTTCAAGCCGGCCTCCAATGGCCAGGCGGAACGTGTGGTCCAAATCATAAAACAACGCATGCTCAGGATTCAAGGTCCCTCCCTTCAATGCTGCCTATCGCGCCTCCTGCTCCCTATAGTTCCCGGCCGCACTCGCTCACGGGGGTCCCGTCCGTGGAGCTCCTTATGAAATGTACATTCAAAACTCGGCTGTCCCTCATTCATCCTGTCTTGTCTGACATTATTGAAGGCAAGCGCCAGTCCCAAAATGAGTACCATGACCGTAATTCAAGGGGGAGATGTATAGAAATTGGTGACACCGTATTTGTTCTCAATCACGCTTTGGGGCCAAATGGCTTGAAGGTACTGTAATAGACAAAGAGGGGAATAGGGTCATCGTGGTTAAACTTAACAATGGGCAGATATGCCGCAAGCATCTGGACCAAGTAAAAAAAAGATTCAGCATGGACACTGAGGAACCTGAGGAAGATCATGAGATGGTATTCACACCACCATAGTGAACGAGCAACAAGAACATTCAGCAGCATGCACAGTCCCTGCGGTCAGCCTGGACAGGCCGGAATCACCACAGGTGACAGACACGCAGGCCAAGGCTCAACAGCGAGAGCCCCAACTGCGGCGCTCCACGAGGGAGTGCAGACCACCTGAAAGACTTAACTTGTGATCCCAATAAGACGTTGGGGGGGGGCGGGGGGGAGGTGATGTCATGTATGTAACCTTCATGTAACAACACTGCAATACTGTATATAATTGAGAAATGCACACATTGACCACAGGGGGTGAACTTGTGGGAGTCACTCCTCACCTGGTCATCCAAGTATTTAAAGGGAGGTCCCACGTAGGATCATCACTTCTTGGTCCTGTGAATAAAGATGCAGGTCACAGAGTGACCTTCTCCATAGAATGTGCCTCGTGTGGATTTGTGATATTGTGTAAGGACTTTACAATAACCCTACTTTGGTTTCATGGTACTCACCGTCCCTTTTCCCTGTTTTCCCAGGATAACCATCACCTCACTCTCTTGTCCCATACAGACTGACCCCCAAAGACAGTGGTTTCTTAAATCCACTGGGATCCAGTGGCCTAGGATGAAGTCAGCCCCCAGGATCCCTCTTCCTTCCTGCTCCCACTTCATCAGGACACAAGTCCACTTAGTGTGGAGTGTACCTAAATGAATGGAGAGCGGAACGGAGAATGAGCCAGTCTGTTCAGTGCCTGTGAAACCCACCATGCTGTAGGGGACCCTGCTAGACAGAGGTGAGGCGGCGGGGTTAGCTGCATAGACAAGGGTGATTGAGGCACCGGTGTCCAGTAGGTAAATCCCTTTCACCTTTTCCACTTCCATCTGTACGGTCGGTCTTCCCCACGCATCATACTCGAGGGCACACAGGTGGACAGGCTGTGCCTGTCCTAGTCACGGTTTTGGTTGGGAGGGGGAAGATGGGATCTCGGAACCGGTGGCAGTGGCTACCTTCCCAGGGCCATCTAACATGGCTTGGAGCGCAGTTAGAAAAGTATCGAATGAGTGGGGAGGGACTGGCTTATCTGTCTCGGTCTTTTGGGCAGGGGCTGGAGAACTCTTTTCTGCGCTACTCTTCCATGGATTTCTACAATTCTTTCTCCAGTGCCCACTTTTTCCGCACCCAAAGCAAGTACATTTTGTATCGGAGGGGTTGCTCCCGTCGTGGCGCCATTCCCTCTTATCTTGGTTAGGTCGGATTTCGTGGACCCTTCCCTTTTGTTGGAACTCTTCCGTCCCTCTGCCGTTTCTGTAAGCTAGGGTCAGTTGCCTAAGCACTCCCTGTTTGGTGGCTTGGGGATTTCTTGGGTCAAACTAGGCCTCAGCCTTGGTTCTTATTCTCGGTAAACTGTTAGCTATTAGGCTTCGGTGCCAGTGTGCTAATTCATCCGGACTTAAGTGATCTCTGTCTATGTCCCCACTACAGGCGCTTTGGTACACAGACCACAGTCGGTCTGCGAAAGCCTGTGGGGTTTCCCTTGCGAGCTGCACCATTTTATCCACTCTGGAGAAGGGACTCCTGTCATTGCAGCTCATAGCTTCTAAAATTGGATGGCAGCAAGTGTTCTCCATCCCCTTTTGCTCTCAGTAGAGGGACTGGTACAGCTTGCTGTCTAGAGATAGGAGAAGCATCTTTGCCATTTCTGCATCATCACACCCATTGATATCCCCTGCCTGTTCCACCTCCATAAAGTGAATCGAGGGTTCTCCCTTTGGAGTTAGCTTTCCCAGGTGGCTTATCATAGCCCTGAGCTGTTGGGAAGTGTGGGGGACTTTCCAGGGGCCCTTGATCCCCGGCAACGGTGGGCGAGCCAAACTTCTGTTGCCGGACCGGGCACATTGGCCCTGGTTCTGGCTCTCCCTGTTCTGGCTCGCCTCCCTCTCCTCCCTGCGGTCAAGCTGAGCTGAAACTCGGTGCCACAGGTGGTGGTCGTTCACTATCCCTGTCCGCCCCGTGACTGATTTGCCCTCCTGCTGATGAACCAGTGCAGTCACCGGTGCCACAGGTGGTGGCCGGGCAGTTTCCTCCTTCTCTTCCAGGTTTACCTGGGGCGTACCCGGGCTTATTAGGCATACCGTGTCTTTTGTCTTGGACAGAGCAAGGTTTAAACTTTTGATTTGTTGCTGGCAAGGACCGTGGTCTCCCGATTCAAACCCATTAGAGCTAGCTACTTTATACGCCGTGTGTACATCTTTTAATCTTTCCTGGAGCTCTTTTACTTGTAGGGTGAGGCAAGTGCTTTCCTCCCTCAGTGACTTTTCATTACTTTTGGCCTCGGTAACCTGACATTGAAAATAGTCCTGACTATTTTTAAACCTTTCCATTACCTGGGTCCTTTCCTGTTTTAGCTTACGGAGTTCTCCCCATAATCTTTCTTCTGATATAACCCTTTCCTGATAGTTCTCTGTGCATTCCCATAACTCTGCCTGTAGTGTCTCATTGGTTTTATCTAGGAGTTGAACCTTATTGTTGTAGACAGACCAACCAAATTGCCTTCTCTACTGCTTCTTTGTGACCTTTGCTTGCTGTCCACTGGGCTGCAGCGTCAGCTGGACGCTCAGCGCGCAATAGACTAAGCACCCATTTTTTAGTGACATTCACTTTCTTATACACATAGGAGGAAATCCTCTCTTCCATCTTGGTTCTTTGCCCCAAACCAGCACTCTCCACATCACACCCCTTATACCAGAGTCCTGCCGCTGTCGCCATTTTGTAAGGGGGTGGTTTCTATGAGAGGGTCAGGTTCACCTCTGACCAACTTGAGCGGTTCAAATCGCTCCCACTCCCTTGGATTCTAGACTCTGGATTTATTTGGGGGATGTGACAAAGTGCAGAGGACAACTGGTTTGGTGCAAAAGAACTTTGATTTTATTAAAGACAAGAAAATACAATGTCAAAACTTATAATTACTCTAATAAAGAACAATATAAGAAAAGATACAATGTCAAACTTATAATTACTCTAATAAAGAACAATACAAGAAAAGATACAATGTCAAACTTACAATCACTGCAACAAAGAACCATACACTACACATTCAAAGGGGGTTTCAGTAAAATTACACCTCACACCTCCCAATGCCTAATTCTAGCTAGGTTAGACTCCAGGGTGGGCAGGGACTAAGCTTACCAATCCTTTCTGGTCAGTTAGCGGTAGTTCACGATTTCGGGGTTCGTTGAAATCTGTAGGTTCTGCTTGCTGTACCCCAAATGTCGGAGGAGACTTCTAGCTGTGCAATCTTCAGTTGGGTTGAGTCCGCTGATGCGGTAAGGCACGTTTTGGATCTATGGGGTAAGTATCTGGTTTTCTTTGTTAGAAATAGGTTCAAAGTCTCTTTAGGTAACGTTTTCACCTGTTGGTAGTCAGGCCTTAGATTGTAGAGTGGAAACTTTTCGATTCTTTATTTTTTTCCCGTTAGAGTTTTGTTTCGAGTTTGGTCGATCGCAGTGGTTTTTCGTTGATACCACATTGGCTGTGGTCGGTTGCTGCCGCGATGGTGATGTTCTTCCTTCCTTCAGGACTTCAGGACTTCGAGGCTGGAGAAGTTAGTTTACAACTGTCACATTGGTTTCTCTCCTTGTCTTGATGATATAGCCGTAGTATAGCACGAGCAATATGGCATAGTATGTCATCCCCTCTGTTGGAACAGGGGGCCAGTTATACGATTTGAGTGGTTCTAATCTTGGCGCCAAATCAGCTCAGAATTCTTTGTTTAAATTTGGCGGGCTTGACTCTTCTTTGTAATATTTTGGCGGGCTCGTTAAAAGTTAATATGTTTTGGGTGGGTTGATGTTCGAAAACTGTTTCCTGATGAAAATATTAGCTTGGTAATCGCAATGTCCTTTTGTGCTTAGTTTTTCGCATAAAGACTGGATTGGGCCCCTTTGTGATGTATATGCTGAAATGGTTTTCCAGATTCAGGTTGATGGTTGGCTATCTCTGGGTTATTTGTTGTAATGTTAATATCTCTTGTAGAGAAGGATTCTCGAATACTCATATCTCCAGACAAGTTAACTTAGTCCCAACACCCAGACAATTCCAATAATCAAGTTGTCTCCTATTAATTTTTTAGGCCCACCCACAGCCTTGAATTTGTCTTTAAATGTCCACAATTCGATTAAAGTTCGGAGTTTCACCCATAAGCACTTTAGGATTTCAAACTTTTCGGTGGATAGTCCCAAATTAAATTTCCTTTCGACTGAGCCCAAACACTGGCGGGGGGTTCTTGTGAATTTTTCAGCCTTTCAGGGGTTGCTTTGCTTAATAATTTGTACTGCGCGTTCTGCTTGCCCGTTGGATGCAGGCTTGAACGATGCTGACCTTACATGTTTTATGCCGTTAAGTTTAACAAACTCCTGAAACTCCTGACTGGTGAAGCATGACCCATTGTCACTCACCACTATGTCAGGCAGACCATGTGTCGCGAACATGACATTGAGGTTCTCTATGATTGCCGTGGATGTAGTGGATGACTTTGAATAAGCATCCGCCACCACTAAAAGCATCTTGCCCAGGAAGGGACGTGCAAAATCTACATGGATCCTGGACCAAGGTTTGGATGGCCATGACCACAGACTCAGCGGCGATTCCGCTCGTGCTTTGCTGAGCTGCATGCAGGTGTTGCACTGATGCACGAATGCTTCCAGCTCAGAATCAATTCTTGGCCACCATACCTGAGACCTGGTGATGGCCTTCACTCACTATACCAAAGTGTGTGCTGTGTCACTCACGCACAAACTTCCCTCTCCATTTCTTAGGCATTACAACTCGATTGCCCCACAATATGCAATCTACATGAATAGACAGTTCGTCCTTGCGACGAATGTACGGTTTGGCCTCCTCGCACATTTGCTTAGGTATGGCAGACCAATCCCCTTTGAGGATGAAATCCTTTACCACCAATAATATCGGGTCCTGGCTGGTCCAGGTCTTAACTTGTTGAACTGTGACAGGGGTACCTTCACTCTCAAAAGCATCCATGATTAACATTAAATCTGCCGGTTGTGGCATTTCCACCTCCGGTTTGGGCAACGGCAACCGGCTCAAAGCATTGGCACAATTCTCTGTGCCAGGTCTGTGGCGAATGACATAATCATAGACAGATAATGTCAGCGCCCACCTTTGGATGCGGGATGAAGCGTTAGTATTGATACCTTTGCTCTCGGAAAACAACGAAATTAGCGGCTTGTGATCGGTCTCTAATTCAAACGTCAGACCGAACAGGTATTGATGCATCTTTTTAACACCGTACACACACGCTAAAGCTTCTTTTTCTACCATACTGTAGGCTCTTTCTGCTTTAGGCAAACTTTTGGATGCATACGCGAAAGGTTAAAGTTTCCCCGACTCATTGGCCTGTTGTAACCCGCAACCAATTCCATATGACGATGCGTCACAGGCCAAAACTAAATGTTTACATGGGTCATAATGTACCAACAGTTTGTTTGAGCAAAGCAGATCGGTGGCTTTCTTGAAAGCTCTGTCTTGCAATGCGCCCCACACCCAGTTGTTACCTTTTCTCAATAGCATGTGCAGTGGTTCAAGTAAGGTGCTCAATTTAGGTAGGAAGTTACCAAAGTAGTGAGTGGACCCAGGAACGAATGCAGCTCCGTCACATTCTGCGGCTTGGGCGTATTCTCGATGGCCTTGGTTTTCACGTCAGTAGGTCTGATGCCATCAGCGACGATTTTGCTTCCGAGGAATTCGACCTCCGGTGCCATGAAGACGCACTTCGAGCGTTGAAGTCTGAGTCCCACTCTGTCCAAATGCAGTAGAACCTCTTCCAGGTTGTTCAGATGTTCCTTGGAGTCACGACCGGTGATCAGGATGTCATCTTGGAACACGACGGTTCTGGAACGGACTTCAGTAGACTTTCCATATTCCTCTGGAATATTGCTGCAGCCGAGCAAATTCCAAAAGCGCACCTGTGGTAAATAAACAGTCCTTTGTGCATGTTAATGCACATAAGTCTCTTCGACATCTCGACCAACTCCTGCTTCATATAGGCCGATGTCAAGTCCAGTTTTGTGAACCACTTCCCTCCGGCTAACGTCGCAAACAAGTCATCAGCCTTTGGTAACGGATACTGATCTTGTTTCGAAACCCTGTTGATCGTAGCCTTGTAGTCTCCACAGATTCTGACTATGCCATCACTTTTCAGCACAGGAACAATGGGGCTGGCCCATTCATTAAATTCAACCGGTGATATGATCCCTTCACGCTGGAGTCTGTCCAGTTCAATTTTGACCTTCTCCCTCATCTTTACAGCACTGCCCGAGTTTTATGATGGACAGGTCTTGCAACTGAGTCCACGTGGATCTGCACCTTGGCTCCCGTGAAGTTGACGATACCTGGTTCGAACAGTGCGGGGAACTTGCTCAATACTTGGGCACATGTATCTTCCTCCAACGACAAAGTCTTTATGTCGTTCCAGTCACATCTGATTTTCTCCAACCAGCTTCTGCCGAGCAGCATTGGGCCATTGCCTGGAACAATCCACAGCAGTAACTCGTGAACCGCACCATTATACGACACGTTAATTTGTGCACTGCCAATCACCTTTATCAGTTCTTTGGTGTACGTGCACAGCTTGGCGTTAACAGGGCTCAGTCTGGGCCTCACAGTCTTAGTATCCCACAGCTTATTAAATGCCTGCTCGTTCATGATCGATTGACTCGCCCCTGTGTCCAGTTCCATCGATACCGGTATCCCGTTAAACTTCACATTAATCAAAATTGGTTTACTCTTGGTTATGAAAAAGTACAGTCCATACACTTCCTCCTCTGGCATCTTGGATTGCATATCCGGATCTGCGCTAGTCTGACTCTCATCCTCCACGTGGTGTGTTGCAGCTCACTTGCTCATCCTTGCGCTGGAGATGCCCCACTCTCAGACAGCCTTTGCAACTATATTGCTTAAATCGGCATTGCTGGTGCCAATGATTTCCCCCACAACACCAACACGGAGAAGTTGGATATATTTCTGCTGACAGACTTTGGGCAGCCACAGGTTTCATGAACGCAGCCAGATAGGCCCTGCCATGTGCCGCTTTGTCGAACGCCGAATTAATCGCATTTACATTACTTGTCGAGGTTTGGTTCTTCATCAATATTTGCTTTAAACTCCTGTCTGTCATCATACATGCTTGAGCAATCTGGATGGCCCTTTTTTAAATCCAGCTCCTCCACCACCAAAGATTTGTGTAGGATCACCTCGTGGTTGATACCGATAACAAAGAAGTCCCACAGCATGTCTGCCAACACCATCCCGAACTTGCACAGTCCCGCTAGACATCTCAGGTCGGCAACAAATTCTGCCGTCCTCTGGCCCTCCGATCGAACATGTGTATAAAACCTGTATCTTGAGATGATGATTCCGTCGTTTAGCTTGAGGTGCTCCCGTACCAATGTACACAACTCTTCCTACATTTTCTCTGTTGGATCACTAGGCATGAGTACATTCTTTATCAGACCGTAGATCTTTGAACCGCATACAGTGAGGAACACGGCCCGGTGCAGATTTGCATCATCGACCTCCTTCATTTTGTTGGCTACGAAGTACTGGTTCTAATGGCTCACAAAGTCTGCCCAATCTTCTCCCTCCATGAATCGCTTGAAAAATCCAAACATGATCATTTTGCAAACAAAGTTTCTTGTATTCTCATCGCCAACTGTTATGTATGCAATAAAGGTACAAACTGAGTACTGATTAACTGAGCAAGACATAATCTTGCTTCTGCTTTATTATGGCCCAAAGTGCCTGACTCACAAAATGGCTGGCCTTTTATACCAGAGCAGCACCATGTGAGTGCTGCTTAGTGGCCTCCAACAATGACACCATCTGGTGACTACAAACAGCATGTACATACATGGCAACTAGCAACCACAGGCAAAAAACACTTCTGTTCCCCCACCATCTCCCCCAATGCCGCTAACACAAATCATCCCTGCAAACAACCAAGACTCCCTTTCACAGCCACCCATTGTTCTGCGTCAATTCAGGTCTTCCCATTCATCATCACACAAGTGAAAAGGCCACTTGCCAACCAGCAACCAAGGATGGACAAGGTGGGAAAGTGGCGCAAAAGAATAATATTTAAGTGGCTCACATATAAAACAGAAATGTAACTTTCTAACACTGTGTAAGACATCCTTGTGCATACCCTTGTGCAAGTACTTTACTCTTCCTTTTCCTATCTCCCTATCTCCGATGGCCAGGCATGCCAAGACTTCACTGATATCCAGCACCTGCTCCTCTGCATTTGTTAGCTATACGATGGCTGGAGGGCCACCTCATGTTCTTTTTAAAAATTCATTCATGGGATGTGGGCATCGCTGGCAAGGCCAGCATTTATTGCCCATCCCTAATTGCCCCTTGAGAAGATAGTGGTGGTCGACCATATACAACTGAGTGGTTTGCTAGGCCCTTTCAAAGGGCAGTTAAGAATCAGCCACATTGCTTTGGATCTGGAGTCACATATAGGCCATATCGGGTAAGGACAGCAGATTTCCTTCCCGAAAGGACATTCGGGAACCAGATGACTTTGTACAATAATCCGGTAGTTTCATGGTCATCGTTATTGATACTAGCTTTTTATTCCAGATTTATTTAATTAACTGAATTTAAATTCCCCAGCTGCCGTGACATGTCTCTGGATTACTAGTCCAGTAACATAACCACTATGCTACCTTAACCATGCCTCTCGCTGATGATCTGTGCTCTCTTCTCCTGCAAGGAGGGAAAGAAGAGACCTATGAGTATGAATAATGGTATGTATTGAATGGATGGATGGAGAGCAGTTGTTGTGACTATGAGGGAGAGGCCTGACGTTGCATAAGGATGAGGGTGAGTGTCAGTGGTGGGTGGATAGTTGGGGATGTGAGGAAGTACATAGACAGAGAGAGATGGGTGTACCTGCAAGATAAGTTGGTGTGAGGAGTGATGTGCCGGAGTAGGCTTGTGAGGGCAGAGTGAGGGGATTGCGTGATACGCACATCAGCATGCAGGTGAATGTACATTGCACTCTCCTTTCCTGTCCTGCTTAGGCCATTGAACCACTTCTTGCATTATATCCAGGAGCATGGCTCTTGCTGCTGATGTCTTGTGCCACCTCCAACTACACCTTCTTGTTTTCCCCAGCAGACTTCTTCCTCCCATTACTGGGGAACAGTATATCCCTCCGGGTCCTCACAGCCCCCAGCTGCACATCCAGGGAGGCACTGGTGGATTGGGGCACAGCCTTTGACCATCTGGATTCCATTCTGGCACTTCCTTCCTTTTGGCGCCCAACTCCAAATGCCTTCAAATTGCATGCTTGGAGTGTCCCTTTAAATGCAGGAGTTGAAATCACGTCATGCGGATCACAATCACGACCTCTGACGCTAATTGCTCAGGAAACCCGGAACTCATATGCTAATACAGTGATTGGATTAAAAAGCCACCGACAGATGGCGCTACACTTACTTCTGGGTTTTCCGCGCACTAATGGTCCCTGCACTCAGTGAGTCACGAACTTAAAATCCTGTGCTGTTAGTGTACTATTTGTGGGCTAATTGTGGGAACTGGTAACAAAGTCTACTGCTTTATTCATGATTTTGCTGTTTCAGTTTGTGGACTAAAGTATGGCCTATATCCTCACAGGCAGTCAACCAATGAAGAAGAAGAAGCACTAATCCTCTTGATCAACTGTGAACTGCAACTAAGAGGCAATGAAGCACCTGAAATATCACTGGGAAGGCAAATATTGGCCCAGAAATTCCGGCCTCCCTGGGTCCGTATGGCATGTGGGACCTTGTCAGAAGCCTTTTGAAAGTCCAAATGCACCACATCCACTGGTTCTCCCCTGTCCACTCTACTAGTTACATCCTCAAAAAATTTCCATAAGATTTGTCAAGCATGATTTCCATTTCATAAATCCATGCTGACTTGGACCGATCCTGTCACTGCTTTCCAAATGCGTGATATTTCATCTTTAATAATTGATTCCAACATTTTCCCCACCACCGATGTCAGGCTAACTGGTCTGTAATTCCCTGTTTTCTCTCTCCCTTTTTTAAAAAGTAGTGTTATATTAGCTACCCTTCAGTCCATAGGAACTGATCCAGAGTCAATAGAATGTTGGAAAATGATCACCAATGCATCCACTATTTCTAGGGCCACTTCCTTAAGTACTCTGGGATGCAGCCTATCAGACTCTGGGGATTTATCGTCCCTCAATCGCATCAATTTCCCTAACACAATTTCCTGACTAATAAGGATTTCCTTCAGTTCCTCCTCATCGCTAGACCCTCGAACCCCTCGTATTCGGGAAGGTTATTTGTGTCTTCCTTAGTGAAGACAGATCCAAAGTGTTTGTTCAATTGGTCTGCCATTTCTTTGCTCCCCATTATAAATTCACCTGTTTCTGACTGCAAGGGACCTACGTTGGTCTTCACTAACCTTTTTCTCTTCACATATCTATAGAAGCTTTTGCAGTCAGTTTTTATGTTCCCTGCAAGCTTACTCTCATGCTCTATTTCTCCTCTCCTAATTAGACCCTTTGTCCTCCTCTGCTGAATTCTAAATTTCTCCCAGTCCTCAGGTTTGCTGCTTTTTCTGGCCAATTTATAAGCTTCTTCCTTGGATTTAACACTATCCCTAATTTCCCTTGTTAGCCACGGTTGAGCTACCTTCCCTGTTTTAATTTACTCTAGACAGGGATGTACAATTGTTGAAGTTCATCCATGTAATCTATAAATGTCTGCCATTGCCTATCCACTGTTAACCCTTCAAGTATCATTTGCCAGTCTATCCTAGCCAATTTGCGTCTCATACCATCAAAGTTACCTTATCTTAAGTTCAGGACCCTAGTCTCTGAATTAACACTGTCACTCTCCATCTTAATAAAGAATTCTACCATATTATGGTCACCCTTCTCCAGGGGGCCTCGCACAACAAGATTGCTAATTAGTCCTCTCTCATTCCACAACACCCAGTCTAGGATGGACAGCTCTCTAGTTGGTTCCTCGTCCAATTGGTCTCGAAAGCCATCCCTAATACACTCCAGGAAATCCTCCTTCACCGCATTGCTACCAGCTTGGTTAGCCCAATCTATATGTAGATTAAAGTCGCCCATGATAACTGCTGTAACCTTTATTGCACGCATCCCTAATTTCTTGTTTGATGCCATCCCCAATCTCACTACTACTGTTTGGTGGTCTGTACACAACTCCCACTAGCGTTTTCTGCCCTTTGGTATTCTGCAGCTCTACCCATACAGATTCCACATCATCCAAGCTAATGTTCTTTCTTACTATTGCGTTAATTTCCTCTTTAATCAGCAATGCTGCCCCACCTCCTTTTCCTTTCTGTCTATCCTTCCTGAATGTTGAATACCCCTGTATGTTGAGTTCACCCTGGAGCCATGTCTCCGTAATCCCAATTATATAATAATCGTTAATAGCTGCCTGAGCAGTTAATTCATTCACCTTATTACGAATACTCCTCGCATTGAGGCACAGAGTCTTCAGGCTTGTCATTTTAACACTCTTTGTCCCTTTAGAATTTTGCTTTAATGTGGCCCTTTTTGATTTTTGCCTTGGGTTTCTCTGCCCTCCACGTTTACTATTCTCCTTTCTATCTTTTGCTTCTGCCCCCTTTTTATTTCCCTCTGTCTCCCTGCATAGGTTCCCACCCCCCTGTCATATTAGATTAACCCCTTTCCAACAGCACTTGCAAACACTCCCCCTAGGACATAGGTTCCGGTCCCGTCCCGTTTGTACTGGTCCCACCTCCCCCAGAACCGGTTCCAATGTCCCAGCAATTTGAATCCCTCGCTCTTGCACCACTCCTCAAGCTACTCATTCATCTTAGTTATCCTGTTATTTCTACTCTGCCTAGCAATCCTGAGATTACTACCTTTGAGGTCCTACTTTTAAATTTAACTCCGAGCTCCCTAATTTCAGCTAGTAGGACCTCATCCCGCTTTTTACCTATATCGTTGGTACCTATATGTACTGCGACAACTGGCTGTTCACCCTCCCCCTCCAGAATGCCCTGCAGCCGCTCCGAGACATCCTTGACCCTTGCACCAGGGAGGCAACATACCATCCTGGAGTCTCGGTTGCGACCGCAGAAACGCCTATCTATCCCCCTTACAGTAGAATTCCCTCCCACTATAGCTCTCCCACTCTTTTTCCTGCCCTCCTGTGCAACAGAGCTACCCACGGTGCCATGAACTTGGTTGCTGTTGCCTTCCTCTGGTGAGCCATCTCCCCCAACAATATCCAAAGCGGTATATCTGTTTTGGAGGGAGATGACCACAGGGGACTCCTGCACTGCCTTCCTACTCCTGCTCACCTGATGGTCACCCATCCCCTATCTGCCTTTGTAACCTTTATCTGTGGTGTGAACAGCTCACTGAACGTGCTATCCACGACATCCTCAGCATCGCGCATGCTCCAGAGAGCATCCATCCGCAGCTCCTTCTCCTTATCTTTCTTTTTATGGTTGTTGAGGCAGCTGCACAGCCAGTAATGTTGAGAATGAGGTGCTGCACCATCAAGTAGTGGAAAAAGCCTGTGGCAATCAATACTTGCATTTAGACTGCCCCCAATATTGGTCCATCTTTTCATTGACATGCCAATGAGCTTGAGTTTTTAAACTAGAATCATGACTGCAATCATTTTAATGATTGAGGACGAATTTTGTGTGCCGCCTAGACGATTTTCAACTGGCGCTATGTAACCATTTTTAGTCTAAACTTCGCCCATTTCTCAGCTATAATGAATTTCTAGCCCTCAGAGACTTCACAATGCATAGGCCAAGGAGGGCTTGGACCAACTAAAAGCTCGCAGGCTGCCAGTGAAATCCTACAGCCAGAAACCACACTTACTCCTTCCATAAGGGGATCACTTAGAAGGAGGGGTGAGTTAAGTGTCACATATCTGAAACAAAGCCCAAGCACCCAAAGGTCAACCCCAAACCCGCTCAAGCTGCCATCGCATGTTATGTACTAGAGGAAATAAATGCATTATACTCCATTTGCACTTTACTGTGTATTTAGTTATCATTGATTACAATATAGTAGACATCCGCAAAAGATGGCAATAGATGACAGTTGAGGAACTGAGTATGAAAGCGTAGGACAAGGTAATTTGTCTCATTACTTGGTAGATCTAGTTCGTTGCTTAAAAAAGTTGTGCAGCTGTAATACTTGTGGGAAGGCATCAAGAATTAATGGCTTGTGCACCAGATTGCCTTGCTGCATTGCTGATTCTGCTGCCAATCCCTGATTGCCATTTTCACCCTCTGCCTACATGACTTTGCCTTTCTAGGCATTGAACTTCTTGTTGAGGCCTTTTTTCAGGATAAGGTGATGGAGTATCAATATATGACAATTATTCTGAAACAATGGGGAGTGGGGATTATACTGCAAGGCTGCCTCTGCTTCAAGCTGTCAGTGGTGTGTTTGATAATGCTTTATTGTAGCATGAACTTTATTTTACCTGTGCTCTGCTTCTCTCCATTGTTGGTGCATTGAAGGCATGGGCCATAACTGCACAGGTTAGCTTTGGTCTCTCAGGCACATTCCTTCAACTCTTCATTCCCTTTTAAATAAGAGTGACACAGATGATTGCCATAAGATGAAGGAATCACAAAAGCTCTTGGGAAAGCAGAAATTGATCTGTATGATTCTGTGCTCATGGCTGTATACCATATCCACATTGACAGGAAAAAGTGGGCTAAAAATTCGGATGCATAGCACCTGTTGTTTGGGCACTACTGGCAGCAAATTGGGTCCAAAATGGTGTCCGGGCAGCACTCGCACACTTCTGGGGCAGGTCATACTTGACGCCATCTTGGTGAGGGCAGTAGGGCAGCCGTTAGGAGCGTGTGCTGGAAGTATGGTAAGTAGGCAGATCGTGCAACATTGATTTGACGCCAGCTCTGTCATTTTCGTTGTCATCACTGGAACTAACACCCTGTGTTAACCTCGCACAACTGAACACACGTTCTGCAGCAGGAAGTATGCCTCGAGTTAACACCAGCACTATTTAAAGGGATCAACCCCATCATTAAGATAACTTGCTTTGTGATTTCTACTGGCTCTGTGTAAGTTTGTGGAAGTGTTTGGAGCTTTCTAGAATTGTTTAACATTGGTGAGGTGGCAAGGAGTGATGCTGCCAGTGGAGAAGACCTTGCTTTTCACCACTTGTTCCCAGTCACGGGCTCTAGTTCCCATCCCTCTTGGCCTGCAGCTTGACAGGGAGATGGAACAGAGACAGCAAAGAAGAGGACAAGCTGCTCACAGAAGAAAGAGGAGGAGGGGGAGGACAGCTCCAGGGTCTTCCGAGAGCAATTCTCTTGCATCAGCCAGAGCCTGCATTTACGAAGGAGGTGCTCACAGAACTCTGCCACCTCTTCCAACCAGACATGCAGCCTCACACCTAGGCAAGGGCAGCACTGCCAGTGGTTGCGAAGGTGACCATGACCCTGAATTTCTTTGCATCAGGATCCATTCTGGTTGGAGCAGGCAATGTCTGTCAAATCTCTGAGTTCGCCATCCACTGCTGCATAAGAGAGGTGACAGAAGCTTGCGCATGTCTTTGTCTATCCTAGTACTCCTACATAGTGCTACCCCAATGGCTGCAGCATGGCTGCTGGAAGGCTGCTGACTTTCAGTGGGGAGACTGCAGATGGCCTTGCAGGATGATCTCGTGCAGCTCTGGGTCTAGTAGGCTCGGCTTCGGACTGCACCACATCAGCATGGGCGGCAGCAGTCTGGACTGACTGGCTGGCTGACAAGTAATAGCAAGGGCACTGGCGGAGTGGCATTGGTGGGAGAATGAATGCTGTCATCCTGAGAGAGGATAGCAGGGTCGGCCTCCATGGATCCATTGCCACTAACCCGGGGCAGCGCCTCAGCAATCCTAGTAATCTGCTGGAGTACAGACTGCTGGACTGCTGTGACATCCTGCAAGCCCATTTCAACACTGGTATCTGAAGCCATGATGGTATCAGTCTGTGCTTGCGTGGCAGCAAGCTGAGCTTGTATGACTTCAGTCTGAGCTTCCATGACAACATTCAGACATTGGGTGGCTTCTGCTTGAAGTTGAGACTTTGGCCCTCAGATGCAGCCTGATGTTTGTGTCACTTTGGAAAGAATGGGCTCTGAGCTCTTCCTAAGCCCTGTACAAGGTTGGAGCTAGACTCCTCCATGCACTTTGCATTCAGACTTTCTGGCAGGCCTGCCAATGCATCAAGTATTTCATTGTGCATACCTATCAACATTCTTCTGTAGGCCACTCCATCAAAGTCTTCAACTGAGTCTTATGCAGCAGAACCCGTGTGTGACCTCGCTCTCTGAGGAGCTGGCATCTGCACTACCCTTTCCCCCTGCCTTGGCTGCAGCCCACTCATGCCCAGTGACTTACCACGTGCAGATCCCACATCCAACCTATTGCCTAAATTATGTAAAGTTTTCGTATCTGAGCTGGTGGCTGGGAGTGTGAATTCGAGTGATAGTGATTCTTCTTCACTCTCCCCTCCCTCTTCTTATTGAACTATTGGCTGGGCAGGCTGGATTTCTCAGATGTCTGAAATGAGAAAAGCACAAGGATAGGGTTCTGGTGAGGGAGGGGAGGGGGAAAGCAAGAAGAGCATGCTGACACCATGTGCAGCTTGTACATGAGAAGAGATTATGGGATGAGGAGGAAGTGGGATGTGAAAAGAAGGATAACGTATGATGTTACCAGCATTTTGTATTCTTTCAGCCTCGCCACTGACCAAGAATGCCCAGTACCATTTCCTCCAAGGGGTGAGGTTATGCAGGCGAGCCTGTCCTGAATTGTTTAAGGTCGGCTGGGGTTGGTTATGCACCACCTTTTCCTGCAAGAGAAAGGGAAATGTGCCAGTGAGTGTGGTGTAATATGTATGGTTGAATAGCTGACAGTGTGTTCAAGCTGTGAGATGTGGGTGTGAGGCTTGCAGCAGTGGTAAGTGTGTACAGGCGAGGTGAAGCTATGAATGTGAGGTGTGAGTCATGTTTGGTAGAGATTGTGGATAGATGAGTGATGGGGGTATGATGCATTGAGCAATGTGAGGCTAGTGGTGCAGATGGTATATGGCATTGAAGATGAATTCACTGACTTCGAGTGAAGTCATTAAACTTCTTTCTGTACTGAGTCAACTTCCTCAGGACTACACAGCTGTCATTTACCACGGTGGCTATGTGCTCCCACTGCACTGTAGTCTGTTGCCTGGAGAGCTTCCTGGTCTCCTGTGGAAAGAGGACATTTCTCCTGGAGTTGACCATCTGGACCTAGGCATCCAGTGCTGCATTGGAGAACCTAGGTGGACACTGTCTCCCCTGTTGTGCTATCATTATCACTTTGTTTTCCACTGTCTTCCCAGCCATTTCAATCATCTGTTGCAGGCAGAATGCATCTCCCCTTTTAGAGTTGCAGACTGACTTTAAACAGTTAAGGCTAGCTTTAATTGGAGCGAGCCTTGCATGAACTTGAGCCCCCTGCTGAACATTCAGTCACTTAGCAGCATGTTTTGCACTGAGCTGAATGCTACAATCATATTAATCAGCAGGCAGCACAAAGTTTGTATACTGCCTGCAGTCCTCCGAACAGGTGAGAACATCGTGATCCCTGCACCCGTTTTCGGGCCTGCTGCAATTCTTTTACATTGTTGCTGGAATTGATTAAATCATTGGCCCTTCTAAATAATGCATCAGTGATTTCATTAATACCTCTATGAACAACAAGCTGACTGACACTGCAGATATCCCCAGTCCTTGCCTGAAAGGAGCCCAAGGTATTGAAATGGATGTGTTTATTTGTACTGTAAAAATGGCCACCCCTTGTCTCTGATTGGTCCCCTTGGAGGGTAAGCCACACCCTGAAGTTTCTCTGGAATGTGTAACTGGAACCGCCCAGCCCAAGTTTTCACTGACTTCGCAAATTGTAACTCAATCCACTTTGACTTCCAGAAGCCACAGAGGATAGATTTCCCCAGAAGCCACCAAGTGCCAACCGAAGTCCCTTACCCCAGTGCAAGTGCGTCCCTCCCCTCAGCCAAAGTCCCTTGCCACCCCAACGCAAGTGCTGCCTCCCCCAGCTGAAGTCCCTTACCCCAGTGCAAGTGCATCCCTCTCCCAGCCTAAGTCCCTTACCCAAGCGTAAGTGCATGACCTTACCGCCACCACCCCATCTCTTTCTCCCACACACACCCCCAACCAGGCTCTTTTTCTCCCCCCCACAAATAGGCTCCCTCTCTCCCCCCACAAAAACAGGCTCCCTCTCTCCCTCCGCCCCGCCCCCCCCGAAAAACAGGCTCTCTCTCTTCCCGCTCAACCAGGCTCCCTCTCTCCGCGCCCCTCCAAAACAGGTTATTTCTCTTCCACCCTCTCCCCGTAACCAGTCTCTCTCTCCCCTCCTAAACAGGCTCTCTCTTCCCCGCACCCGCCCCCAACAATCAGGCTCTCTCTCTCCCCCCCACCCCCAACAACCAGGCTCTTTCCCCCCCTTCCCCAACAACCAGGCTCTTTCCCCACCACCCCCAACAACCAGGCTCTCTCTCCACACACACCCTCCCCCCCACCCACAACCAGGTTCTCTCGTTCCCTCCCTCCCAACAACCAGGCTCTCTCTCTCCCCCCCACCTCCAACAACCAGGCTCCCTCGTTCCCTCCACCCCAACAACCAGGCTCTTTCCCCACCACCCCCAACAACCAGGCTCTCTCTCCACACACCCCCCCCCCCACCCACAACCAGGTTCTCTCGTTCCCTCCACCCCAACAACCAGGCTCTCTCTCTGCCACCCACCCCCAACAACCAGGCTCTCTCTCCACACACGCCCCCCCGCACAACAAACAGGCTCTCTCTCTCCCCCCCCACCCCCAACAACCAGGCTCTCTCTCCCCCCCACCCCCAACAACCAGGCTCTCTCTCCACAGCCCCCCCCTCACAACAACCAGGCTCTCTCTCTCCCCCCCACCCCCAACAATCAGGCTCTCTCTCTCCCCCCCACCCCCAACAACCAGGCTCTCTCCCCCCCACCCCCAACAACCAGGCTCTCTCGCCACACCCCCCACCCCCCAACAACCAGGTTCTCTCGTTCCCTCCCTCCCAACAACCAGGCTCTCTCTCTCTCCCCCCCCCACCCCCAACAACCAGGCTCTCTCGTTCCCTCCCCCCCAACAACCAGGCTCTCTCTCTGCCCCCCACCCCCCAGCAACCAGGCTCTCTCTCTCCCCCCCACCCCCAACAACCAGGCTCTCTCTCCACACACGCCCCCCCTCACAACAACCAGGCTCTCTCTCTCTCCCCCCCCCGCAACAACCAGGCACTTTCTCCGACCCCCCCCCAACAACCAGGCTCTCTCTCCACAGCAGCCCCCCTTCACAACAACCAGGCTCTCTCTCTCTCGCCCCCCCCCCAACAACCAGGCTCTTTCTCCGCCCCCTCTAACAACCAGTTTCTCTCTCTCCCCCCCCATCAACCAGGCTCTCTCTCCACCGACGCCCCCTCACAACAACCAGGCTCTCTCGTTCCCTCCCCTCCAACAACCAGGCTCTCTTTCTACCCCGTACCCACAACAACCAGGCTCTCTCACCCCCCTCCAACAACCAGGCTCTCTCTCCCCCTGCCCCTCCCAACAACCAGGCTCTCTTTCACCTCCCCCCCCAACAACCAGTCTCTCTCGCTCTCCCCCCCACCCCACTACCAGTCTCTCGCTCCCCCTTCCCCTGCAACAACCAGTCTCTCTCTCCCCCCACCCCCAACAACAAGTCTCTCTCCCCCTCCCCCCCAACAACCAGTCTCTCTCCCCCCCAACAACCAGGCTCTCTCTCCCCCCAGCCCCTCCCCGCAACAACCAGTCTCTCTCCCCCGCAAAAAACAGTCTCTCTCTTCCCCCTCCCCCCCCGCAACAACCAGTCTCTCACCCCCCCGCAACAACCAGTCTCTCTCTTCACCACCCCCACCCCCCGCAACAACCAGTCTCTCTTCCCCCCCCCTCAACAACCAGGCTCTCTCTCCTCCCCCCCCCCCTCAACAACCAGGCTCTCTCTCTCTCTCCCCACCCGCCAATAACCAGGCTAACAAGGGAAATTAAGGATAGTGTTAAATCCAAGGAAGAGGCATATAAATTGACCAGACAAAGCAGCAAACCTGAGGACTGGGAGAAATTTAGAATTCAGCAGAGGAGGTCAAAGGGTTTAATTAAGACGGGGAAAATAGAGTACAAGAAGAAGCATGTCAGGAACATAAAAACTGACTGCAAAAGTTTCTATAGATATGTGAAGAGAAAAAGATTAGTGAAGACAAACGTTGGTCCCTTGTAGTCAGATTCAGGTGAATTTATAATGGGGAACAAAGAAATGGCAGACCAGTTGAATAAACACTTTGGTTCTGTCTTCACGAAGGAAGACACAAATAACCTTCCGAAAGTACTAGGGGACCGAGAGTCTAGTGAGAAGTAGGAACTGAAGGATATCCTTATTAGGCAGGAAATTGTGTTAGGGAAATTGATGGGATTGATATCCGATAAATCCCGGGACCTGATAGTCTGCATCCCAGAGTAGTTAAGGCCCTAGAAATAGTGGATGCATTGGTGATCATTTCTAACAGTCTATCGACTCAGGATCAGTTCCTATGGACTGGAGGGTAGCTAATGTAACACGACTTTTTAAAAAGGTAGGGAGAGAGAAAGCGGGTAATTATAGACCGGTTAGCCTGACATCAGTGGTGGGGAAAATGTTGGAATCAATTATTAAGGATGAAATAGTAGCGCATTTGGAAAGCAGTGACAGGATCGGTCCAAGTCAGCATGGATTTATGAAGGGGAAATCATGCTTGACAAATCTTCCTGAATTTTTTGAGGATGTAACTGGTAGAGTGGACAAGGGAGAACCAGTGAATGTAGTGTATTTGCACTTTCAAAAGGCTTTTGACAAGGTCCCACACAAGAGATTGATGTGCAAAATCAAAGCACATGGTATTGTGGGTAATATACTGACATGGATAGAGAATTGGTTGGCAGACAGGAAGCAGAGAGTCGGGAAAAAACGGGTCCTTTTCAGAATGGCATGCAGTGACTAGTGGAGAGGCGCAAGGCTCAGTGCTGGGACCCCAGTTCTTTACAATATACATCAATGATTTGGATGAAGGAATTGAGTGTAATATCTCCAAGTTTGCAGATGACACTAAACTGGGTGGCGGTGTGAGCTGTGAGGGGGATGCTAAGAGGCTGCAGGGTGACCTAGACAGGTTAGGTGAGTGGGCAAATCATGGCAGATGCAGTATAGTGTGGATAAATGTGAAGTTATCCACTTTGGGGGCAAAACTCTTGCGTTACCAGCTTATAAATGAACTCTTTGCGTGAACTTACATTGGTGACAATTACAGTTGCGTTATGTTTCATCCTTGGATGGCCTGGCCATGGCCATTGTTTCCAACCATTGTATGGATGTTTTACCTTGTGTTATTAGAAGAAACTTCAGGACAATTGTAAAGTTAAATAAAAATGTTTAATAATTAAAGACGACTGTGAATATTTTTTGAACAAACATATAAAACACGCTTCTCCACAACCCCGAACATTTGTAACACAACAATAATATAACAACACCCTCCTACCATCCCAAACAGTGAACATTCAACAAAAACATATTTTAACAACAACAATAACTATACACAGCACCCCCCTCCCTACCTGCGGCCACGCTTCCCTCCTGCACCTTTTCCCGCCCCTTGTATTAACACCCCCATTTCCCAGTAGCTCACCGAGTAATGGGATCAAGACGTCTTAGATGTCTTGCAGCAGGGGACCTCAAGGCCTGCTGCTGTGTGTGGGTGGGGGGGGAGGATGGTGCCTGGTGACGTTGGCAGGATCTCTTGAATGGCTGGAGGAGAAGATATTTCCGAAGAAACTTCTTCCGAGTCAGAAGGAAGTTCTTCCTCCTTTCATGCATCTGTCGTGGTGCTTGCTAGGACGGCACCTTGGGGTGCAGTGCTATCTTCCGACACTCGCATGCCGCAAGGCATGGACAGTGTCGGTCGTTTGCCCCATTGCCAAAACTATCCGATCCATGCCCTCCGTTATTCGTGCGGACATTGTGCCAATGTTTCCGGTCAACCCACCAAGCGCCTGGAGGAGCTCTCGACCTATATCGATGCTCGCCCTTGACAGTGAGACCATGTCCTCATTGACATTTACCCATCGCAGCGCATACCTATCTCGCCGACTCAACCTCCGTGGGGTCGGCATGGCACTGGATGCCTTGGAGTGGGCTGTTGCAAGCCACTCGGCCCTGCTACTTCATCTGTGAAGAGCAGTGGAAGGAAGGTAGTACAGAGGTCCCCTACGGTCATCCCCCTCCAAAACAGATACACCATTTTTGGGTACTGTTGGGGGGGATGACTCATCAGGGGAAGGCATCAGCAGCCAAGTTCATGGCACTGTGGGTGGCTCTGCTGCACAGGATGGCAGGAAAAAGAGTGGGAGAGCTATAGTGGTAGGGGATTCTATTGTAAGGGTAATAGATAGATGTTTCTGCGGCCGAAATCGAGACTCCAGGATGGTATGTTGCCTCCCTGGTGCAAGGGTCAAGGATGTCTCGGAGTAGCTGCAGGGAATTTTGGAGTGGGGGGGGGAAACAGCTAGTTGTCATCTTGCATATAGGTACCAACGATATAGGTAAAAAATGGGATGAGCTCCTACAAGCTGAATTAAGGGAGCTAGGAGTTAAATTAAAAAGTAGGACCTCAAAGGTAGTAATCTCAGGATTGCTATCAGTGCCACGTGCTAGTCAGAGTAGGAATTGCAGGATAGCTCAGGTGAATACGTGGCTTGAGGAGTGGTGCAGAAGGAGGGATTCAAATTCCTGGGACATTGGAACTGGTTCTGGGGGAGGTGGGACCAGTACAAACCGGACGGTCTGCATCTGGGCAGGACAGCAACTAATGTCCTAGGGGGAGTGTTTGCTAGTGCTGTTGGGGAGGGTTAAACTAATATGGCAGGGGGATGGGAACCTAGACAGCGAGACAGAGAGAAGTAGAATGGGGGCAGAAGCAAAAGATAGAAAGAAGAAAAGTAAATTTGGAGGGCAGAGAAACCCAAGGCAAAATCAAAAAGGGCCACATTACAGCAAAATTCTAAAGGGGCAAAGTGTGTTAAAAAGACAAGCCTGAAGGCTCTGTGCCTCAATGCGAGGAGTATTCATAATAAGGTGGACGAATTAACTGCGCAGGCAGCAATTAACGAATATGGTATAATTGGCATCACGGAGACATGGCTCCAGGGTGACCAAGGCTGGGAACTCAACATCCAGGGGTATTCAACATTCAGGAAGGATAGACAGAAAGTAAAAGAACATGGGGTAGCGTTGCTGGTGAAAGAGGAAATTAACGAAGGAAATTAAGTAAGGAAGGACATCAGCTTGGATGATGTGGAATCTGTATGGGTGGAGCTGCGGAATGCCAAAGGGCAGAAAACGCTCATGGGAGTTATGTACAGACCACCAAACAGTAGTAGTGAGGTTGGGGACAGCATTAAACAAGAAATTAGGGATGCCTGCAATAAAGGTACAGCAGTTATCATGGGTGACTTTAATCTACATATAGATTGGGCTAACCAAACTGGTAGCAATATGGTGGAGGAGGATTTCCTGGAGTGTATTAGGGATGGTTTTCTCGACCAATATGTCGAGGAACCAACTCGCGGGCTGGCCATCCTAGACTGGGTGATGTATAATGAGAAAGGACTCATTAACAATCTTGTTGTGCGAGGCCCCTTGGGGAAGAGTGACCATAATATGGTAGAATTCTTTATTAAGATGCAGAGTGACACAGTTAATTCAGAGACTAGGGTCCTGAACTTAAGGAAAGATAACTTCGATGGTATGAGACATGAATTGGCTAGAATAGACTGGCGAATGATACCTAAAGGGTTGACGGTGGATAGGCAATGCAAACATTTAAAGATCACATGGATGAACTTCAACAATTGTACATCCCTGCATGGAGTAAAAATAAAACAGGGAAGGTGGTTCAACCGTGGCTAACAAGGGAAATTAGGGAAAGTGTTAAATCCAAGGAAGAGGCATATAAATTGGCCAGAGAAACCAGCAAACCTGAGGACTGGGAGAAATTTAGAATTCAGTAGAGGAGGACAAAGGGTTTAATTAGGAGCTGGAAAATATAGTATCGGAGGAAGCTTGCTGGGAACATAAAAACTGACTGCAAAAGCTTCTATAGATATGTGAAGAGAAAAAGATTAGTGAAGACAAACGTAGGTCCCTTGCAGTTAGAATCAGATGAATTTATAATGGGGAACAAAGAAATGGCAGACCAGTTGAACAAATACTTTGGTTCTGTCTTCACGAAGGAAGAAACAAATAACCTTCCAGCAATACTAGGGCACCGAGGGTCTAGTCAGATGGAGGAACTGAAGGAAGTCCTTATTAGGCAGGAAATTGTGTTCGGGAAATTGATGGGATTGAAGGCCGATAAATCCCTAGGGCCTGATAGTCTGCATCCCAGAGTACTTAAAGAAGTGGCCCTAGAAATAGTGGATGAATTGGTGATCATTTTCCAACAGTCTATCGATTCTGTATCAGTTCCTATGGACTGGAGGGTAGCTAATGTAACACCACTTTCTAAAAAAGGAGGGAGAGAGAAAACGGGTAATTATAGACCGGTTAGCCTGACATCAGTATTGGGGAAAATGTTGGAATCAATTATTAAAAATGAAATAGCAGCGCATTTGGAAAGCAGTGACAGGATCGGTCCAAGTCAGCATGGATTTATGAAAGGGAAATCATGCTTGACAAAGCTTCGTGAATGTTTTGAGGATGTAACTAGTAGAGTGGACAAGACAGATCCAGTGGATATGGTGTATTTTCACTTTCAAAAGGCTTTTGACAAGGACCCACAGAAGAAATTGGTGTGCAAAATTAAAGCACATGGTATTGGGGGTAATGTATTGACGTGGATGGAGAACTGGTTGGCGCAGACAGGACGCAGAGAGTCCTGATAAATGTGTCCTTTTCAGAATGGCAGGCAGTGACTAGTGGAGTGCCGCAGTGTTCAGTGCTGGGACCCCAGCTATTTACAATATATATCAATGATTTAGATGAAGGAATTGAGTGTAATATTTCCAAGTTTGCAGATGACACTAAGCTGACTGGTGCTATGAGCTGTGAGGAGGATGCTAAGAGGCTGCAGGTTGACTTGGACAGGTTAGGTGAGTGGACAAATGCATGGCAGATGCAGTATAATGTGGATAAATGTGAGGTTATCCATTTTGGTGGCAAAAACACAAAGGCAGAATATTATCGGCAGATTGGGAAAAGGGCAGGTGCAACGAGACCTGGGTGTCATGGTTCATCAGTCATTGAAAGTTGGCATGCAGGTACAGCAGGCGGTGAAGGAGGCAAATGGTATGTTGGCCTTCATAGCTAGGGGATTTGAATATAGGAGCAGGGAGATCCTACTGCAGTTGTACAGGGCCTTGGTGAGACCTCACCTGGAATATTGTGTTCAGTTTTGGTCTCCTAATCTGAGGAAGGACATTCTTGCTATTGAAGGAGTGCAGCGAAGGTTCACCAGACCAATTCCGGGGATGGCAGGACTGACATATGAGGAGAGACTGGATTGTCTGGGCCTGTATTCACTGGAGTTTAGAAAGATGAGAGGGGATCTCTTGGAACATATAAAATTCTGACTGGACTGGACAGGTTAGATGCAGGAAGAATGTTCCAGATGTTGGGGAAGTCAAGAACCAGGGGACACAGTCTAAGGATAAGGGGTAAGCCATTTAGGACTGAGATGAGGAGAAATTTCTTCACTCAGAGAGTTGTTAACCTGTGGAATTCCCTGCCGCAGAGAGTTGTTGATGCCAGTTCATTGGATATATTCAAGAGGGAGTTAGATATGGCTCTTATGGCTAAAGGGATCAAGGGGTATGGAGAGAAAGCAGGAAAGGGGTACTGATGTGAATGATCAGCCATGATCTTATTGAATGGTGGTGCAGGCTCGAAGGGCTGAATGGCCCACTCCTGCACCTATTTTCTATGTTTCTATGTTTCTAAGATGTGGCCACACGTACCACAGATGACAGCTGCTTATCTTTCTCCCCCTCAGTTGTTTTGTCTTCTGCGCCCGTGGGGATGACCACCTGCAGCGGCAAAGGGGTTTTGTCCAGGGACTCCCTTTGTGCCTCAAGAGTTTGGGTAGCTGCAAAACATAATTGAGGTTCTTTAAAGAGAAGGATAGACATGAGAATGCTTGCGCTGCGTTGGCATATGTACGAGGGGCAACACTAGTGCAATAAATGTGAACGAGAGACGTTACATATGATTAACCTGAGAGTACAGAAGCTGCATGCATAACATTACATCATTCATATATTATAATGAAATGCCATTAAATTAGTTTAAATTATCACCGGTTTATCACTGCTTTACACATTACTCACGTGACGCAACCACGTGTGGCAGAACAGCTGTGGGTGCCCAACTGTGCTGCGGCACATTCTTCCAAATCAGTCAGCAGTTGGAGCTCAGCAGGGCCTCTGCCGGTGCACCTCTGCTCTGCCCGATTCTTAGATATCTTCCTCTGCAAACGTGACAAGAGCAAGACATAAGCTAATTGACTAGGTACTATTATGGAAACACAACATATATTGTCATCCACAATTAGTCACACTACATTCTATTCTTAATGTTATATGCTAATACGATTTGTATCCACAATGGATGCATGGTTATAACATCTCGGTTCAGAGAAAATATTTACTAAGAGGGGAGATTGGCGGTTTATTTGAATCTATGGAGGTCCCCCAGGGGGTGGAATCAGAACCGCTGGTGAGCTCGGCAATGACAGGACTGTAATGGGAGGGGGCACTGTGTCCATGGGCTGTGCTCGGAGACCTCCGTATGGCCAGAGCTAATGTCCCAAAGTGTCCCAGGGCAGACAGTGAGCCAAGGCAGCTCCCTCCAGTCCAGGCTGGGTCACTGTGTGAAGGGCAGCAGCCAGAGAGACTCACACAGTCTGGGTAAAGGTGACCGGATCCCTCAGTGCTCAGTCATGCCCCATCCACTAACGTAACAAAAAAGGAGAAGGTGCCCATGTTAAAAATTTCCTCACAGCACACAAAAATTCTCCTTCTAAACTAACATAATATAAATGCCGAATGTTTACAATCTGTCTGTTTCCTGTCATTCCTTTAAATAATAATAATTAATACTGTTGATTAAATGTAAGGCATCTGAACAAAATTAGACTTAAAAGGCGTAGGTTCCAACCCCAGTCCAAATCTGAGCAGGGAAGCAACCCAAGGTTACCCAACTTAATTACAATCCAGCAGATTTACATTCTAATTATTCAGTGGATCATTAAAATTTAAAATGTAGTAATTTTATACTTACTTGTGCCAAAGCAACCAGGCTGTTCCACCTCTTCCGGCACTGGTCTGCCTCATGCCTATCGTGGGCCACTGAGGATACAATCGCTGCGATATCGCCCCACATTTTCTGATAAGTGCAGGGGGGATGTTTCCCATGCCCACCCCGGGTTAACTATCCCCACCGACTTTCGACCTCATTTATGAGGGCCTCATTAGCTTCGTCGGAAAAAACCTTAGCCCTCCTTCTCCCCAACAGCTCCTCCTCGTGGACACTTGTATCGGCCGACATAGCTCCAAGATTTAAGAATAAACACTCCAATTACAATTATCCAACACAATACTCAAATTACAGCTTTCCAACTCTGATCACTGCTCCTCTTTCTCTCTCCTTCTCTCTCTCCCTCTCTTTGACTTTTCTGAGCATGCGCAGATGATCCCTGAACTCCCGAATCACGGGGAAACTTCTTTCCTAAAAAAAAACGCGCATGCGCAAAACGTCAGTTGCAATGGACGCCAGCCTTGCATGACTGAATACATTGCTAAGGTCGATTTCACATCGCTAAGGCCCATTTCACATCGCTAAGGCTATCGCCCAAAAAAGAAAGTCAAAACTAGCGGTCTATAAAATGGGCGATATTCCAGCGATCCTGAAAAATAAAAAAACACTAAGGCCAGAAATATCAGCCATTTTTGGGCGATAGTGATCATAGTGGAAAGTCCAGCCCATGGTGTATATTATAGTTCTTGATAACCTCTGTTGTGAATCCTTACATATAATTGGCATTGATGCTATGGGGGTGAAATTCGCATCATTTGCGCCTTCTGTTAGCGCCCCCGACGGCACCCCATTCACACTGGTAGCACCCCGGATCATGGTGCCGGTGATGATGACATCATCACCGTGCACAGCAACCCGTTTTTGACCCTGAGCAGAAATTGGGT
Organism: Pristiophorus japonicus; assembly: GCF_044704955.1. Lineage (NCBI taxonomy): Eukaryota > Metazoa > Chordata > Chondrichthyes > Pristiophoridae > Pristiophorus > Pristiophorus japonicus. The sequence goes on from NC_091981.1 coordinate 140,394,772, forward strand.
AGCGCCCCTTAAGGCTTCCGCAGGCGATGTTCATGCCAGCCTTGCGGGTTGCGAACCGGGCCGCACTCCACTTGTGGGGTGAAAATTAAAGGGGAGGTGTGTGCTGCCATTTTGTCTCAATGGCCAACTTACCGGTTGCGGCCTTGCGTTGAAGATTTCGCGGGTTCTGTGCTGCCATGTTGCAGCCTGGCACTCCGCTTCCGTGCCGGGCTTCTGCCATGACACCCCGCTCCCTGGTGGAATAGTGGTGGCCCCACGCTGATCTGATCATGGACTCAGCTCCACTTCCCCTCCCGCTCCCCATAACCCATTATCCCCTTATCGTTCAAGAAACCATCTATTTCCGTCTTAAATTTATTCAATGTACCAGCTTCCACAGCTCTCTGAGGCAGTGAATTCCACAGATTTACAACCCTCTAAGAGAAGAAATTTCTCCTCATCTCTGTCTTAAATGGGCGGCCCATTATTCTAAGATCATGCCCTCTAGTTCTAGTCTCCCCCATCTCTGCATCCACCTTGTCAAGCCCCCTCATAATCTTATACGTTTCGATAAGATCACCTCTCATTCTTCTGAATTCCAATGAGTAGAGGCCCAACCTACTCAACCTTTCCTCATAAGTCAACCACCTCCTCCCTGGAATCAACCTAGTGAACCTTCTCTGAACTGCCTCCAAAGCAAGTATATCCTTTCGTAAATATGGAAACCAAAACTGCACGCAGTATTCCAGGTGTGGCCTCACCAATACCTTACACAGCTGCAGCAAGACTTCCCTGCTTTTGTACTCCAGCCCCTTTGCAATAAAAGTTAAAATACCATTGGCCTTCCTGATCACCTGCTGTACCTGCATACTATCCTTTTGTATTTCATGCACAAGTACCCCCAGGTCCCACTGTACTGCGGCACTTTGCAATCTTTCTCCATTTAAATAATAACTTGCTCTTTGATTTTTTTTCTGCCAAAGTGCATGACCTCACACTTTCCAACATTATACTCCATTTGCCTAATTTTTGCCCAGTCACTTAGCCTGCCTATGTCCTTTTGCAGATTTTGTGTGTCCTCCTCACACATTGCTTTTCCTCCCATCTTTGCATGCCTTACCCTTTAAGGGAAGGGGAGAGCCTAGTTCTCCCGCCAGCGCTACGCGACGGTCCGTATAACGCTGGAAATTCCTGCGCTTAGTGCCCCGGTCCCACCCCCAAGAGGAAATGGAGCACCTGACATTGCACTCCACTTCCTCTCGAGGGCGGTAACTCGAATTTCGCAGCCAGGGCTGAACTTCTGCGCCTGGTGCAGGAAGTCCCGCCTCGCCTCAGTTACCGCCCCCAAATGACCCCTATATCTTATAATCCATTTTCGATAAATATTACATTGAAAGTGAAAAGAATATTATACTTTTCTCTGGAGTCTTATATTGGCTCTTGATGAGATGCACTTTGTGACCCAAGGACTGAATGAAGACATTTATTGAATGGCACACAGGGTTACTAACTGAAGATTGATGAACCGCATAGACGTAGTAAGGCACTGACATTATCGTAATAGTGACCTGAGAGGCCTGCAGTTTAGAGCCTTTTGAATGCTGTCAGAATACAGCAACTAAAAGGCTTCCAGGTCTATGGATCAATGGGGAGCCTGCAAAAGAAGGCTCACTTGCTTGTTGCCTGACCCTTCAATCTGAAGAGGCCCAGGCACAAGGCCTATTGCCAGTTTCTTTGTGCTCAAAATTCCTTTAAAAGAATGTATTCTCAGGATGTGGGCAAGCCAAACTAATTATTCAGTTATTTACAGTAATAAAATTATCCAATAAAATAATAAGTGCCTGTTCCAATGTTTGTACTCATATATTAGTTATACTAATTTATGCATAGCTACTCTCATCATTCCTCATCACTAATGTAGCCACACAAAACAATTAGCATGAACATGGCAATACAACATATATTCAAAGATGAATTGTATATCATAGGTATTAACGAGTGAGCTTGGAGTTTATTCAGTGCTGCGAGCTGATGTTACCTCATACATTCTGGCATCATTAAGATGGATGCCTGGAAGTGAGTTATAGAACTGTAATTTAATCAACAGGTTCAAATTACATCATAAACCACAAAAGTAAACCAGTTTGTAATTGCCATCTAAAACCTGAGATTGAATTCCAGGCTCCATCTCGCTCCCCTCGGTAATTTATTATCTTACGTGCTATTTGTAAGTTACAAAGTAAGTTTGTTAAATCACCACTTTTGATCAGGCATCTTCAGGATATGTTACAACACTGAAGTGTCATGATATAGAACCAAGTATAACCCACGTTACTGTGACATTCAACTTAAAGGAGGTGAGTTATATAGTAAGGACATCTATATCACCAGAAGTTGATATAGTTTAAAATTGGAAAAAAATATTTAATTTTATTGTGGTTAAAATCAAATTCAGTGCCTAGCAGGCCCAAAGGCTGATCCAACTAGCCAAGATATCAATTTTACACTTATGACTTTCATAATTAATGTCCTTTGCCACAGTTCACATTGTACTTCGAGTTGTGCTACACGATTATGGAACTGAAAATGTGGCCCTTGTCTATAGTTACTGTATATTTCCTGAGAATAGCAGCCCTTTGAAGTCTGGTAATTATTAAAGCATTTCCAAACTCATCATCATAGACAGTCCTTCAGAATCGAGGAAGACTTGCTTCCACTCCCAAAGTGAGTTCTTTGATGGCTGAACAGTCCGATACGAGAACCACAGAAGCTGTTACAGATGGGACAGACATTTGTCGAGGGAAGGGGTCGGTGGGGCTGGTTTGCCGTGCGCTCCTTCCGCTGCCTGCGCTTGGCCTCTTCACGCTCTTTGCACTTTCTCCACTTCAGGCGGTCTTCGGCCAGGATCTCCCAGGTGCCAAACTACGAAGCAGTTTATAACTCGCTCAATCATAATAGTATCATAATTCACAAGTACAGGATACGTTAACATAGAAAATAGGTGCAGGAGCAGGCCATTCGGCACTTCGAGCCTGCACCGCCATTCAATATGATCATGGCTGATCATTCAACCTGAGTACCCCACCCCAGCCTTCTCTCCACACCCCCTGATCCCTTTAGTTGTAAGGGCCACATTTAACTCCCTTTTGAATATGTCCAACGAACTGGACACAGCAACTTTCTGTGGCAGAGAATTCCACAGGTTCACAACTTTCTGGGTGAAAAAGTTTCTCCTCATCTCGGTCCTATATGGCTTACCCCTTACCCTTAGACTATGTCCCCTGGTTCTAGACTTCCCAACATTGGAAACATTATTCCTGCATCTAACCTGTCCAGTCCCGTCAGAATTTTATACGTTTCTATGAGATCCCTTCTCATTCTTCTAAATTCCAGTGAGTATAAGCCTAGCCGATCCAGTCTTTTCTCATATGTCAGTCCTGCCATCCCGGGAATCAGTCTGGTGAACTTTCGCTGCACTCCCTCAATAGCCAACACGTCCTTCCTCAGATTAGGAGACCAAAACTGCACACAATACTCAAGGTGTGGTCTCACCAAGGCCCTGTACAACTGCAGCAAGACCTCCCTGCTCCTATATGATGGACGAATTAACTGCGCAGATAGCAGTTAATGGATATGATGTAATTGGCATCATGGAGGCGTGGCTCCAGGGTGACCAAGGCTGGAAACTCAACATCCAGGGGTATTCAACATTTAGGAAGGATAGACAGAAAGGAAAAGGAGGTGGGGTGGCATTGCTGGTTAAAGAGGAAATTAATGCGATAGTAAGGAAGGACATTAGCTTGGATGATGTGGAATCGGTACGGGTGGAGCTACTGAATACCAAAGGACAGAAAACGCTAGTGGGAGTTGCTACAGACCATCAAACAGTAGTAATGAGGTTGGGGACAGCACCAAACAAGAAATTAGGGATGCGTGCAATAAAGGTACAGCAGTTATCATGGGCGACTTTAATCTACATATAGATTGGGCTAACCAAACTGGTAGCAATGTGGTGGAGAAGGATTTCCTGGAGTGTATTAGGGATGGTTTTCGAGACCAATATGTCAAGGAACCAACTAGAGGGCTGGCCATCCTATCTGGGTGATGTGTAATGAGAAAGTAATAATTAGCAATCTTGTTGTGCGAGGCTCCTTGGGGAAGAGTGACCATAATATGGTAGATCTTTATTAAGATGGAGAGTGACACAGTTAATTCAGAGACTAAGGAAAGGTAACTTCGATGGTATGAGATGTGAATTGGCTAGAATAGACTGGAGAATGATACTTAAAGGGTTGACGGTGGATAGGCAATGGCAAACATTTAAAGATCACATGGATGAACTTCAACAATTGTACATCCCTGTCTGAAGTAAAAATAAAACAGGGAAGGTGGCTCAACCGTGGCTAACAAGGGAAATTAAGGATGGTGCTAAATCCAAGGAAGAGCATATAAATTGGCCAGAAAAAGCAGCAAACTTGAGGACTGGGAGAATTTTGTAATACAGCAGAGGAGGACAAAGGGTTTAATTAGGAGGGGGAAAATAGAGTATGAGAGGAAGCTTGCTGGGAACATAAAAAGTGACTGCAAAAGCTTCTATAGATATGTGAAAAGAAAAAGATTAGTAAAAAAACAAACGTAGATCCCTTGGAGTCATATTCAGGTGAATTTATAAGGGGGAACAAAGAAATGGCAGATCAGTTAAACAAGTACTTTGGTTCTGTCTTCATGAAGGAAGACACAAATAACCTTCCAGAAATACTAGGGGACCGAGAGTCTAGTGAGAAGGATGAACTGAAGGAAATCCTTATTAGGCGGGAAATGGTGTTAGGGAAATTGATGGAATTGAAAGCTGATAAATCCCCGGGGCCTGATAGTCTGCATCCCAGACTATTAAGGAAGTAGTCCAAGAAATAGTGGATGCATTGGTGATTATTTTCCAACAGTCTATCGACTCTGGATCGGTTCCTATGGACTGGAGGATAGCTAATGTAACACCACTTTTTAAGAAAGGAGGGAGTGAGAAAATGGGTAATTATAGACCGGCTAGCCTGACATCAGTAGTGGGGAAAATGTTGGAATCAATTATTAAAGCTGAAATGGCAGCGCATTTGGAAAGGAGTGACGGGATCGGCCCAAGTCAGCATGGATTTATGAAAGGGAAATCCTGCTTGACAAATCTTCTAGCATTTTTTGAGGATGTAACTGGTAGAGTGGACAAGGGAGAACCAGTGGATGTGGTGTATTTGGACTTTCTAAAGCCTTTTGACAAGGTCCCACACAAGAGATTCGTGTGCAAAATTAAAGCACATGGTATTGGGGGTAATGTATTGACGTGGATAGAGAACTGGTTGACAGACAGGAAGCAGAGAGTCGGGATAAATGGGTCGTTTTCAGAATGACAGGCAGTGACTAGTGGGGTACCGCAGGGCTCAGTGCTGGGACCCCAGCTATTTGCAATATACATTAATGATTTAGATGAGGGAATTGAGCGTAATATCTCCAAGTTTGCAGATGACACTAAGCTGGGCAGCAGTGAGAGCTGTGAGGAGGACGCTAAAAGACTGCAGGGTGACTTGGACAGGTTAGGTGAGTGGGCAATCACGTGGCAGATGCAGCATAATGTGGATAAAGGTGAGGTTATCCACTTCGGTGGCAAAAACATGAAGGCAGAATATTATCTGAATGGCGGCAGATTAGGAAAAGGGGAGGCGCAGCGAGACCTGGGTGTTATGGTACATCAGTCATTGAAAGTTGCCATGCAGGTTCAGCACGTGGTGAAGAAGGCAAATGGTAGGTTGGCCTTCATAGCTAGGGGATTTGAGTATAGGAGCAGGGAGGTCTTACTGCAGTTGTACAGGGCCTGAGTGAGGCCTCACCTGGAATATTGTGTTCAGTTTTGGTCTCCTAATCTGAGGAAGGATGTTCTTGCTATTGAGGGAGTGCAGCGAAGGTTCACGAGACTGATTCCCGGGATGGCAGGGCTGACTTTTGAGGAGAGACTGGATCGACTGGGCCTGCATTCATTGGAGTTTAGATGGATGAGAGGGGATCTCATAGAAACATATAAAATTCTGACGGGACTGAACAGGTTAGATGCAGGAAGAATGTTCCCAATGTTGGGGAAGTCCAGAACCAGGGTACATAGTCTAAGGATAAGGGGTAAGCCATTTAGGACTGAGATGAGAACAAACCTCTTCACTCAGAGAGTTGTTAACCTGTGGAATTCCTTACCGCAGAGAGTTGTTGATGCCAGTTCATTGGATATATTCAAGGGGAAGTTAGATATGGCCTGTACGGCTAAAGGGATCAAGGGGTATGGAGAGAAAGCAGGAAAGGGGTACTGAGGTGAATGATCAGCCATGATCTTATTGAATGGTGGTGCAGGCTCGAAGGGCCGAATGGCCTACTCTTGCATCTATTTTCTATGTTTCCTTGGAGTCAAGTTTCGGCCTGAGTTGCTCCTATTTTTTTGGAGCAACTAGTTTAGAATGGAGAATCTTAGAAATTGCAATTCCCGGCATTTAGTTTGCTCCAGTTCTAGTGAGTTAGAACAGTTTCATTTTAGAACAGATTTTTTTTTCAAAAGCAGGTGTGTCCAGCCACTTATACCTGCTTTGCAAGTTTAGGCAATAAAAACTTACTCCAAACTGCTTACATGCTCAGGTGTTTTGTTTTACCTTGAAAGACTCTCAATTGCACCATAAGGATAGGAAAACATGAATAAACTGCATACACACAACAGCTACTGTTTCAATTATGCATCAGCTTGTTTACGTTTCACAAGAAAAATTAGTTCTCTTCACTGAAACTCAGGTTTATTCGTATCAGCCAATCAATTTGGTTGGAGGTGGGACTGAAGCCCATCAGAAGCAAACTAATGTTGTTTTCTCTCACTGTTAGTTGCACATAAACTTGAGGCAGAAAAGTTTTAACTTCAGCTGATGGTTTTCAAGAGTGACAATTAACGGTAATGGTTTTTAAAATTTTTGCCACCAAAGGAAATGATATACAACAAATAGGCTGCAAAAATGCAGCTTTTAAAATTATATATTTTTTGCAAAAGAACCTTCCATGGCACAGCTGATTTTCATTTTATAAATGGAGGTTAATTTTTTTCAAGGAACTCTTTTTTGAAATAAGGAAGATGTTTCCTGGTAGAAATGTATTAACTGGCATTCCTGTCAATTGAACTTGGCAAGGTGCAGAAGTAAAGTAGTAAATGGAGTTGGAGAAGTGGTAAATTTTATTAGATTTTTAAAAATGACAGTGAGACTCTCATATTTAGGATTTTACTACAGTGATGTGTGATGCAGAACAGTAGTCTATTTGTGGACGTTTTAGTTTCCAGTTATGTATTGTAACTTTGAAAGGTGTTTGCAGATTGCTTACATGCTCCCTTTGTTACTATGGAATAACTGGGGAGAGGGTGCAACACTATCCATATTACAGCAGCCAATATCCATGGGGAAATGTGAGGAGCGACATTCATAATCAGTAAGATTGCAATTCCAGACTGGAGGCTGTCCATCAAATTTATCCGACAACTGAAAATTTAGCTCCTTGTACTTGTTCACACAAATTACATTTTTGCGGTCTTTTTTTTAATGATTTAACTGGAACTGGACCCTACAACTGCTTTTATTTCATATTTATTATCATAATGTCTATTTAAATATTTGTAACCTCATAAATACAGTAGGCTTCAAAATGTTCGAAAATGCGCCAAATAAATAGTCAAAAATCTGAATATTCAGTGCTGTGGTGGCATGGCCATAAATCCCAGTAGAAAATAAATCTCTACCTTCAGCACTTATTTCCTTCTGATGTAATTTTTACGGATGCAGTTATTTGCACTGTGAAGATGGTCTGATTGGCTCTGAGTGGCTCTCTGTTATCACATGACCTGATTGCTGATTGGTCCCTTTGGAGGATAAGCTACACCCAGAAGTTTCTCTGGAATGTGTAATTGGAACTGCCCAGCCCAAGTTCTGAGTGACATTGCATTGTGTAATTCAAGCCCCGACTCTCTCTCCCTCTCTTCCCCATTCTCTCTCTCTCTCTCTCCCGCCCCCATCTCTCTCTCCCCCATGTCCCTCTCTCTATCTTTCTCTCTCCCCCCCATCTCTCTCTCTCTAACCCTCTGTCTCCTTCTCTCTCCACCCCCATCTCTCTACCCCTGTCTCTCTCTCTCTCTCTCTCTCTCTCTCTCCCCCTTCCCCACTCTCTCTCTCTCTCACTTCCACCTCCCCGCCTCTCTCTCCCCCTCCACGTCTCTTTCTCTCTCTCTCTCCCTCTGTCTCTCGTTCTCTCCCCCTCCCCCCATCTGTCTCTCTTCCCCACTCTCTCTCTTTAACTACAGCCCCCCCATCTCTCCTCCCCCCCACCATGTCTCTCTCTCCCACCCGTCTCTCTCTCCCCCCTCTTTCTCTCTCTCCCCCCATCCCTTTCTCTCTCCCTCCCTCTCTCTCTCCTCCCCATCTCTCTCTCTACACCGCACCTCGTCTCCCTCCCCCTATCTCTCTCTGTCCCTCCCATCTCTCTCTCTCCTGCATCCTGTCCCTCCTCTCTCCCTCCACCTCCCATCTCTCTCTCTCTTTCTCTCCCCCACCCCCCACCCCCCGTCTCTCTCTCTCTCTCTCTCTCTCTCTCTCCCCGACCCCCATTTCTCTCTCTATATCTCCCCCCCCCCGCCCCGCTCTCCGCCTCTCTCTCTCTTACTACCTCTGATATTTTCTCATCACAGAAAGCTGCAATAATGCAAAGGCCGGAAGCAAATCTATCGGCAGCGGCAGAAAATATTTCAGCAGTGGACTCCATCGGTCTCATTGGGACCCCCTTCCAGTTCCGGTTTCGGGACAAAGGAGTCTGCACATGCGGGAGAGGCATTGGGGGCGGAGTCCAGAGGACGCAGGTGCAGTAAATACACAGTGCAAATAGCCACAGTGAATTTTTACATTCATCCCTGCTTAAAAATTGCTCCTTTGTGCATTTTAGATTTCTTCCTCTAAAATAAAAGTGATTGAATGTCAGATGAGTTTTGTAACTCCTTGTCTTCACATGTTTAAAATGCCTATGGAAGCAAGGTCAATATTTGTGAAATGATGTACATGTATATAAGGGAAAAGCACCAACGTGAAGTCCAAACCTATAAGTACAAGCATAAAGCATTGTGGGTCTATCCAGAAGAGCTAAGCTTAGTCAGATTTGGAACTCATCAGACCAAATGTATTTTGGAAATGGATAGGGGAGAAACTATCCCTGTGCAGATGTGCAGTTACTGTGTGTTCTACCGCAAGTGTCCTGTTAACACAATAGTTGGCAAGCAACCAGTAACACCAAAAATAATTTTGTTTTTCCAAAAAGGTATAAAAACATAGAAACATAGAAACATAGAAAATAGGTGCAGGAGCAGGCCATTCAGCCCTTCTAGCCTGCACCGCCATTCAATGAGTTCATGGCTGAACATGAAACTTCAGTAGCCCCTTCCTGCTTTCTCGCCATACCCCTTGATCTCCCGAGTAGTAAGGACTTCATCTAACTCCCGTTTGAATATATTTAGTGAATTGGCCTCAACTACTTTCTGTGGTAGAGAATTCCACAGGTTCACCACTCTCTGGGTGAAGAAGTTTCTCCTCATCTCGGTCCTAAATGGCTTACCCCTTATCCTTAGACTGTGACTCCTGGTTCTGGACTTCCCCAACATTGGGAACATTCTTCCTGCATCTAACCTGTCTAAACCCGTCAGAATTTTAAACGTTTCTATGAGGTCCCCTCTCATTCTTCTGAACTCCAGTGAATACAAGCCCAGTTGATCCAGTCTTTCTTGATAGGTCAGTCCCACCATCCCGGGAATCAGTCTGGTGAATCTTCGCTGCACTCCCTCAATAGCAAGAATGTCCTTCCTCAAGTTAGGAGACCAAAACTGTACACAATACTCCAGGTGTGGCCTCACCAAGGCCCTGTACAACTGTAGCAACACCTCCCTGCCCCTGTACTCAAATCCCCTCGCTATGAAGGCCAACATGCCATTTGCTTTCTTAACCGCCTGCTGTACCTGCATGCCAACCTTCAATAACTGATGTACCATGACACCCAGGTCTCGTTGCACCTTCCCTTTTCCTAATCTGTCACCATTCAGATAATAGTCTGTCTCTCTGTTTTTACCACCAAAGTGGATAACCTCACATTTATCCACATTATACTTCATCTTCCATGCATTTGCCCACTCACCTAACCTATCCAAGTCACTCTGCAGCCTCATAGCATCCTCCTCGCAGCTCACACTGCCACCCAACTTAGTGTCATCCGCAAATTTGGAGATACTACATTTAATCCCCTCGTCTAAATCATTAATGTACAGTGTAAACAGCTGGGGCCCCAGCACAGAACCTTGCGGTACCCCACTAGTCACTGCCTGCCATTCTGAAAAGTACCCATTTACTCCTACTCTTTGCTTCCTGTCTGACAACCAGTTCTCAATCCACGTCAGCACACTACCCCCAATCCCATGTGCTTTAACTTTGCACATTAATCTCTTGTGTGGGACCTTGTCGAAAGCCTTCTGAAAGTCCAAATATACCACATCAACTGGTTCTCCTTTGTCCACTTTACTGGAAACATCCTCAAAAAATTCCAGAAGATTTGTCAAGCATGATTTCCCTTTCACAAATCCATGCTGACTTGGACCTATCATGTCACCATTTTCCAAATGCGCTGCTATGTCATCCTTAATAATTGATTCCATCATTTTACCCAATACTGAGGTCAGGCTGACCGGTCTATAATTCCCTGCTTTCTCTCTCCCTCCTTTTTTTAAATGTTGGTGTCGCACTCCCCTTTAAATTTTGCCCCGCGAGCGGACTATGTTTTTTAAATTGAAATGTCACCTGGATAGTTTAGTGAAGGGATTTTTTTCTCCAGGTAATCTACCTCCCCTCTTGCTTAGGGAAAATTATGGGGAAGAAATTTGTGTTATTTGCACCTCCCGTTAGCGGTGAGAACAACCTCGGGTGGCACTAATGGTGCACAAATGACTTCTCGCAAGGGGCATGGGGCCGCTACAGCATCCCATGAAATTCCGCGGGAGTTAGTGGAGGTGGTAATTGGTAGCGGCCCACACCTGCTGGTAGCACCCCGGCTGCTGCGCCGGCGATGACAACGTCATCACCGTGCACCGCGACCCGTTTTCTACCCGGAGTGAAAATTCAGTAGCGCCCCGTGAGGCTGCCTTGGGCACTGTTCGCGCCAGCTTCACAGGGCACATACCGGGCTTCAGTCCGCTCGCGGGGCAAAATTTAAAGGGGAGTGCGACACCAAAATTTTTTTTAAATGGCCGACTTACTGGTCGCGGCCTTACCCTCTTGAAATCGCGGGGTCTGTGCCGCGATGTTGCAGCCCGGCACTTTGTTTCTGTGCCGAGCAGCTGCCACGGCTCCCCGTTCCCCAGTGGTGTAGTAGTGTAGCGGTGGCCCCTTCTCCCCGATGCAGAGTCCACAGCATGCCCTCCCCTTTAGCGGAAAGGGAGGGCCCTGTGCTACTGCCAGTGCCGAGCACCTCTCCACGTAGTGCTGGGAAATTCCCACGGTTATTGACCCAGTCCCCTCCCCGAGAGGCAGTGGAGCCCAGGACATTACGCTCCACTTGTTCTGAGGGGCGGTGAACCCAATTTAGCTGCCGGGGTGGGACATCTGCACCTGGTGCAACAAGTCGTGCCTCACATAGTTACTGCCCCCACCGGATTTCGCCCCTTGTATGTCTTAGGAAGGCATAGAGTATAAAAAGAAAAAATATATAGTTTCTGCTAGATTGTGCTTTATTTCAGGCGCGTGTAGTAAAAGGCACATTTTCTAAGCTTGTAAATATCAAAAAATATGAATTCACTAAGAAACTGACTAGTGTACACCAATGAAACTAGTAAATGGTTCTATATAGTTTTTTATAGTCAGTTTCAGTTATTTAAAATTGGGTTACTCACAGTTGGTGGACAAGACACTCTGATTAAAAGTGCTTCTTTGGTGACAAACCCATTTTCAACTGTATTAGTAAAACTGCACCAGCTTACCATCAAGGAATATAATTAATGCAAGCAAAAAAAATAAACAATTACATTCTAAAACCATGCCCCATTGCACTGGTTCATGGAAGATTTTACATTTGTCTTTATGCAAATGAATTTGAATGGAAACTTGAATCAAATCTTTACTTCGGAAGATAAAAGATTGCCAATTGCACCCAAAGTGGAAACTCTACCCCACTTCATTTATTTTATTCAAAGACGAGTATATGTTGTCAGTCCTAAGATTTACTACAATCATAATTTACTTTGGTCACTATTGTTACATCATCTTGCTCATCTGTATACACACATCTATTTTTTAAAATTAATACAGAAGTATTTTGCACTTAGAGAGCTTTCAGTTGTGAGAAGGCTCTTGCGATTTACACAGATTTTGAAAGCAGTTCTTGATATATATATGTTTAATCTATATAATTATTTAAACTTAGGCTGAACATAAAACAATATAAATATATCTCAACCCAGAGTCAAAGGGTTGCGAACCAGAGAACACAGATTTAAGGTGATTGGCAAAAGAACAAAAGGTGACATAAGAAAAAGGTTTTTTACACAGTGAGTGGTTAGGATCTGGAATGCACTGCCTGACCGGGGGGGTGGAGGCAGATGCAATCATTGCTTTCAAATGGGAGTTGGATAAGCAGCTGAAAGAAAAAAATTTGCAGGGCTATGGGGAAAGGGTGGGGGAGTGGGACTAGCTGAGGTGCTCTTGCAGAGAGCCGGCACAGGCTCGATGGGACGAATAGCCTTCTTCCGTGCTGTAACCAGTCTATGATTCTATGATTCTAAAAGAAAACAATTGTTCTTTCACAAATGTCAGCAGACTGATAATTGAAACTGGTAACAAAGAAAAACGAAAACAACGATGGTCACATGAGAGGATTATGTCTGTAATATATATTGTTACTGGTATTACACTAGTGTGTGGTATGTGAAGGAGAATAAATGAAGACAAAGTGTTATTAGATTTTTAATATATCAAAAATAATGTAATAGAGCTCAGAGTTTTCCATAAAACAAATTCTAAAGCCTTGATACTTTGAACTATGATTATTCTTTACAGACACAGATTGTTTTTCCATATAATTGTGCTAGTTATTCAGAAGTGATGACTTACTATATACTGGAATTGTTTGCTTTCCTGCAAAAGTATTATGGTATATGTCTGACGTTATTTGGAATTATGGTTATGATCAGTCCTTGTACACACCTGTATCTAGTTATCCATCGATTTACTGGAAGAACCATGAATTTTCCAACCCAATACTAAGCCAAGAAAAACAGCGCATAGTAAGATGATATTTAAACTATTTACAATCCATTTGGAAGAGATTAATCATTCCCAAGGCTGACTGAAACAATTCAACATTTGGTGCAGAGTTTGACAATGCCAGCTAACTTAAAAAGATCTCTTGAGAAAATCATACTAGACGTGATTTTAACTGTGTGCAGGTGGTGGTGGCGGTTGGTGGGGGCAGGTGGGGGGAGGGGAGAGGGTGGGGGAGGAGGAGGGGCAGGTTGGGGGAGGGGATGGTGGGGGCGGGTGTTGGGGGCAGTTGGTGGTGGGGGGAGGGGGTGGGGGCGGGTGTTGGGGGCAGTTGGTGGTGGGGGTGGGGACGGGTGTTGGGGGCAGTTGGTGGTGGGGGGAGGGGGTGGGGGCGGGTGTTGGGGGCAGTTGGTGGTGGGGGTGGGGGCGGGTGTTGGGGGCAGTTGGTGGTGGGGGGAGGGGGTGGGGGCGGGTGTTGGGGGCAGTTGGTGGTGGGGGTGGGGGCGGGTGGGGGGAGGGGAAGGGTGGAGGAGGAGGAGGGGCAGGTTGGGGGAGGGGATGGTGGGCGTGGGTGTTGGGGGCAGTTGGTGGTGGGGGGAGGGGATGGGGGCGGGTGTTGGGGGCAGTTGGTGGTGGGGGAGGGGGTGCTGGGGGCGGGTGTTGGGGGCAGTTGGTGGTGGGGGAGGGGGTGGGGGTGGGTGTTGGGGGCAGGTGGGGGGAGGGGGTGTTGAAGAAACAAACCTGCCCTATGTCATCAGTTTGAGGTCTAGGCTATTTTAACTCATTGCCCTCATTTACATTGAGCCAGCCAGAAAACCAAACCGGGCAAAAAGAGACAGCTGGCAAGAGTGCAATCAAACTGAGCCAAGTTGACACAGTAAATAAATAATTAACAATGCTCGAATAATAATTATTAATCATGTTACATATAAAAATTAGGAAAAGTATTGAATGGGATTTTCTTTCTTTCTAGCTTAGACCAGGATTTAAATTCAAAACAATTTTACCAAGTCAACCTTTATCACTCTAAAATAACATAAATAAAAATAGAAAATTCTGGAAATACTCAGCAAGTCAGGCAGCACCAGATTGATGGAAGGTGAAGTTTGTTTCTCTCTCCACAGATGCTGCCCGACCTGCTGAGTATTTCCAGCATTTTCTGTTTTTATTTCATATTTCCAGCATCTGCAATATTTTGCTTTTTTAAAATACCATGTTACATTTATGCAGATAAACAAACTTAATTCGCAATATTTCAAAACTAAACTTCAAACTAGATATATTTTAATTCTAGATTCATAAATATTGTTCGAAATAAAACCAGTATATTAGGATTGTATTTATGAAGCCAAACCCACGACCTCTACCATTTAGAAGGACAAGGGTTTTTATTTCAGATTCCATCAGCCACAGTCTTTAGTTTTTCATATAGGTATATTAATTATTGGTGATGTTATTTCATATTCCATCATCCACAGTATTTAGCTTCTCATATAGTTGTATTAATTATTAGTGTTTTGATTTCATATTCCTTCATCTGCAGTATTTCGCTTTTCATATAGTTTTATTAATTGTTGTGGCTCCATTAAACCTGCTGTGTGCTGCTCAGAGGTTTGCACATACTTTTGTACAACTTTCAGGTCTGACTCTTTAGTGGAGGTCTGTGGGCTGCAGAGACCTGCTTGGCAGGGTTCACCCTGAGGATGGGAGGGCGTCACGTGGTACACCTGCTCAGAAGCAGGGTGGCACACAGGAGAAGGCGTCGCCATCAGCACCATGCAGACATACAGAGGGCAAGGGAGGCAGCAGCCATGATTCATTCATTCTGTGCCAGACCAGTGTACCCGACGTCTTATCCGGCCCGAGTCAGGATTGTGGTTGACTGCTTGGGGACAAGGGATATCCCCTGTCCACTTGGCTGCTCACTCCACTGCGGAACTCCAGGACAGCGCCAGAGCATGCATACAATGACGCTCATTGTGCCACCAGGTGCATCATTGAGCAGTGCATAGGCATCATTAAGCAGAGGTTCCTGTGCCTGGACTACTCTGGTGGCACCTTGCAATACTCACCTCAGCGGGTCTCCATAATCGTCGTGGTCTGCTGCATGCTGCACAACCTGGCCATCATGAGGGGACAGCCGCTGGAGGCCGAGCCAGCAGTACCACCTGAGGAGAAGGAAGGAGGAAGAGGAAACGCAGGAGGAGGAGGAGGAGGATCCCCATCGCCCCAGAGCTAGGAGGAGTCGACCCATCACCACCCTGGAAGGGCCGGGTGCAGATTGGCCAGCACCCTCCTGGGAGGGTGCAACCTCACATATATGGAGATGCCTGACACCTCTCTTGAAATCTCCCTCCATGCATTATGTACTGACGGTCTGCCAGGTCTCCCCACGTCAGGAAACAATATTCTTCTTCTGTCCTCCACACCATCCATCAGTGTCTCCAGCTCCATATCAGTGAACCTTTTGGCTCTCCTTGCACCTCTTACACCAGCCATCCTTCCAAACTCCTTCCCTCCTCAGGGCCTTGTTGCAAACACCGACCTTTAAAAAGGCCAGGGAGCAGCTGGCTCATTAGAAACCCTTACCTGCATGCTGAATTTCTCAGTGGTGATAACGCTCAAATTAAGACAGCCACACCACTGAAAAAAAGCACTTTGGAAAGGTTCATTAGCACTGGAACACATTTGTTCACTTTTGGAGTTGAATATGGGGTGGCCCAGGCACGAAGAAATGCCAGCGCTAATGGCCACAAAAAGGTGGGGGAAGCACCAGCTTTCCAGCGGTACTGAATTTCTGGGCCCAGAGGGTCAGAGAGAGAGGGGATCGGAGGGGGGAGAGAGAGATGGGATATCAGAGGGGGGGCGGAGAGAGAGGAGATCTGAGGGGTGGAGAGACAGAGGGTGAGACAGATAGGAGGGGGAGAGAGAGAGAGGAAGGGAGATAGAAAGAGGAAGGGAGAGAGAGATGATCAGAGCGGAGTGGATTGGGGGGGAGAAAGAGGAGGGAGCGAGGGAGAGAGAGGAGATCGGAGGGGGAGAGAGAGAGAATCGGAGGGGGGAGAGACAAAGGGTGAGAGGGAGAGGAGATTGGAGGGGAGAGAGAGAGGGAAGATTGGAGGGGGTAGAGACAGAGGGTGAGACAGATAGGAGGGGGAAGAGAGAGAGAGAGGGGCGGAGGAAAGAGAGGAGAGGGAAGTGAGAGGAGTGGGAGAAAGAGAGGATCAGAGAGAGAGGATTGAAGAGGGAAGAGAAAGGATCAGCGGAGAGGGGAGTGGGAGAGAGAGGGAGGAGTGAAGATGGGAAGGGTGTAGTGTCTCTGCACCTTGTTACAAACTCACACGAGGCATGTATATATCAGACACGGTCACTCTGTGACCTTCACTTTATTCCCATGCCCAAGGAGTGCTGACCCTGGGTGGGACCTCCCCTTTTATACCTGGAAACCCAGGTGAGGAGTGTCTCCCGCAAGCTCAGCCCCTGTGGTCAGGGTGTGCATTTCAAGGGTACAGGTACAGTGTGCATGAGTTACAGTTACATAACTATTGTCATTGCATGATGTTGAAATACATGACAGAGGGGAGAGGATGCCAGGAACTCGGGTCGGGTAAAGAGCACGGAGTGCACCATGGAGATGGGAGAAAAACGTGATCCAGGTTTAAAGGGGGTGAATGAGAGTGAGAACATGATCCAGATGGTAAAATGGATCACTTTCTTCCCTAACCCATCTCCTTTACACCCCCACCACGTTCTCCCCAGACCTGATTGATTTCTCAAAAAAGTGTGTGTGGCAAGTGACATCATTGGACTGGATGAAATCCGAAAGTCATGACACTGTCACCATTCACTTCATACCCAATAAACCTGTTAACAATCCGTGACCCACACACAATGCCCCATCTATGCGAGGGGAGGAGGGGGGGGGAGGCGGGTAGCAGTTGGTCAGAAACTTGTTGGGAGGAGGTCAGGAACCCGGGGATGGGGGGATGGAAAAAGGTCAGGAACCCAGGGATGGGGGGATGGAAGAGGGTCAGGAACTTGGGTGGGGGAGGAGACTAGAAACTTGTGGGGAGAAGGTCAGAACTTTGGGATGGGGAAGTCAGAAACTTGGGCAGGGGAGGAAATCAGGAATTTGTGGGGGGGGGGGTGGTATAGAATGTCAGGAACTTGAGGGGAAGGTCAGGGTCAGGAACTTGTTAGGGAGGGTAAAGGTCAGAACTTTGGGGTGGGAGGAAGGTTAGGAATTTGTTGGGAGCAGGAACTTGTCTAGGATGTGGGAGAAGATCTTAACCTGCGAGGGTGAGCCCTGTCTGTCCTATGTGTGCTCTGTTCTGTCTAGAGTCTGGCAGTCAGAATTGCTTGATTTACAGTTTGCAAAGTAATTGATTACTTAGGCAGGCATGACCTAATTACACATTGCAGAGAAACTGCTGCGTGTGCCTTGTCCTCCAAGGGGACGAATCAGAAATCAACTCTTGTCCTCCAACATGACCAATCAGAAATCTGGTGTTGGAAATAAATGTGACCAAAAAAAGCAGCATGATTAAATATATTATTACAAGAAGGAGTCACAATGTATTTGTGTGTGTGAGTGTATGAGAGATTTATAATATTTGATTTCTCTTAATCCCTCACAAAAATAATAATTTTCTCGAAAGAAATAAGGGGGAGATTTCCTCTGTGTGCTATGTGTAAGAAACTCATAATTATATCTGTGATATATTCACAGACCACAAGCACACAAAGCTTCCTAAAATGGATGCAGCTTCAGAAGTCTATGTAACTTCCTGGTTCTTGTAAGCTGACTGTTTATTCCCTTTAGTTGCAGTAACACCATACGTCCACATCCACAGTGTGGAGCTACAGACATTACAAGCTTACAGACATTACAATATCTTTCCTCAATGTTTCTGATACCTCAAGCAACCAAAAATTATCCAATAGTTTTAAGTATTGTTATTTTAATTTCAGTATTTTTAAATGGATTATTCCAATTGGTGCAATTTTAATTTCTATAGAACGTAGCATGTCAACTAAATTTTCATGTTATTGTAAAATAAAATAATTTTATCATTAAATCATATGGGAAGAAACCTCCACTGCCATACAATTTCACAACATGGTACCTGAAGAAAGAATTAGTGGTCTAGAGATATCTGGATAGAAACCCATGCTTATATTATACAGGGAGGTTACTTATCTTGTGGCATTTTCCACATTCTTTGAATAAGTATCCTTTACATACCATGTTAATCAGTCGATCTACAAGGACAATGTGATATTTTTATCATATTCCATGTGATTTCCCTCTCAGGATTTCCCACATATCCTGTCTTCACTTAATTAGGCCTGAGTTAGGTAATATAAAGCTAAATAAAGAGACCAAGATCAAAGGTCCAATACTTTCTTTCTTCAGTTAGAAGGAACTTGGTAAAGAAACAGATTAACAAAGTTTGCAATGTTGACTAAAGATAATATTAGACAGTTTTAAAGTGCAAAGATGTACTATAATTATAGAAGTTATATCATGCAAAATTCCAGCTTGGGAACTGCACTAGCCATGTTCCAATGGGAAGGAGATTGAGAAATGTTGTTGAATATAATTTGATTTAAAGAATGAAATCAAATATGAGTAACCTACAATATCCATGTTCCATCTTCACTTCTCCCAAAATAGTAACTTTTAGGAGAAGGGAGAACTGGTAGTTGACGCAAAGGCAAACAATGCTACATCATCTTATTAGCAGACAAAATCAAATGCTGGTTTTTGGTCAATATATTAAGATTATTATGTTAGTGTCCCTTGCAAATGTTTTCCAATGCACAATGTCTGATACTAACCAACATAATGAATACTGGACATGCAGAAAGCTTTTAATCTTACCTGAGGAGGTGTGGTTGGAGTTACCTCACTGATCCGCAATCTTTTCATTTATCTAAAGTTACTTCCTTAAGTTGAATAAATGTTCACGTGCTGATTATTTTCACATCCAAATAATGGACCTTGTATTGCATCTCAGGTTTGTATGGCGGGAAAGAGGGCAATAAAATTATTTCTTGAGTCATATGAAATAGGATTTTAGGACTTTCAAACCAGGTAAACTGTTCAGTAATTAAAACATTACAGTTCACACATCTTTCTTGCTGGAACTAAAGGCATTAGAATACCAGTTTCCCTATGCCAGAAACTTCATATTACATGACACTGTAAGAATGTAACAGCATAAGAATAAGACAAGACCATTCAGCTTATCTAAATGTTCCATAATCCATGTTCTGGATTAAGACTCCATGTGACCATTTTTCAGGGAAAACAGGGAATTGTCCTGGCCAACATTCCTCCCTCAACCAACACCACAAAAAAATGATTAACTGGTGATTCAACTGTTTGTTATTTGCAGAATTTAGCTGTGTGCAAAATGGTTGTCATCTTTTCTCACATGACAGCAGTGACTGCACTTCAGTCATGGGATATTTCTGAGAAATATGATCAGCCTCTCTATAAATGAAAACTTTTCTTTCAACTGTCCCACACCACTTGATTGTATATTCTGCAACTCAGTGGCCTAGAAATGTGGGAGTGCCCATTTCTGGCTTCTGTAGGGGGCAGATAGTAAATGCCCCATGCCAGAATGGAACATAAGAACATAAAAACATAACAGAAACATAGAAACATAGAAAATATGTGCAGGAGTAGGCTATTCAGCCCTTCAAGCCTGCACCACCATTCAATAAGATCATGGCTGATCATTCACCTCAGTACCCCTTTCCTGCTTTCTCTCCATACTGCTTGATCCCTTTAGCCGTAAGTGCCATATTTAACTCCCTCTTGAATATTTCCAAAGAAATGGCATCAGCAACTCTCTGTGATAGAGAATTCCTCAGGTCAACAACTCTCTGAGTGAAGAGGTTTCTCCTCATCTCAGTCCTAATTGGCTTACCCCTTATCCTGAGACTGTGTACCCTGGTTCTGGACTTCCCCAACATCAGGAACATTCTTCCTGCATCTAACCTGTCCAGTCCCGTCAGAATTTTATAAGTTTCTATGAGATCCCCTCTCATCCTTCTAATTTCCAGTGAATACAGGCCCAGACAATCCAGTTTCTCCTCATATGTCAGTCCTACCATCCCAGGAATCAGTCTTGTGAATCTTCACTGCACTCCCTCAATAGCAAGAACTATATGTTGTGGAACCAACCAGGGAGCAGATAATTTTAGATCTGGTGATATGTAATGAGACTGGGGAAGTCGAGAACCAGGGGTCACAGTCTAAGGATAAGGGATAAGCCATTTAGGACCGAGATGAGGAGAAACTTCTTCACTCAGAGAGTTGTTAATCTGTGGAATTCCCTACCGCAGAGAGTTGTTGATGCCAGTTCGTTAGATATATTCAAGAGGGAGTTAGATATGGCCCTTACGGCTAAAGGGATCAAGAGGTATGGAGAGAAAGCAGGAAAGGGGTACTGAGATGAATGATCAGCCATGATCTTATTGAATGGTGGTGCAGGCTCGAGGGCCGAATGGCCTACTCCTGCATATATTTTCTATGTTTCCATGGAGTCAAGTTTCGGCCTGAGTTGCTCTTATTTTTTTGGAGCAACTAGTTTAGAATGGAGAATCTTAGAAATTGCAATTCTCGGCATTTAGTTTGCTCCAGTTCCAGTGAGTTAGAACAGTTTCATTTTAGAACAGATTTTTTTTTCAAAAGCGGGTGTGTCCAGCCACTTATACCTGCTTTGCAAGTTTAGGCAATAAAAACTTACTCCAAACTAACTTAGAATGGAGTAAGTGTGGATTTTTGTACGCTCAGAAAAACCTTGCCTACACTTACAAATCAGGCGTAGGTTACAAAGCAGGCGTAGGGAACGACGGGGGTGGGGAAGGGAAGTAATTAAATTTTACAAGCATTCAACAGTCTCACTTATACAAATAAAGAGTCATCCTGAATAATAAATGATAAATAAAGCAAGTAAAAAATACATTGAATTTTCCTACCTGTTTTGCAGCAACAGCCTTCGAGCTGCGGAGCTTCAGGCCGTTCGGCCAGGGGACAGGGGATGGACACGGTTGGGGCCACACACAGAGGCAACGCAGCAGCCTCCACAGCTATGAAGTTATTTTTATAGGCTGCAGGACGTTCGGCCAGGAGACAGGGGAGGTGTAAGAAGCACCGGGAGGGAGAGCCAGCCAGCCAGCTAGCCAGCGAGCCAGTTTAAAAGTTAAATTTGTAATTCAAGTATGGGTGCTGCATTATCAACACCACGGATTATGCAATGGTTCACCATCCAGTCACTGCATAGGAGAGAATTGATTAGAGCTCACCGCACCAGGAACATCATAGCCCGTAGGCTGATGGGCAGGAGACCTTACCCACGTTGGCAATATCGAGCCAGGCGCTCGAACCTGGACATGAGCGAGGCTGATTGTGTCAAAAGGCTGCATTTCTGCAGAGAAGCTGTCGTTGAGATCTGTGATATGCTGAGAGCAGATTTGCAGCCCAGAAGCAGAACGCCAACTGCCTTGTCTGTTGAAGCGAAGGTAACAGCTGCACTTGCCTTCTATGCCTCGGGATCATTTCAAGCTACAACTGGAGATGTGTACGCAATCTCTCAACGTACAATACATGCCTGCATTTACCAGGTCACGGCTGCACTGTATGCGTGGAGGAATGACTTCATCAAGTTCCCAATGACCGTACAAGCAATGCATGACAGGGCTGTAGGCTTCTTCAGGATTGCTGGCTTCCCAAAGATACAGGGCTGCATTGATTGTACGTACATAGCCTTGCGAGCACCTGTGGAGGATTCCGAGCCGTACAGGAATAGAAAAGATTTCCACTCCATTAATGTGCAGCTCATGTGTGACAACAAACAGCGCATCATGTCAGTCGATGTGAGATACCCCGGCAGCACCCATGATGCGTTCATCCTACGCGACAGCGTTATATCTGACATGTTTGAGCAGCAGCCAGAAGGGCAGAGCTGGCTACTGGGAGACAAAGGGTATGGCCTGGCCACCTGGCTCATGACGCCCCTACGCGTAATACGGACGGAAGCTGACCATCAATACAACATGGCGCACATTGCGCCGTGCAGCATCATAGAGAGGACCATTGGCATATTGAAACAGCATTTCCGATGCCTGGACCATTCCGGAGGCCACTTGCAATATTCTCCTCAGATTGTCGGTCACTTCACTGTTGTGTTATGCATGCTGCATAACTTAGCCATCATGAGGCAGCAGAGCTGGTAGTGGAACCAGAAGACCCACATGAGAGGCCAGTGCCAGATGATAGTAATTTGGAAGAGCAGGATGAGGATGATGACAACGATCATGAAAGCATGCAAGTGCCTGATGCCGGAGCACGAGATCGGAGAAGGGCCATCCATCGTGCTCCTTTAACGATTGCTCGAGCCCTGCCCAGCAGCTCATCCGTGAACGCTTCAATTACTGATGCCTGAGGGCTCTGCGACAACTGTTGCACATGGGCATGTTTATTTTTTGGAGTTGTTCCTATGTTGTGTTGTGTTAATGGAACATGATTCAGTTTTAATGAAAAAATATTTTATTGAAAAGTTAACGTTAGTGTCATAAAATATTTGTTGTATCAAACTTTATTTTTTAATATGGCTCTTTAAGATCACTTAAAAACTTTATGATACTTATAAACTTGCAAAGTTACAAAAGTTACAAAACAATTTCAATGTGAAAAATCTTACACTCTGAAGATCACTTAAACTTCAAGATCACTTTGTAGGTGCAAAATTAAATAAGATGCAAAATGTGAGCGCATTTACACAATAAGATAACTTAACAACCCTAAGGTCACTTATAAATTGTAAAGTTACAAAACTTACAAAATAATTTCAATGTGAAAAATCTTACACTCTTAGGGGTCAAGTTTCAGGCTGCGCTTAGAACGACGCAGCCCCGCGAGCCACGTCTGAGTTCCGCGCTCAAAACCACGCCGAAAACTTACCTCGGTATTCTCCATTCCCTCAGGTCGATCCAGGTCCTCGGCGCAGCGCAGCACAAGCTGTGGGGGGCGGAGCCAGGTCCCGGCACTGAAAACAGTGCCGGGACCTCTGCTTTTGCGCGCATGTGCAGTAGCTCCAGGCGCCCTAAACTGTGTGGGAGGGGCCCGAAGCACGCCGCCCCTAGCCCTGGCCGAATGGGCTCACTGGGGCGGCGAAGATCGGACTGCACCTCCCTCCTCCAACTCCTGCTCTGGCTCTGGCTCCAGCTCCCCCCCGTTCAGCTCCCGCTCCCTCTGGCTCTCTCCCGCCACCCCCCCCCCCCCCGCCGCCAGCTCCCGCTCTGCTGCCTGCCACTCCCCCCCGCGCCCCAGCTCCAGCTCCCACCCCGCTCCGCTCCAGCTCCTCCCCCTTCAGGTCCGGTCCACTCCCTCTTCACGTCTTCGGCGAGGCCCGCCTGCCCGGCATCTTGCTGGGGGCGGGACCCGCCCAAAGTCTTCGGCCCGGCTTCTTCTCGTCGGCTGGGCCCGTTCAGCCTCCCCCCTCTCCTCCCTCTCCCTCTCCCTCCCTACCTCCCTCCCTCCCCTCTCTCCCTCGCTTTCTCCCCCCTCTCCCTCCCTTCCTCCCCCTCCCTCTCTCTCCCCTCCCCCTCTCCTCCCTCCTTCTCTCTCCTCTCCCCTCGCTCTCTCTCCCCTCCCTCTCTCTCCCCTGCCCCCCCTCTCCCTCCCTCTCTCTCCCCTGCCCCCCCTCTCTCTCCCCCCTCCCGCTCTCTCCCCTCCCTCTCTCTCCCCTCCCCCTCTCTCCCCCCCCTCCTCTCCCTCTCTCCTCTCCCTCCATCTCTCTCTCTTCCTCCCTCCCTCTCCCTCTCCCCCCATCTCTTCCCACTCTCCCTCTCCTCTCCCCCTTCTCCCTCTCCTCTCCCCCCTCTCCCTCTCCTCTCTCCGTCCCTCCCCCACCCCCCCTCCCCTTGCTGTCAGAAACACATAGACACTGACAGACAGAGAGAGAGAGAGACACTGACAGAGACAGAGAGATACACTGGGGGGTTGGGGGAGTGGGGGGGGGGGGGGCATCCCAGCATGCTGTTGGAGGGCTCCCGGTGCTGCAGTCGGTGAGTAGAAACATAATTTTTCATTTATTGATTTTTTAATTTTTTTAATTTTTTAGTTTTTAATTTCCTTTGATTGATTTATTGGTTGATTTATTGATTTATTTGTCATTTATTATTGATGATGGCTCGTTATTTGTAAAAGTGATGTGTTTCATGTTTGTAAACTTCCCTTTCCCCCCCCTCCATCTCTCTTCCTTACACCTGATTTTCTAAGTGTAGGCAAGGTTTTTCTGAGCATACAAAAATCTACACTTACTCCATTCTGTTAGTTTAGAGTAAGTTTTCGCTGCCTAAACTTTCAAAACAGGCGTCAGTGGCCGGAGACGCCCCCTTTTGAAAAAAAAATCTGTTCCAAAATGAAACTGTTCTAATTCACTAGAACTGGAGCAAACTAAATGCCGAGAATTGCAATTTCTAAGATACTCCATTCTAAACTAGTTGCTCCAAAAAAATAAGAGCAACTCAGGCCGAAACTTGACCCCCATAGATCACTTAAACTTCAGGATCACTTTTTAGGTGCAAATTAAATAAGATACAAAATGTGACAGCATTTACACTATAATATCACTTAAAAACCCTAAGATCACTTATAAGTTGTAAAGTTACAAAACTTACAAACAATTTCAATTTGAAAAACGTTACTACAGTTACATCAAGAACAAGAACAAAAGCAGCAAAAAAAGGCTGCAACCATTTCTCATCCGTATCTCAGTGAATGTTCACTTCTTCATGGGGGTGTCATTTGATTGGCCGGGCTGTGTGCCCTTATTACAGCAGCTATCTCCATGGGGGCCTGTGTTATCACTTGCATGCCCTCCTTGACAGCCTGTGCCGTCACTTGCATGCCCTCCTTGACAGCCTGTGCCGTCACTTGCATGCCCTCCCTGACAGCCTGTGCCGTCACTTGCATGCCCTCCTTGACAGCCTGTGCCGTCGATTGCACTCCCTTGGACATTCCCTCCCTCATTTCCTGTGTCATTACTGCTATTTCTCCCATCAGTACTGTCACCTCTTCACACACTGCACTGACGCTAACGATGAGTGATTGGGTAAGCTCATTGGTTTCCATACCTAATGCCGCAACCTGAGCCGCATCTATTGCACACTGCATCTCAGGAGAGCGTGTCTCCAATCTCCTTCTCCTCTGCCTGGGTCTGCCTTGCAACACCACTACACTGGGAGCCGCGGGCTGGGACGGTGGGACGCTCGGTGTTCCAAATGGCAACACTAGAGTGTGAGCCGTGGGCTGGGATGGTGGGTCAGTGGATATAAACTGTTCCATTATATCAGCAGCACCACTGGGACCCGCAACATTGGAATCAAAACCATGGAAGGTGGAACCAGAACCTAGGCAAGGGGTTGAAACTTTGATGCCCCTTAATGTGGGCTCGTAAATATTAATTTGGAAGGTCTCCCCTGAAGCCAGTCTGGATCGTCTGCATCTGGTTCTTCTGGTTCTTGTTCTGGATCTTCAGGATCTTCAGGATTGGCATCATCATCATCTTCTGCAAATTATATCAGAACAGTCAAATATTTAACAGCAAGGGAGGGAGCAGGATGGGTGGCATGAGTAGTCTCACACATAGCAGGCCAGGCAGCAGGTTGATTTGAAGGGCCACGATGCATTTTCAGGACTTACCCTTTTCCTCGCGTGCGGGCCCAGCTTGTGCTGTACTGATTGCTTTTCTCCATGTACAACTCATCATAGCAGCTACCCTCTGTTCCAAGGGTGTCAGTGGATGCAGTTTGGGCGTGCCTCCGCCTATTCGAGTTCTTTCTCTTTTGTTGTGGCCCAATTTCTTCTGCAAAGATTAAAATATAACTTTTTACAGAGTGCGTCTTTCTGAAGGGTGGAACATACAGATAGTCACATTACAATTACGATTACATTAAAAAATGAAAATGTTACTTACACTAACTACTGGACCAAGGTTGTGCCATTTCTTTTTACACTGGCTTCCAGATCTCCTGGTATGCACCACTGCGCAGTAATCTTCTGCAACTTGGTTCCAGCGTTTGTTCATTTCTTTAGGTGGCACTTTTATGCGACCTCTGTTGCTGATATCTAGCTCCTGCCATCTCTGCTCAATGACGTTAACTAATATCTCCACTTCCTCATGCAAGAAATTCTTTGTTCTTGGTGGACGTTGTTCCATTGCTGTATTGAATTGACACTCTGATTTTTCAAAACACATAGTCCTTATTTTGCATGCACCTATGCAGCACCTGTTCTGGAAGCTTAGCAGCAAAAAGCAGCACTCACTGATTTCAGCAGGTGATTTCTTCAACAGTGCTGCTAAAACCACTCCTTCAGGCACAAAAAATCACCAAGATTCACTCCCAAGCCTTTCCACAGCTCCACAAAACAAATCAGCACTTTTCCTCCTGTACCTTTAAAAATGGCCGAGTGCCAATGTTTGTATCGCACTGCGCATGCGCGCACGCTCCAACACGCACGCGCAGGGCTGCCGGCACGACATCTTCTGCTGTGAACCAACTCCCCCCCTCTGCACTCTCAAAATCGGCACGACGCTTTGGCCACGCCCCCCGCTGAACTCTGTGCGCCGCACCGAGCTGGAAGCAAGCTGTTGGGAGGCCGAGAATTGCTCGGTAAGTTTTTGACGCGCTTTTGAGCGCGGAAAACAGGTGTGGGTGAACGGCGCAGCCCAAAACTTGAGGCCTGTGTTTCTATGTTCTAAGCAACCATCCCAAATATACTCTATGCACTCTTCCTCATGGCTACCTTTGCCAATTTGATTTGTCCAATCAGTATAAAGATTAAAATCGTCCATGATTATTGCCTCCATTATTTCTTGATTTATGCTCTGTCCTACAGTGTAGCTATTGTTAGGGGGCCTATAGATTACTCCCACCAGTGACTTCTTTACCTTATTATTTCTTGTCTCCACCCAAACTGATTCTACATCTTGATCTTCTGAGGTAATATCATTTCTCACTGCTGCACTGATCTCATCCTTTATTAACAGAGCTAGTCCACCTCCTTTTCCTTTCTGCCTATCCTTCTGAAATGGCAAATATCCCTGAATATTCAGTTCCCAGCCTTGGCCACCTTGAAACCACATCTCTGTAATGGCCATCAGATTATACGCATTTATTTCTATTTGTGCCATCAACTCATCTATCTTGTTATAAATGCTGCGTGCGTTCAGAAAAAGAGCTTTTAATTTTGTCTTTTTACCATTTTTGCCTACACTGACCCCACTTTCTGATGCACTCTTATGTTTATACATTCTTTCCCTTCCTGTCACACTCTGGTTATCATTACCCCTATTGCTACCCTGCACTATTGCCTTCTCCTGTCTCTTTGACTTTTTAAATTTCTGCTCACCTGATCCTTCCCCCTCACTATTTAGTTTAAAGCCTTATCTACAGACCTAGTTATTCTATTCACCTGGACACTGGTGCCAGCCTGGTTCAAGTGAATGCCGTCCCAATGGAATAGCTCCCTCTTATCCCAGTACTGGTGCCAATGCCCCTTGAATCGAAACCCACACCAATCTTTGAGTCACGCATTCTTCTCTCTGATCTTATTTACCCTATGCAAATTTTCTCGTGGCTCAGGTAGTAATCCAGAGATTATTACCCTTGTGGTTCTGCTTTTTAATTTAGCCCCTAGCTGCTCATACTCCCTCAGCAGAATATCTTTCTTTGGCAATGGAGAGATTCAAGTAGCCCTAGATATTGGGCCTCATTAACATGAAGACAATGTGGTGGGAGAAGCCTTACAGTGAAGACTGTAGGATGATCAGGCCACTGTTATTGAAGGCTTGGGAGAAGAATTCGAGGCCAGGGAGGGATCGGTGACCAGAGAAGAGGGTGATCCGGAGGGGTGGAGATGGTGGTGATCGTGGGCTTTGGATGAGAGCAGGTTTGGGCTTGGGGAAGGATTTAGGCCTCGCGGGGGTGACTTGGACGGGAGATTGGATGGGGGACGAGGGGTCATCATGGGCTTCACATGGGGGATTGAGCCTGGCGGGGTATGGGCGGTGATTGTGGACTTTGGGCGGGGAATTAATTCACTCTCATTGTTTCTGTGACAATGCTATTAGTAAGAATAAAAGTGTTTATTAATGATTAAAATTGATTATGTGTATGTATAAATGTTAAAAGTGTAGATTATACGGAACGGCCTGTTTGTGTTGAAACAGAATGGAAGCCCAGATGTTGCCAGCATGAGCTGAGTTTTGAAACAAAAGAAACAAAATGAAAGCCCCCAGAGATGCCACATGGCTTTTGTGTATTGGCCTCCAGACAGCCACATGTGTGAGGAGAGCCAATAAGGAGCTGCCCTGGGACCAAGATCCAATCATGAGGCTTTCGGCGGGACGATGGATTTAAGGGATTTAAAAACTCAAGCCACACAGGTTGCTTTCTCTCTCTTCTCTCCCTGCTGGACACACAGCAAAAGACCTCCTGGTGAAGACCAGCCAACTCAGCATGCCATGTGTTCAAACCAGCCAGCAAAAGGGGCGTAACGTATATCACTTTTTATTATAACCTCATTGTATCTCTGTTGTAACTAAGGTAGATCTATAGGATATTTGACCACTGCTGCTAATGTGCATGTGTGTATGTTTTTAATAAACTCTTCTAATTGTTTGAAAGAATCGTCTCATTGTCAAATGTAAACCCAGAGAGATTCAGAAATCCTACAAATTAGTGGAGAATGCGGGCAACTGGCGAGACAGCTTTTGATGATTCTTTTGAACAATTGGAAATCTCGGGAGTTGCGTTTCTAACCTGTGTTGCGATTATAATTGAAACAATTAAACGGATCGGGAGGAATTGCGTCTTAGGGGAGCAGTCGTCTCGATAGTTGTAACTGTTTAAGTGGGGTGGGTTGGAACTGTTTAAGTGGGGTGGGTTGGAACTGTTTAAGTGGGTTCCCACCAGTAGTTATATTCAAAAGACACAGGATGAAGGGATCGGTCATGGACAGAAAGCCAACATTAAAAAGTAATGTTGAGCTAGTTTATCAGGAGAGGTTATCCAAAAAGCTCCCGATACAAGATGCAGAAAAGTTAAGGGCACAAGCACAGCACAAGGGTAGGCCTGCATCATTTGGGGAGATGGTGAGCATTATACAGGACAGGATAGATAGGGGAGAGCTGAGATCAAAATGGGCAAACAGTCTCGTGGCGTTTAGCGCTTTCTATTGTGCCAGGAGAGATGAGGAATTAATGAGGCAAGACGTCAAAGTGATACAAGATTTGAAAGAATTGCAAGTAAAAGAGATTCAGTTAAAAGAAAGAGAGATTGAAGGTATAAAACAGCAAAAGGAAGAAGGCCTCCAACTTGTGGAGCAGTTAAAAGAGGGAGAAATACAGATACAGTATTTAAGACAAGAAATTGGTCAATTAATCCACAGTATTAAGCAATTAGAAAGAGGGGCCGAACAGGCAGCTTCACTGCTACAGCAACAAAGCCTTTCAAACTTAAATGCCACAGCAGCCGTTGTTGAAGCAAATGAAAACAAATTAGAGTTAAAAAAAATATAAATTGGAAAACTTGAGGCTTCAGCAAGAGATAGAAGATGCAAGAGGTGCATTAAGAGAAGTTGTTAAGAAGCCACATAGAGAACAGATCACTCCCAGTGCCAACTACAAATAGTGAGGCTAAAAAGTAAGTTAGGGGAGCAGCAGTCCCTGGTATCCGCAGTAACACAGGGAGCCATAACAGAGACAGCAGAAGTGGAAAAGGGGGAAACAGATTGGGAAGAGGAAGGAAGTCAGTATAATCCCCAGGAGAGTGATGTAGGATGGGATACTTTGGAGACACAAGAGCCAAACGTAGCCGCAGTAATCACTTCTTTACGACACAATATGCACGGTCACATCACCAGTAACCATACCGACTCACGGCCCATATCTGACGCTGATGCCACGGCATGTAGCCATGGGGTCCATTAATGATGGGGACGACCCACTGGAAGTTAATAGGAGGTGGGTAAATTTCAGGAGGGGTCACTCCGAGTTGGAAGAGAGAGACTTAACATGAGTCCTCTTCTTGGCCTGTTCCACTTCCCTAAAAGATAATCTGCCAGAAGCAGTCCTCCAGCCTGGCACAGCAGCCGATGTACTCATGACCGAGATCTTAAACCAGTTAGGAATCCAAAACTTGAACTTAGTGGCTCTGCTTAACCAGACCAAGCAGTACCCAGAAGAGACCCGTAGAGCCTTCAGAAATCACCTGTAGATATCTATCAACGTACGCAGAACCAGCCCACCGCAAATGCTACAGTAGGAAAGAATCAGGAACAATTTAAATCGATATTCCTGACCCAACTCCACCCTTTAGTTAAAACCACCCTGGGAATAGCCATGAGGCCCACCAATCAGTGGACAGATATAGAGACCAACGCTCAAATAGCTTGGGAGATGGTAAAAGACCAGTTAAAGGGGAAGCCACCACCGACTGCAAATAAACCAGTGTCAATGGTGGAGGGATCTCGAAACTACCCCTTTAAGGGACAGTGCTTTAATTGTAAGAAGGTAGGCCACCTAGCAAAAGACTGCAGCAGACCTAGACCAGCACCGAACCATGATGCAACACATAGATGCCTCCCGAGGGACAAATCCAAGCCCTCTGGGACAGATCAAAGATTGGATAAATTAATAACCCTTATACAAACCTAAATTGCCACGGGGAGGATGCAAAATCATTTACCGGTGCACGTAATTGCCGATGCACACTCATTAGAGAGACCCATTCCAGGATCAACCCCATGACAGGGTTCGGCCCCAAAAATTGGTCGGAAGTGGGGTTCCGACATGATGGTAGTGGGAGACCAGTAGTCCTTGCTGTCTCAAAAGGGGACAGACAGCAGATTATGCTTACCGCTACTGGCTCAGCCGTTACCATCATCCACACCCCATACCCTGAAGCATATACAGGGAAGGCCACTGAACTTCAGTTGGGAGGCCTCACCTGTAAAGTCCCAGCACCTATGCTGATGACCACCTGCGACGGAAGGGGAATTTTAGGGACTGATGTGTTGGATCAATATGGCATGGTGATCGATTATAATCAGGATTGTGTTTGGATGGGATTGAGAGATAAGGCAGGGGTGATAGAAATTTCAGATGCTCACTCGGTTTTTGCTATTAAAAAGCTATCTGAGTATGATGCACCAGGGAGCGAAAATGAAGCTATGGCAAAATTAATTCGGTAACACCTAGCGGTGTTTACCACATGCAAGTATGACTGTGGAAAAATGGCAGGCGAAGAATCTATTGAGGGACTCCCCCCACTCATTCACTAAACAATACTCCATCCCAAGGGAGAGTCACCCTTACATCCGAGACACCATAAAATGCCTAGTCGAGCAGGGTGTTCTTAGGATAGGCACTTTCACGACCAATTCACCTGCATGGTCAGTTAAAAAGCCTGATATCAGCTGGCGACTGACTATTGATTACAGAAAGTTAAATTCTGTAACACCAGCCTGCTCAGCGGGAGTAAGAGAAACTCCCACCATATTATCACAAATTCCTGCTGGTTCCAAGTACTTCTCAACCCTCGACATTGCCAATGGATTCTGGAGTATCCCTGTTAAAAGGGAAGACCAGTAAAAATTTGCATTCACATTTGAGGACCAGTGCTATACCTGGACATGCCCGCCTCAGGGGTTCCACAATGCCCCCACGATATTCCACAAAAGAATAGCTGCAATTTTAAAAGACCTTTCCCGCCCTACCTGCTTCTTGCAGTATGTAGATGACCTACTGCTGGCAACCGACAGCATGGAGGAGCATCTGTCCCTTTTGCATGAACTTTTGACATTGTTGGCTCAGGCGGGACTAAAGGTGAATCCCAGTAAGGCTCAATTAGTAAAAGAACGGGTCACCTTTCTAGGAGTGTCCATTTCTCCAGAGGGATCATCCCCCGACTCTCATAAGGTGGAGATAATACAGTGACTGCCATTACCCACTTCTAAAACAAACCTATGATCATTCTTGGGTTTGCTGGGGTACCAAAGGAACTTTATCCCGGGGTTTGCAGAGTGTGCAAAGCCCCTGTATGATTTAATAAAACTGCAGGGTGATGACATACGCCCGCCATGGACTGATACCCACAGCCAGTCTGTGAATAAATTAAAAACTGCAGTGATACAGGCCACATGTCTGATCCCTCCTGATCCCACGCAGCCCTTCCATTTGGAGATCGGAGCCTCACTGCAGTTCTGATCAACGACAGCCCATTGCATATACGTCTCGAATCCTGCAGGGGGCAGAAAAGATGTATACCGCATATGAGCGCCACCTACTGGCCGTCTTCTGGTTGTTACAACACATTGGGCCCAAGTTTCCACATGATAAAAAACGGGCGCCCCTCCGAGCTGGGCGCCCGTTTTTCACGCCTAAAATGGCGCCGGAAAAAAAACGGGCGATTCTGGAGAGCCCTGCAGCTCCTTGTCTGTTTGGCGCAGCGCCCAGGGGGGCGGAGCCTACACTCGGCACCAATTTTGTAAGTGGGAGGGGGCGGGTACCATTTAACTTAGTTTTTTTCCTGCCGGCAACACTGCGCCAAACACTATTCGGCCCTGGTAACCTTCTATAAGATAGCATCCACAGCTTGGTGGCCTTCTATGAGGGAAACAATCAGCCAATACATGACACGATGCCTACCATGCCTATAACATAATCCTCCCGCATGCACTAACCGAGCCTTGCTTCAAAGCGCACCCCCACCTGAAGCGCCATGGACTCACTTCCAGATAGACTTCATTGGGCCACTTCCACAGGTGCAAGGCATTTTTCAGCATGTCCTAGTGGTGGTGGATCAATTCACTAAATGGACCGAAACATTCCCCTGACAATCCAACACCACAATCACAGCAGCCAAAACACTATTGAATCATGTGTTTTGTAGGTGGGGAGAACAGTACAAGTGGACAGCGATCAAGGTTCACACTTTATCGGTAAAATTTTTATCCACCTGCAGAAAATGTTGGGGATAAAACACAAATTACATATTGCTCACCACCCCCAGTCTTCCGGAGGGGTCGAAAGGGGGAACAGGACCCTCAAGTTAATGTTAAAAAAATTGTGCACGGACCACCCCACTCAATAGGCTAACATGCTGCCAATGTGCTTAATGGCAATGAGGTCCACACCTCGTAGAACAACAGGGGTCTCCCCATATCAGGCCATGACGGGGAGGCTCATGAGAACACCAGGCCAGCTGGGACTAGCAAGGATGAGTCCCCTGACAATGAAAACATGTAGTTCCAATCTGATCACAACAATCAAATCTATCGATTAGTGGCCACCAAATTGGGGAAGTCAAAAAGACAAATTAAAAGGTACTTTGACAAGAAAGTACGTCCCTTTGAATATGAGGTGAGAGACTCAGTAATGATTCCAAATTATGGAAAAAAGAAGCTGCCTTTGAGCCCGGGTGGTGGGGACCGCATAAGATTATAGACCGATTGAACCCAGCGGTTTATTTGATCCAGTTACCGGGGGAAAAGGGTATTAATTACAAGAATGGTTTCACATTAATCAGTTAAAAACTGCCAAAGAGTAAACACTGCACTGATCTTGTTTCCCACAGACTATGTTACGGATCCTCACAATTGTCAGGACGATACTGGTCACGACCGAAGCCGAGGGAAGATGGAGAAACGGGAGCTGCAGCATGACTCACGAACATCATCAATCATCAACGTGCTTCGAGAAGCGACAGTGCACTGAAGATACGAGAAGGGGAGGGTCTCCGCTGGAGATGTGATTGGACTAAAATAAATTGCCTACATGGTCTACACCTTACGAGGTGGGGACCGAGTCAGGCCATCCACTTTTCTTCCTCTCCCCCTCAATGCTTACGATATATGAGGGGTCAATAAGGATATTTCCCCCTTAAGGTGGGGAATTTGTAAGAATAAAAGTGTTTATTAATGATTAAAATTGATTATGTGTATATATAAATATTAAAGGTGTAGATTATATGGAATGGCCTGTTTGTGTTGAAACAGAATGGAAGCCCACAGGTTGCCAGCATGAGCTGAGTTTTGAAACAAAAGAAACAAAATGAAAGCCCCCACAGAGATGCCACATGGCTTTTGTGTATTGGCCTCCAGACAGCCACATGTGTGAGGAGAGCCAATAAGGAGCTGCCTTGGGGCCAAGATCCAATCATGAGGCTTTCGGCAGGACGATGGATTTAAGGGATTTAAAAACTCAAGCCACACAGGTTGCTTTCTCTCTCTTCTCTCCCTGCTGGACACACGGCAAAAGACCTCCTGGTGAAGACCAGCCAACTCAGCATGCCATGTGTTCAAACCAGCCAGCAAAAGGGGCGTAACGTATATCACTTTTTATTATAACCTCATTGTATCTCTGTTGTAACTAAGGTAGATCTATAGGATATTTGACCACTGCTGCTAATGTGCATGTGTGTATGTTTTTAATAAACTCTTCTAATTATTTGAAAGAATCGTCTCACTGTCAAATGTAAACCCAGAGAGATTCAGAAATCCTACATATTGGAACTCTGCAAGGATTAATTGCCAAGTGATTAGAGAATTCTCTCTTGGGTCGAATTAGACATTATAGCTGAAAGCTGATATTGCAGTCAAGCTGAGATAGAGGAAAAAAGCAGGAGACTGCTGGGAGAGGATGATCTGCCCTGAGTTGGCCAGATTGCAAAGGACTTAAGGGCTTGTATTTTGCATTAAGAATAATGGTGAGGCAAACAGTGCTCACTGTTATAATGGAATAAATTGCACAGCAACTTCTGGCGTACGCACATGCGCAGTTAAATATGGAAATCCGTAAGTTGCTGTCAGAGATACCCTGTTCTTCCACAGACTGCGTTGTAACAGTCCTTGCCAATAGACTTGGCACTGAAATCACTGTAATGGTGTGAATTTGGGGTACTTATTCACTAGTTCCCCACTAAAGATGCCAGAAAAAGGTAGGGCTGGTGAATTCAGGAGTAAGTACTGATAACTGATAATTACTGCCAAACAACCGCTCTGGCCCAAAAAATGTAATGTTACAAATATGGAGTCGCCTTCCTTCAGAAGTTAATTAGTGTTGGATATTTTAAAAATAAACTCATTTTACTTTTTCTGTCTGTACCTTTTATCTTTCTTAATCTTATTTGTCTTTCCCAATATTTATCTTGCTTTCTGTATATGATTTAAATCTAATTTTTATTTCCTACTTTATACTTTCTGGCTTAGACTCTGCGGGCTGAATTTTAATGGGGAAGGTGAATTGGGGGCAAGGGTTTGGTGAGTGGAGGGGCTCCGAGGCGGTCGAGAAACTTGGGAGAGTGGGTTTCCCGCAGGCCCTGACGAATTTAACAGCAGGGCCTGATTTGCATGGCAAGCCTTTGTTTCCCACCTGCAGCCAGCCAGATTGACAGGCTGGCTGGCTCCGGGCAGATAGGCCTGTGGCACTAGGCTGCAGGGTGCAGGGAGGGAGAGATCACATAGGGGAGGAACATGGGGGGGGGGGGGGGTGGGCAAAGAAGGATCAGGGGCTGGGATGCAGCCAAAGGAGCACATGAATGGGAGCGGGTGAGGATTGGGAGATGGGAGCAGCACAGGGAGAACAGGAGGAGGGGGTTGCCAGTAAATATCGGAGGCCAGAGGAGCATAGTGGGGGAGGTCTTGTGGGGAGGATTGGAGGCCTTGTGGGGGGAATCGGAGGCTTTGTGGGGGGATCTCCAATCATGTGGGATGGTTAGGCAGTGAAGCTGGATCCAGGAGGTATGTGTAAAGACACTTACTTCCTGGATCCCGCAGTCCTTGCCTTGCATTAGCTGGCAGGTTTCACAAGGCCTGCAATACCTGACCAACAAAAGTTAAATTCAAAATGGAGATTAAAGCAGAGGCTTCCAGCCTCATTATATTATTTAAGTGGACGACCCACCTCTTGGCATTGGATTGTCTGCCTGCCCCCCGTGCTGTCTCCATTAAAAACAGAGGTGAATGGGTTGGAGGCGGATTCAGGTTGGTATTCAGATTTTTAACAGTTTAACTTCCCACACAGTCCCAACCCACCCGCTTTTTAGGTTAAAATCCACCCCACCCCCTCCGAGTGTTTCAGTGAGGATTATTCAATCTGATTGGTTGAAGAGCCTCGCTGTTTCTTTGTATGCTCACAGACACCACAGATGCTCTGTAGAGGGCACCACACTGAAACAGATGCCGGATTTTAATGAAGCCACGGCAATAGAATCAGACTTCCGTGTTTCCCAACCAATTAACTGGATCGGGTTCGATGACGTCACGGATGACTCAACTTCAGCTGCTCTATTTAAAGGCTCAATGCACAGATGTCACCTGAGAGCTGTTGGAGGTGGAAGACAGTTTGTGGGAATAGTGAGGTGGTTGTGTTGCAAAAATTTGATAAAGCTCTAACCTTAAATATGCAGACTCAAAAGACAGAAAGCAGCCCCAAGATTCAGAGATGGCTCCCTGGAGATGTAACTCCAAGTGCTCAGCTGTACGAAGATTCTGAACTTCGCGTGCTGTCGACAAAGTGGATGATTCTTGAGGAGCAACAGAAAATACAGGAGATTCTGGCAACTTTTCCAGCCATGATGTACTTGATTTTAGGGACAATGGAGGAGTCCACCTACAGTATGAACGGCAGATATTGCAGGCCGTGGCTATGATTTGTTCGTCCATGGAAAGGGTGGCCACCTGCATGGAGCATCAAATGCGACATTCAAAAGAGTGCATGCTTGCTCTGAACAACAGCTTGCAGACTCTAAATTTAGCCATATCTAAGATAGATAGAAACCAAGACTTGCCCCACTGATGTGCAGTAAGGTGCTCTCCAACTCTTTGCTAGCAGGGAACTGCGGCTGGGCCATGAGAGGGATGCTAGCAAGAAGGGACATGGAAGTGAGGTCTCGGCTCAAAGTGCTCCTACTTCTCCCCCTTTCCACCCTCCCCTCCCCCCCCACCCGTCAGTCGGAGCCCCAGCTGTTGCCTTGTGTCCTGATGGCTGAGTATTCCGCCACACAGGTGCAGAGGAAATAGTCTTTGGCGGGGCCCTCAAAGGCTCCAAAACCCAGAGAATGTCCGACAAAAGTATCTAAAGAGTTAGAGAAGTGAGCAGCCTGCCTCTATCTCTGCTGAAGCTGTCATGTATCTTACATTATTACATATAACTGTATCCTAACATGCTATACATGACTGTAATAAGATATGACCTGTAACCACCAGCATACCTTACCACCAGGGGTGCACTTGCAAGAGACAGGTATATAAGGACAGGTCTCAGGCATGTGCAGCATTCCAGAGCTGTGAAATAAAGGTGCAGGTCCAGAGTGACCTTGACTTCACTACATGCCTCATGTGAATCTGTACTAAGAGTTCAGGACTTTACAGTAGCGACGAGTTACGGGATTACAGAATCCACAGAATGGCGAACAACGGATCAGATGAAAAGTACAATGCGGGAGACAATTGGGAGGACTTTATAGAAAGGCTCCAGAAAAGCTTTGTAACCAAAGACTGGTTACGCGACGATAAGGCAGACAAGAGAAGAGCCCATCTCTTGACCAGTTGTGGCTCGAAAACATACCCTTTAATGAAGGACCTGAGAAACCAGCAAGCAAGTCGCTTGAGGAATTGAGCACACTGGTAAGAGACCACCTGAAGCCAGCGAGCAGCCTATACATGGCCAGGCACAGGTTCTACAACTACTGACGCTGTGTGGGCCAGAGCATACCCGACTTTGTGGCAGAACTTCGGAGGTTGGCTAGTTTATGTGAGTTCTCCGATGAACTGAGGAGAGAAATGCTGAGAGACTTTTTCATTGAAGGAATAGGCCATGCAGGCATATTCCGAAAGCTCATAGAGACCAAGAACCTGACCTTAGAGGCAGCAGCACTGGTTGCACAGACATTCTTGGTAGGGGAAGAAGAAACGAGGTTGATTTACAATGCAGGTACGACAACTAACGAAATATCGGAACAAGAAGTTTACAGCACTAAACAAGCTGCTACCCCCACACACAGACAAAACCGGGAGAACAGGCTCTCGACAGCAGGCAGAAGCCATCAAGGGCCACAGGAATGACCGTTCACACCTCATCAACCCACAATGTGAGCAATCAACTACAAACTGAGAAAAACTCAAGAGAGATTAGCCAGACGCAGCTCATTCTTTGGGAAACCTTTGAACAATGGAACAGGTCTGTGCTGGAGGTGTGGGAGATGTCGTCAAGGGGAGGTTGATTTCAGCAGGCTGTTTGCAGAAATTGTGAATATACAGTGCATTTGGCCCGCATGTGCAAAAAAACGGCAGCTCGGCTGGTATACGGATCGGATGGGTTGGAAAGCGGACCAGAAGATGGTGGGGACAGTACCCGGGACACCGATGTACAGCGGGTCAACACGATCAATGGCCGCTGCTCCTACAACACGACGCCTCCTATAATGATGAGGGTCCTACTCAACGGGATATCTGTCAACATGGAGCTGGATATGGGAGCGAGTCAATCTCTCATGGGCGCTCAACAATTTGAACAACTGTGGCCGCATAAAAGAGACAGACCAAAACTCACAAGGGTCAACACCAAACTAAGGACCTATACCAAAGAAATCGTACCAGTCCTCGGCAGCACCATGCTCTCTGTCACACACAAAGGGACAATGAACCGACTGCCCCTGTGGATCGTCCGCGGAGACCCCCCAGCACTGCTGGGGAGAAGCTGGCTGGCAAAACTAAACTGGAAATGGGATGATGTCCATGCCATGTCATTAGAGGAACGGACCTCCTGCTTAGCAGTTATAAAGCGATTTGAACATCTCTTTCAGCCAGGTGTGGGCACTTTCAAAGGGGCCAAAGTCAAAATCTACATCACACAGGATGCTAGACCGGTCCATCACAAGGCCAGAGCTGTACCCTATGTGATGAGGGAAAAGATTGAACGCGAACTAGACAGGCTTCTGTGAGAAGGCATTATATCACCTGTGGAATTTAACGACTGGGCAAGTCCCATCGTCCCAGTCATGAAGCCTGATGGAACCGTACGAATCTGTGAGGACTACAAATTTACCATAAACAGAGTCTCCCTACAGGACCAGTACCCGCTGCCCAGAGCGGAGGACTTATTTGCCAATTTGGCTGGAGGTAAACTTTTCTCAAAATTGGACCTAACATATGCGTATATGACGCAAGAATTGACCGAGGAATCCAAGCTACTCACCACCATCAACACACATCAAGGCCTTTTCATGTGCAATCGATGCCCATTCGGCATCAGGTTGGCAGCTGCCATATTCCAGCGCAACATGGAGAGTCTGTTCAAGTCCATCCCGGGGACGGTTGTATTTTAAGACGACATACTTATCATGGGCAGGGACACCGACTCCCATCTCCGTAATTTGGAGAAAGTACTAAAGCGGTTGGATCGAGTAGGCCTACGAGTCAAGAAATCCAAGTGCCTGTTTCTCGCACCCAAGGTTGAATTTTTGGGCAGAAGGATTGCCGCTGATGGAATCCGCCCAACAGAGTCCAAAACAGAAGCAATTCGCCTGGCACCCAGGCTCCGGAATGTCTCAGAACTGCGCGCCTTTCTCGGGCTACTCAATTACTTTGGGAACTTTATGCAGAACTTAAGCACGCTGTTAACTGAGTACTATGACAGAAATTCGAAGGGGAGATGGAATGAGATAGGAGACAAAGTGTTTGTACTAAACTATGGCAGGGGATCCAAATGGCTTGCAGGGACAGTAACGGGCAAGGAAGGAAACAGGCTACTGGTAGTACAAATGGACAATGGCAAAACCTGCCGGAGGCATGTAGACCAAGTCAAAAGCAGATTTACCAAAAAACACTGCGGAACCGGAGGCAGACTACAATGCGGAACTCGCACCACACCTGGTGGACAGACAGAGGGAACAACCTGAGGAAAGGACAATCCCAACAGACAGCCCAGGCGAGTCAACAACAATCACACCAATCGAAACAGACAGCCCAGGCGAGATACCAGCAACCACACCCAAAGAAAAACAGACACCAAGGCAAACAACTGAACCACAACTCAGACGCTCCACGCGAGAGCGTAGACCATCTGAGAGACTGAACCTATAAAGACAATAAGACCTTGGGGGAGGGTGATGTCGTGTATCTTACATTATTATATATAACTGTATCCTAACATGCTATACATGACTGTAATAAGATATGACCTGTAACCCCCAGCATACCTTACCACCAGGGGTGCACTTGCAAGAGACAGGTATATAAGGACAGGTCTCAGGCAAGTGCAGCATTCCAGAGCTGTGAAATAAAGGTGCAGGTCCAGAGTGACCTTGACTTCACTACACGCCTCGTGTGAATCTGTACTGAGGGTTCAGGACTTTACAGAAGCCACAGCGGTTGTGCGATGTAGGAGTTGTTGGAAGAGAAAGGTAAAACAATTGTAGATGCGCAAGGGTGTGTTATAAAATGTTAGATTGTTAAGTTTCAGTTTACTTTTTAAGTTTCAGTTTACTTTTTGAGCCACATAAAATTATTTCTTTGCACTATTTCCCCGTTTTGTCCATTTTTGCCTGCTGCCTGGCAAATGGCCTTGTCAGTTGGAGTGAATGGTAAGACATTACTTAACCTCGAACAATGGGTGTGTGTGACAGGAATGGGATGGTCATTTTAGGACTGCTTTTTGGTTTGGGGGCAGGAATTGGTTCAGCATCTGGGAACCATATGGGTGCACTGGTGCAACCTAATTAAATCGTGCCATTATGAGGCCATCCCAGACCTCCTGAGCTGATGGTGTCATGTGCAATTTGGGTTCCTGCTCCTCCTCCAAAGAGAGTCTGTGCTCTGCGCCTTGCCCCTCCTGCAGTTCTAATCCTCGCTGCTGCATCTGCTGCAGAACGCAGCATGCCACGATCATTCTGGAAACCCTGGCTCGTGTGTATTAAAGGGCTCCTCCAGGTCTGGCCAGGCATCTGAAGCGCATTGTCAGCGTCCCGATTGCATTACTCTATTACACATCTGGTCATGATGTGGCTTTGATTGTAGTTTTCTTCGGCCTCATTGCTTGGCCTCCTCAAGGGTGTCATCAACCATGTCTTCAGTGATAGCCCGTGTCTCTGAGTAGTCAGCTGCTAAGTCTGTTGGAGATGTGACGAGCTGAAGGAGGGTGGACTGACACAGGATGAATGAATCAAGCCAGCTCCCTGGGAATCTGGCACACACATGCATGATGATCGTTTTGTGGTTGCAGACAAGCTGTACATTGATGGAGTGGAAGCCCTTATGGTTCACAACACTCCTGGGTGATCTAGGGATACCTTGATGGCCACATGTGTGCAGTCGATGACGTCCTGCACCTGTAGGAAGCCAGCCAGAGCCACAAAGCTGAGCGCCCACTCAGTCTGGCTGGCTTCATCAGTGGCAAAGTGTACATAAGTGCCTGACTTGTCAAACATGGCATCGGTCACTTGGGTGATGCATTTGTGGATGGCCAACTGCGAGATCCTGCAAATGCCTGCTGCAGATCCCTGGAAGGGGCCTGAGGTGAAGAAGTTGAGTGTGGTGGTGACTTTGACAGCCACTGGTA
The DNA here is from genome assembly GCF_044704955.1 of Pristiophorus japonicus. Lineage (NCBI taxonomy): Eukaryota > Metazoa > Chordata > Chondrichthyes > Pristiophoridae > Pristiophorus > Pristiophorus japonicus. Next base: position 140,436,734 of record NC_091981.1, read on the forward strand.
AGGTATGTCCAACAGGTCCTCTGGGCAGCAGGCCTTGTTCCAACAAGCTACAAATGTCTGCCACAACCTGATGAGATAGCCTGAGCCTCCTGAGCCACTCTTGTTCGGTCATGTCCAGGAAGCTGATCCTCTGCCTATATATACTGTGTTGGGAGTATTGCCATCTGTGAGATGCACCCCTCTGCTCATCTCATCTCTCCTGTGGAGTGGAGTTCAGTGAGGAGAAGGCTGCTGCTGCTGCTGGTGTTACTGGTGTTGTTGCTACTGGGGCTCATCTTGGTCTGCATTTGAGATCCAAGGTGAAACAGCAGAAGCAGCATCTATGCTGATCTGATATATGACAGAAGTAACATGGAGATCAGAAGCACAATCCTCCAATGTAGTGAGAGTCACTTCCAAAGTTGTAGAAATCACCTGAAAGCAAACTCTTAGCACAAGTGGTGTCAGCAAGAGCCTTTCCCTGAAGCAAGGAAGCAGGTGTGTGTTGAGTGTATTTGTGATTTAAAAAAAATGTCATTTGTTCAGCTCCCACAATTGCCACTGTGCTCTCGCTTTACTTTCACTGGTAAGGTTCAACAAGCCCAGGAATCCCGTGGACAGCCAGTAAAATCTGCAACATCAGGTGAAAATGGTTGTTGCTAACCTCTCAATGATCTATAAATTGCTTTAATTAGGTCGCCTGCCTCTCCCAAAGGGGCCTCTCACAGGCTGCCTAACGAGCATGTTAAAGGTTGAAGCCGGTTTCCCGATGCGTTGTCAATTTCAGCACTTTAAACTGCCCACTTGCTTGCAAACCCGCACACTCCTCAAAGTAAAGATTCAACCTAAAGACTCTAAATTTTGGAATTTGAAATAAGTTAAGCAGTTTTTCAAAACAGCCTGCATCACGCTTGGCTACCTGTGGTGGTGCTGATGGCCACACTAGTCTGAAAACGCCCAATCTTGTCTGATCTTGGAAACTAAGCAGAGTCAGGCCTGGTTAGTACTTGGATGGGAGACTGCCTGGGAATACCAGGTGCAGTAGGCTTTGCACGCGGTGTCCATCAATATGCTCGCGGCCTTCTGCGAGAGGTGGGCGCCGGAGGGACTGGACTGCATTGTTACCCCCGGCAACCAGATTTTATATGTTTTAAAGTTTAATTTGTTTTAATTGTCGGTTTTAGTGTCCCCCTCCCCTTTTATAGGGGGCACTTGTAAATTTATGGTTTTAGAGCCCAAAAAAAAACACAAAAAAAAACCACAAAAAAAAAGGGCACTTGTTTGAAAGTGTTTGGAGTGTCGCACCAGATCAGTGGGCACTTGAGTTAATGTTTATTTTTCTCCAATCAAAAGAGTTGTGGTGGTGCTGATCCGGTGGCAGTGGAGGGAGGGAGGGAGAGAGAGGAGATTGTAGAGAAAAGTTTTTCTCGCTGTGCTATGGTCATGTAATTTAATGTTCTGTCAATATAATGTACAAATAATGTAATGTAGTGCTCGGACCACGAAATGTAATGTCATGCATGTAGTTTCTGTCCATTTTGTTTATGCTAATTTCATGTAATGTCTCTCGTGACATATAATGCAGTAGTGGTGCTCCTCTGCATAAGTCTGCGCAATGTGAGCATACTCATGTCACCTTGACCCCTCCCCTCCCCTGCTACTAACCACTCATTATGTTTTCTAGTTGCACAGGAGGAGCAGCAACCTGTCCAACCCACTGGAACATCCGACTACGTCCATCAGGTGTGGATTTCTGAAGGGGGCTCCACTGAAGAGGAGTACATTCATCCTGATGACCCTCCTCAAGCTATTGTTGCGGGGGTGACAGTGAACAACAAGTGCAGGAGGTAGTGGAGGAGACTCAGGGGTCTATTTTACCTGTGGCCACATCTTCCTTGTTGGGATCCCTTTTGTCTGGGTTCCGATCGGAGGAAGTAGTGGGACCTTGCAGCAGCGAACCCCGAGTGTTCCAGCCCCTGTGCCGAATCCGCGGAGGTTGATCCAGCAGGATAGGTATGCTCCATGACAGATACGTCGACCTGGACATGGTGGGACTGTCTGGCTCCTCTAAAGGTGCTCGCAGGGTGATGTGCATACATTCTGTGGCACCCTGGACCTTGGGGAAGTTTGCAATTCTTGAAAAACCCAGAGCCCTCTGACTCTGTGCCTCCCTGGTCATTAGGAAGTTTATAAAGTCCATCCTGCATGCATAAAGTGCTTCAGTTACCTGGCGAATGCAGCGATGTGTGGCATGCTGAGAGATGCAGCATATGTCGCCAGCTGATGTCTGAAAGGAGCCGGATGCATAGAAGGAAAGTGCCGCAGTCACCTTCACCTTAATGGGCAGTGCGGTCCTGATGGTGCTGGTAAGCTGCAGGTCTGCCTAAATGAGCTGGCATACCACATTGATGACCTCTTTTCCGAAGTGGAGTCTTCTAACGAACTGTGTATCGGACAGGTGCAGGTATGAGCGCTTCTCCCTGTAAATTCGTTGGGGGTAAGACCTCCTCCACCTCAGAAGTCTGCGACCTTTTTGATTGGACACATAATGCTCTTCAATAAACTTCTTCCAGCTGTATTCCGCAGCATATAAGTAGTCAGCAATATTGACACAATTACAGGCCCCATTCCTTTCACTGTCCTAAATTGTCCTCAAAATTCCTCCAATGTCCTCAAACAACCACAAATGTCCTTTAAATTGACCACAATGCACTCAGATTCTCTCCAATATATTCAAACACCCTTAAAATCTACTCAACAATCATTTTTATGCTCTCACCAACTTCAAACAGCCTTTCCTCAAGATCCTCCGATTTAAAAAATGGCAGCCTTACCATTGGGTTAAGGTCAGGTAAGACATAGGTTTTCTGGGCGGTATTTTAGTCCGGTGGTAAAAATGGGCGATTTGCTGAATTTACCGGCGACGGTATTTTGGGGCGGTACTTGGGCATTGCACGAAGTATGATGTCGAAATACCTATTTAAAAAAATGGGCGGGTGGTATCATTTCCTGCTGGTGATAATTGACTGTCGATGGAAGGGCAGTAACTGGGTGGTAATTTTGAGTTTGGCCGTCATTTGGGCGGTAAACTGTTTCCCAGCGGTATTTGGATGGTAAAATGGGCGGTAAATGGATGGAAAGTTGCTGAATTTCTAGCCCCTAGGATTGCTTATGTTGCTGAGCAAAAGACGAGCAGAGATACAGAGGTTACAATGAGAGTAAACATTAGATATACAGATAGAGAAGAAAAGTGAAAGATAAAATGTGGAACATAAATAGAAAAACAGATTTATAGGCCCCAAGTTTCGTGCCGCGGCGAAAACGGCGCACCTCCGAGCTGGGCGCCTGTTTTTCGCGCCGAAAACTGCGCCTAAAAAAAAGTCCGATATTCTCGAGCTCCTTGGAGCTCGATGTCTGCTTGGCGCGGCGCGCTCTTCGCACAGGAGGCGGAGCCTAACACTCGCGCCGATTTTCTAAGTAGCAGGGGGCGGGTACAATTTAAATTAGCCTTCGTGGTGCCGGCAACCCTGCGCATGCGCGTTGGAGCGTGCGCGCATGCGCAGTCTCACACAAACATTGGCACTCGGCCATTTTTTAAAATACTGCAGTAAAAATGAAGGTTTGTTTCTTGGACCCCTGCAAAGGCTTGTAATTTAATTTTTTTTGATATTTCTGTGTGTGAGGGAGTGCTTTTAGCAGCACTGCTGAATAAATCACCTGCAGAAATCAGTGAGTTCAGCTTTTCACTGCTAAACTTGCAGAGCCGGTGCTGCATTGGTGCATACAAAGTAAGGACTGTGTGTTTGGAGAAATAAGAGTGCCAATTTAACTTTGCAATGGATCAACGTCCACCAAGAACAAAGATGGCAAACCATTGCATAATACGTGGTGTTGACAATGCAGCACCCATTCTGCAAATTTAAATATAAAACTGTCGATGTGGCTGCCTCTCCCTGTCCAAATGGCCTCAGTCCCCCTCACAGCTCGAAGGCTGCTGCTGTATCTTCGGCTGCCGTCGAGCCACTGACGCCGCCCCTAAAGCGTGGCCGAATGGCCTCAAGCACCATAAAGAGCTGCGTGTGTCAGGTGTTGATTCTTCGGCTGCTGGCCAGCCACTGACGCCGCTGATATCACATGGCCGAATGGCCTCACGTCGGTCCGCTGCTGATTCTTCGGCTGCCGGCCAGCCACTGACGCCGCTGATATCACATGGCCGAATGGCCTCACGTCGGTCCGCTGCTGATTCTTCGGCTGCCGGCCAGCCACTGACGCCGCTGATATCTCATGGCCAAATGGCCTCGGGTCCGTCCGGTGCTGCTTCTTCGCGGCCAGCCACGAAGAGAATGAAGGCCTGCCTCAAGCAGTGCAGCTCAGCTCGAAGCTTGCTGCCGCTGCCGTCGAGACACTGACGCCACACCGCTGCCTGTCTCCAACATGAAAGGCCTGCCTGAAGCACTTTCACACAGGTAGGAACATGGTTTATTTAATCTTTGCTTTGCTTATAAATTTTTATTCAGGTTGGATTTATTTGTATAATATTTGTATAAGTATAACTAAGGATTGATTGTAGAATTTAATGACTTCCCTTCCCCCCCCCTCCCCCCTCCACCTCGTTCCCTACACCGAATTTGTAACCTACGCCTGATTTTCTAAAGTGTAGACAAGGTTTTTTCGAGCGTACAAAAATCTTCACTTACTCCATTCTAATTTAGTTTGGAGTAAGTTTTCACTGCCGAAACTTTGAAAACAGGCGTAAGTGGCCGGACACGCCCCCTTTTGAAAAAAAATTCTGTTCCAAAGTGAAACTGTTCTAACTGACTAGAACTGGAGCAAACTAAATGTCGAGAATTCCGATTTCTAAGATACTCCGTTCTACACCAGTTGCTCCTAAAAATCAGGAGCAAATCATGTGGAAACTTGGGGCCATAGACAGAGAATGAAAACTGGAGACGAGCAGCGAGGCAGTTAAATGCAGAAGCTAACATTTTTAACTGATTTATATTTGCTATTTCTTGGTACTTTATGTCAAAATATTTAGGCTATTTCAAATTACTAGGATCACTAACAGAGGCATATAATTAAAGGGAACTGGGAAAAATAAGAGGATAAAAATTCTTACAATCTTTGAAAGGCCCAAAAAGCAGCTCAATTCCAGGCTGAAGGGGAAAAAGGCCTAAGATGTGACAGGTAAAAATAAAGGGAAAGGAAACCCACAATGCAATCATGAGTCTACAGACATGTGTTGGAGTAGCCCAGCACCTCATTGATGGCTGATGAAATGGAGATGGGTTGCCCTTACCTGGAAGGTGGTGGGAATGGGCTCGAGATCACAGATGTGCCAGTCTTATGCCTTGTGGCAGGTGCAGGTGTCCTAACAGTAGATAGCCCAGATAGCTTTGCTTCCTGCTCTCGTTCCAATCGGGAGAATTTCATTTAGCATGCTTCTAATTTCTACCCACATTTACTCAGGCCACTTCTTCCTTTTCTGTGATTTTCTCTCTCCATCACTGGAAATGGGTTTTTCATAGACATTAGAAACGTGAAGACTCATGGAATCATAGAATCTTAGTGCACAGAGGAGGCTATTCGGCCTGTCGTGCCTGTGCCGGCTCTTTGGAAGAGCTGTCCAATTTAATCCCACACCTCGGCTTTTTCCCCATAACCCTACAAATTAGTCATCTTCAAGTACATGTCCAATTACCTTTTGAAAGTTACTAGGGAATCAGATTCCTCCACACATTCGGGTAATGCATTTCATATGTTACAATCTATCTGTGTAAAGAAAATTCTCATTTCCCCTGTAGTTATTTTGACAATTATTTTAAATCTATGACCTTTGGCTACCAACTCATTTGGCTGAGGAAATAGTTTCTCCCTACTTGCTCTGTCAAAACTCCTCATAATTTTGAGCCTCTATTAGGTCTCCCCTTAACATTCTCAGCTCTCAGACGAAGAATCTCAGCTTCTCCAATCTCTCCACATAACTGAATTCCCTCATCCCTGGTATCATCTTGGTAAATTTCCTCCATCCTCTCCAAGGCCTTGACATCCTTCCTGTGCAATGCCCAGAACTGTACACAATACTCCAGCTGAGGACTAGCCAGTGATTTGTAAACATTTAGCATGAATTCCTTCTTTTTGTATTCAATCCTTCTATTTTTAAAGCCGATATCCCATACACTTTATTAACTGCCTTATGAAGTTGTCCTGCCACCTTCAGAGATTTGTCAATATGCACCCCCTCAAAATAGGACCATTTAGATTATACTGCCTCTGCCAAAATACATCACTCCCACAAATATCTCGCTTTTGTTTCTTTCTCTCCTTCCTCCTGTGAAGACTCCAGCTCTGAAAATCTATGGCAGTTCTGACATACCGCTTGCTTAGTTTTGCTTGCCCCTTACAGCGCAAGAGAGACAGGGCCGGGGATGCTCTGACTTGTAAGATTTCTAAATCTCTGGCATTAAATTGACAGCAAGACTGATTCTTTTAAAACAATTCGGAATAGTTTATTAAACACACATATGCACGTCTTATCAGAGAAACAGCAATGGTCAACTAGCCTACGGATCGACTTAGTAACAACAGATACAATGTTACAAAAATGATTTATAAAAAGATATATGTCACTTTCCTCTGGCAAAGCACATGGCCCGCTCCTTTGTCCATAGAGAGTCTTGTCTTTTGCCGTGTGCTTAAGAAAAGAGACAGAGCAATCTTTGGCTTGAATTTTGAGACCTCTTACGGCCATTGTTTCTCAGGAAGCCTCAGGATTGGATCTTGGCTCCAGGGCAGTTCCTTATTGGCTTGCCTCAACCATGTGTCTATCTGGAGGACTCGGTGCCATCCCTTGATTAGGTAAATGGCTTTCCAATTAAGACAATATGCAAATCTCATGCTGGAAGTCTGTGAGCTTCCATTTTGTCTCTTTCAAAACTGTCTTTTCGTATAATTTCATTTTTTAACATTTATACATACACAGAATCAATTTTATCATTAATAAACACTTTGATTCTTACAGACTCCCCACCTTGAGGGGGAAATATCCTTATTGACTCCTCATATGGTTTATCTCCTCAGGGCTCACATATAAACATTGAAAGGGTTCTGATAGCTCTGCTGTTTATGTTTCTGTGAGGTGGATGACCGCTGGATAATAGGTTTTAAACTTAGAGAGAGAGAGAGAAAGTGGATGGCCTGACTTGGTTCCCACCTTGTAAGGTGTGGGCCACATGTAGGGGATTTACTATAGTACAATAACATCTCCAGCGGAGATCCTCCCCTTCCCGTATCTTCAGTGCACCTTCGCTTCTCGAAGCACATTGATGATTGATGATGTTCGTGAGTCATGCTGCAGCTCCCGTTTCTCCATCTTCCCTCGGCTTCGGTCGTGGCCAGTATCGTCCTGACAATCGTGAGGATCCGTAACATAGTCTGTGGGAAACAAGATCAGTGCAGTGTTTACTCTTTGGCAGTTTTTAACTGATTAATGTGAAACCACTCTTGTACTTAACGCACTTTTCCCCGGTAACTAAATCAAATAAGCTGCGGGGTTCAATCGGTCTATAATCTTATGCGGTCTCCACCACCTGGGCTCAAAGGCAGCTTCTTTTTCCCATAATTTGGAATCATTACTGAGTCTCCCACCTCGTATTCAAAGGGACGTACTTTCTTGTCAAAGTACCTTTTAATTTGTCTTTTTGACTTCCCCAATTTGGTGGCCACAAATCGATTGATCTAATCAGTGTGATCTACCACTTGTTCCAGCCACTTGGAACTACATGTTTTCATTGTCAGGGGACTCATCCCTGTCAGTGTTAGCTGGCCTGGTGTTCTCATGAGCCTCCCTGTCATGGCCTGATATGTGGAGACCCCTGTTGTTCTACGAGGTGTGGACCTCATTGCCATTAAGCACATTGGCAGCATGTTAGCCCATTGAGTGGGGTGGTCCGCGCACAATTAAAAAAAAATTAACTTGAGGGTCCTGTTCCCCCTTTCGACCCCTCCGGACTACTGGGGGTGGTGAGCAATATGTAATTTGTGTTTTATCCCCAACATTTCCTGCAGGTGGATAAAATTTTTACCGATAAAGTGTGAACCTTGATCGCTGTCCACTTGTACTGGTTCTCCCCACCTACAAAACACATGATTCAATAGTGTTTTGGCTGCTGTGATTGTGGTGTTGGAGTGGCAGGGGAATGTTTTGATCCATTTAGTGAATTGATCCACCACCACTAGGGCATGCTGAAAATTGTCTTGCGCCTGTGGAAGTGGCCCAATGAAGTCTATCTGAAGGTGAGTCCACAGCCCTTGAGGTGGGGAAATGCTTTGAAGCAAGGCTCAGTTAGTGCTTGCAGGAGGATTGTGTTGCAGGCACGGTAGGCATCGTGCCACGTATTGGTTGATTGTTTCCCTCAAGGAAGGCCACCAAGCTGCGGATGCTACCTTATAGAAGGTTACCAAGGCTGAATATTGCCCTGCTGTGGGGTGGGAGTGAAAGAGGGAGAGCAGTTCCTGACCCACCTCTGGTGGAACACACATCACTGGGCTGGCATTTGGCTTTCTTTTGAACATCAGCAACTGTTCATCTGAGTCAGGGGCAGTGGCTAGTATGGTATTGGGAGCCCAGGCTGTTGTTTGAGGAAGGGGTCTGCCTTCCTCGTGCCAGGCGCTTACAACAGCATATGACCAGTATTGCTGCTGCAGGGATTTTAAAACTAGGTGATCTGTTGGGGAGGCCTTGCTAACAGCATTGCAGGGCTCAACAACTATATCCTCTATCTCTCCATCAATCGCAGTGTTCTTGGCTGCTCTGTCTGCTCTGGAATTTCCCTCACTATGTGGACATCTTTTTCTATGGGCTGCTACCTTTCCTATGAAGCAGGGCTGGGATCGCTGTTTAAGGTCTGACCAGAGCAGGTGTAACCAGGTCCCATGGACCAGGGCCTTACCGTCTATCATACAATAGTCATTTTTGTGGTATAGGTGCAAGGAGAGCATGGTGTTTATAGCATAGGCACTATCTGACCAAATATTCACGGGTCTATCTGAGGTTTCCTTCACAGCAGTTAGAAGTGCGGCGATTTCTGCATATTGTGAAGACTGTCTGTTGCATCTTCGGTGGCTGGTTCTATCTGGCAATATCACAGCATAGCCGGTGTGAGGGGATCCTTCAATGTGAAAGGAGGACCCATCGATATAGACATCTGGGGCACCCTGTATGGGCTCTTTCTGCACAGGATGAGTCTGAGAGTTAATCAGGGGTAACGGACATTCATGCTAGTCCCCCTCATAGATCAAGAATTGTGGCAGCAATATGGTGGGTTTGGAAATGGTATCCGTTATATATGTGGACTTGTATTTACACTGTACAGTCACCAGAGGGCTCATTCCCCGGAGTCCCAAGGGATCCCATAATGTCTTGGGAGCACAGGTATTTAAGAAGGCTTCACAGGTTAGAGAGGCACTTTAGAGACCTGCAATAAAAGACTACGGTCACACTTTACTTTGAGCTCACTGTGTTCAGTCTGACTCTTTCTCCATACACAACAACTGGCGATGAGATACAGATAGCGAATCCAAAGATGCAGAGAACAGTGGACATCCTGGAGAAATTTTCAGAGGGAGATGATTGGGAAACTTTTGTGGAGCGACTCGAACAATACTTCGTGGCCAACGAGCTAGATGGGGAAGGGAGCGCTGCCAAACGTTGAGTGATCCTCCTCACCATCTTTGGGCACCAACGTATGGCCTCATGAAGAATCTGCTCACTCCAGCGAAACCCATGGAGAAATCATACAACAATTTGTGCACACTGGTCCGAGAGCATTTGAGCCCGAAGGAAAGCGTTCTGATGGCGAAGTACCGGTTCTACACCTACAAAAGGTCTGAAGGCCAGGAAGTGGCAAGTTATGTCGCCGAGCTGAGACTCCTTGCAGGACATTGCGAATTTGAAGGACATTTGGAGCACATGCTCAGAGATGTTTTCGTACTTGGCATTGGCCACGAAACCATACTTCGTAAGCTTTTGACCTTGAGTAAGGCCATAGCGATAGCCCAGGCGTTCATTGCCACCAGTGACAATATGAAGCAAATCTCTCAGCACACAAGTGCTGCTCCAAGTACTGTGAACAAAGTGATGTTGTTTTCGAATCGTATCGTACAGGGCAGGTCACACATACCTGCAGCTATACGTCCGCCAATGTCTCAGAGTCCACCATCAAGGGTGATGAATGCAAGGCCATTAACACCTTGTTGGCGGTGCGGGGGTGATCATCGTTACCATTCATGCCGATTCAAAGGATACGTTTGCAAGGGCTGTGGAACAATGGGACACCTCCAACAAGTGTGCAGGCGAGGACAGATCCACGAAGGATCACTACGAACCAGAGCCTCAGACCGAGGAGGCTGAGGTACATGGGGTGCACACATTCACCACAAATTGTCCCCCGATAATGCTGAATGTTGAACTAAATGGATTCCCGGTATCAATGGAGCTGGACATGGGCGCGAGCCAGTCCATCATGGGCAAAAAGACTTTCGAAAGGTTGTGGTGCAACAAGGCCTCAAGGCCAGTCTTAACTCCAGTTCACATGAGACTAAGAACTTACACAAAAGAACTGATTCCTGTAATCGGCAGTGCTACCGTAAAGGTCTCCTACAATGGAGCGGTGCACAAGCTACCACTCTGGGTGGTACCGGGCGATGGTCCCACGTTGCTCGGTAGGAGCTGCCTGGGAAAGATATGCTGGAACTGGGATGACGTCCGAGCATTATTGCCTGCTGACAACAGTTCGTGTGCCCAGGTCTTAAACAAATTTCCTTCGCTGTTCGAACTAGGCATCGGGAAATTCCAAAGAGCAAAGGTGCAGATCCACCTAATTCCGGGGGCGTGACCCATCCATCACAAGGTGAGAGCAGTACCGTACATGATGAGAGAAAGGGTAGAGATCGAGCTAGACTGGCTGCAAAGAGAGGGTATCATTTCACCCATCGAGTTCAGCGAGTGGGCCAGTCCTATTGTCCCAGTCCTCAAGGGAGACGGCACCATCAGAATCTATGGCGATTACAAAGTAACTATCAATCGTTTCCGCCTGCAGGACCAATACCCACTACCAAAAGCCAATGACCTCTTTGCATCGAAGCTGGATCTGACTTCAGCCTACATGACGCAGGAACTGGAGGAATCATCGAAGGCCCTCACCTGCATCAACATGCACAAAGGTCTTTTTGTTTATCACAGATGCCTGTTTGGAATCCGATCAGCGGCGGCAATATTCCAGAGAAATATGGAAAGTTTACTGAAGTCGGTCCCGCACGCCATGGTCTTCCAGGACAACATCTTGGTCACAGGTTGGAACACAGTTGAGCACCTGCAGAACCTGGAGGAGGTTCTTAGTTGACTCAACCGCGTGGGGCTCAGGTTAAAACGCTCGAAGTGCATTTTCCTGGCACCTGAAGTGGAGTTCCTGGGAAGGAGGATTGCGGCAGACGGCATTAGGCTCACCAACGCGAAGATGGAGGCAATCGAGAATGCACCGAGGCCACAGAACGTGACGGAGCTGCGGTCGTTTCTGGGACTCTTGAACTACTTTGGTAACTTCTTACCGGGTCTCAGCACACTGCTAGAACCACTACATGTCTTACTATGAAAAGGGGGCGAATGGGTTTGGGGCAAAAGCCAAGAAAATGCCTTTGTAAAAGCAAGAAAATTGTTATGCTCAAACAAATTGCTTGTGTTGTATGATCCATGTAAGCGTCTGGTGCGTCGTCATATGGCGTCGGGTGTGTATTGCAACAAGCTAATGATTTCGGGAAACTACTTATGCATCCAGGAGTCTGTGTAAGGCTGAGAGAGCCTACAGCATGATTGAAAAAGAACCGTTAGCGTGTGTCTATGGGGTAAAGAAAATGCATCAATACCTGTTTGGACTAAAATTCGAATTGTAAACTGACCATAAGCCACTTATGTCCCTGTTTTCCGAGAGTAAAGGGGTAAATACCAACGCATCGGCCCACATCCAGTGATGAGTGCTCATGTTGTCCGCGTACAACTATGCCATCCGCCACAGGCTAGGCACAGAAAACTGCGCCGATGCTCTCAGTAGGCTGCCATTGCCCACCACGGTGAGCAATCACCCGTCACTGCCCGGCAGAGCAAACCTGGACAAGCCAGGATCCCTTATTATTTCTTGTCAAAAGCTGTGTGCTTCATTGGAACTGGTTCAGTGTCCCAGTGGAAATGCAGGAAGAGATAAAGCCGTTCCAGCGGCGCAAAGATGAAATGTCTATACAGGCAGACTGTCTTCTGTGGGGCTATCGAGTAGTGGTCCACAAGAAGGGCAGAGACACCTTCATCAATGACCTCCACAGTACCCACCCAGGCATCGTAATGATGAAAGCGATAGCCAGATCCCACGTGTGGTGGCCCGGTATCGATGCGGACTTAGAGTCCTGCGTTCACAGATGTAATACATGCTCGCAGTTAAGCAATGTACCCAGGGAGGCGCCGCTAAGTTTATGGTATTGGACCTGCAAAGCGTGGTCTAGGGTACACGTCGACTATGCCGGCCCGTTCTTTGGTAAAATGTTCCTTGTGGTTGTAGACGCGTACTCCAAGTGGATTGAATGTGAGATAATGGCGGCTAGCATGTCCGCTGCCACCATTGAAAGCCTGCGGGCCATGTCTGCCACTCACGGCTTACCCGATGTCCTGGTGAGCGACAACGGGCCATGTTTTACCAGTGCTGAGTTCAAAGAATTCATGACCCGCAACGGGATTAAACCAGTGTCCAATGGTCAGGCAGAGAGAGCAGTGCAAATCATCAAGCAAGGCTTGAGGAGGGTAACTGAAGGCTCACTGCAGACTCGCCTATCCCGAGTCTGCTTAGTTACCGCATGAGACCACACTCACTCACTGGGATCCCACCTGCTGAACTGCTCATGAAAAGAGCACTTAAGACAAGGCTCTCGTTAGTTCACCCTGATCTACATGAACAGGTAGAGAGCAGGCGGCTTCAACATAGTGCATACCATGATAGTGCAAATGTGTCATGCGAGACTGAAGTTAATGATCCTGTATTTGTATTAAATTATGGACAAGGTCCCAAGTGGCTTTCCGGCACTGTCGTGGCCAAAAAGTGGAGCAGGGTATTTCGGGTCAAACTTTCAAATGGACTCATTCATCGGAAACACTTGGACCAAATCAAACTCAGATTCACGGACTATCCTGAGCAACCCACCTTGGAGCCGACCTTTTTTGATCTCCCAACACACACACCAGTGGCAACCGACACCACGGTTGACCACGAAGCAGAACCCATCATCCACAGCAGCCCTGCAGAGCTCAACACAACAGGCAGCCCAGCAAGGCCAGCTGCACAGCAGCCCAGCTAGGGCCCAACAAATGATTCAACAACACCAGCTTTCACACTGAGATGATCAACCAGGGCAAGAAGGGCCCCAGATCGACTTACATTGTATATAGCTCATTCCCCGGAGTCCCAAGGGATCCCATAATCCCTTGGGAGCACAGGTATTTAATAAGGCTTCACATGTTGGAGAGGCATTCTGGAGACCTGCAATAAAAGACTAAGGTCACACTTTACTTTGAGCTCACAGTGTTCAGTCTGACTCTTTCTCCATACACAACAGTATCAATATCTCTTTCCGTAAGTTCCAATGTCCATTTGCTAAGGCGCTGCGAGGAAACTAGCGAATCTCCAGGTTTCATCAGTAGTTTGAGAGGTGTGTGTCCGCTGTGCAGGATTGTAGCCTGTAACCCAGTAATAAAGGTAAAATGATGTACCGACCAGAAGATGGCCAGTAGGTGGCGCTCGCATGCGGTTACGTCTTTTCTGCCCCCTGTAGGATTTGAAAAGCATATGCAATGGGCTGTCGTCGATCAGCTCGCATTTGGCACAAAACTGCAGTGAGGCTTTGCTCTGTGGCCCCGACCTCCAAATGGAGGGGCTGCGTGGGATCAGGAGGGATCAGACATGCAGCCTGGATCATTGCAGTTTTTAATTTAGCCACAGACTGGGTGTGAGCATTAGTCCATGCCGAGCGTATGTCATCACCCTGCAGTTTTATTAAATCATACAGGGGCTTTGCACACTGCAAAGCCTGGGATAAACTTCCTTTGGTATCCCACCAAACCCAAGAATGATCGTAAGGCTGTTTTTGAAGTGGGTAATGGCAGTCGCTGTATTATCTCCACCTTGTGAGAGTCGGGTGATGATCCCTCTGGAGAAATGGATACTCCTAGAAAGGTGACTCGTTCTTTTACTAATTGAGCCTTACGGGGATTCACCTTTCGTCCCGTTTGAGCCAACAAGGTGAAAAGTTTGTGCAAAAGGGACAGATGCTCCTCCATGCTGTCGATTGCCAGCAGTAGGTCATCTACGTACGGCAACAATTAGGTAGGGCGGGAAAAGTGTTTTAAAATTGCAGCCATTCTTTTGTGGAATATTGTGGGGGCATTGTGGAACCCCTGAGACAGGCATGTCCAGGTGTAGCTCTGGTCCTCAAGTGCGAATGCAAATTTGTACTGGTCTTCCCCTTTAACAGGGCTACTCCAGAATCCATTGGCGATGTCGAGGGTCAAGAAGTAATTTGAGATAATATGGTGGGAGTTTCTCTTGCTACCAGTGAGCAGGCTGGGGTTACAGAATTTAACTTTCTTTAATCAATAGTCAGTCAGGCTTTTTAACCGGCCATGTGGGTGAATTGGTTGTGAAAGCGCCTGTCCTAAGAACATTCTGCTCAACTAGGGATTTTATGGTGTCCCAGATGTAAGGGTGACTCTCCCTTGGGATGGGGTACTGTTTAGTGAATGAGTGGGGGGGTCCCTCAATAGATTCCTCGCCTGCCATTTTTACAGAGTCATGTTTGCACGTGACAAACACCGCTAGGTGTTCCTGAATTATTTTTGCCACAGCTTCATTTTCGCTCCCTGGTGGGTCATACTCAGATGGCTTTTTAATAACAAAAACCACGTCAGCATCTGAAATTTCTATTACTCATACTTTATCTCTCAATCCCATCCAAATACAGTCCTGATTATAATTTATCACCGTGCCATACTGATCCAACACATCAGTCCCTATAATTCCCCTTCCATCGGGGGTGGTCATCAGGATCGGCACTGGGACCTTACAGGTGAGCTTCCCAACTGAAGTTCAGTGGCCTTCCCTGTATATGCAGTGGTTGTATCATCGTTAAACCTTTTAAGGGTCATACAACCCTTGCCCGCCGCTGCATGGCGTTCAGGGTATGGGGTGTGGATGATGGTAATGGCTGAGCCAGTATCGATAAGCATAATCTGCTGCCTGCCCCCTTTTAAGACAGCAAGGACTACTGGTCTCCCGCTACCATCACGTCGGAACCCCATTTCCGACCAATCTTTGGGGGCAGAACCCTGTCCAAGGGTCGTCCTCGAATGGGTCTCTCTAATGAGTGTGCATCGGCGATTGTGTGCACCGGTAAATGATTTTGCATCCTCCCCGTGGCAATTTGGGTTTGTATGAGGGTTATCAACTGATCCAATGCTGATCTGTCCCAGAGGGCTTGGATTCATCCCTCGGGAGGTATCTATGCATTGCATCGTGGTTCGGTGCTGGCCTGGGTCTGCTGCAATCTTTTGCTAGGTGGCCTACCTTCTTACAATTAAAGCACCGTCCCTTAAAGGGGTAGTTTTGAGATCCCTGCACCATTGACACTGGTTTATTTGCAGTGGGCGGTGACTTCACCTTTAACTGGTCTTTTACCATCTCCCAGGCTATTTAAGCGCTGGTCTCTATATCTGTCCATTGATTGGTGGGGCTCATGGCTATGCCCAGGTTGGTTAGAAACATAGAAACATAGAAAATAGGTGCAGGAGTAGGCCATTCGGCCCTTCTAGCCTGCACCGCCATTCAATGAGTTCATGGCTGAATATGCAACTTCAGTACCCCATTCCTGCTTTCTCGCCATACCCCTTGATCCCCCTAGTAGTAAGGACTTCATCTAACTCCTTTTTGAATATATTTAGTGAATTGGCTTCAACAACCTTTTGTGGTAGAGAATTCCACAGGTTCACCACTCTCTGGGTGAAGAAGTTTCTCCTCATCTTGGTCCTAAATGGCTTACCCCTTATCCTTAGACTGTGACCCCTGGTTCTGGACTTCCCCAACTTGGGAACATTCTTCCTGCATCTAACCTGTCTGAACCCATTTTAAACATTTCTATGAGGTCCCCTCTCATTCTTCTGAACTCCAGTGAATACAAGCCCAGTTGATCCAGTCTGTCTTGATAGGTCAGTCCCGCCATCCCGGGGGTGAACCTTCGCTGCACTCCCTCAATAGCAAGAATGTCCTTCCTCAGGTTAGGAGACCAAAACTGTACACAATACTCCAGGTGTGGTCTCACCAAGGCCCTGTACAACTGCAGAAACACCTCTCTGCCCCTGTACTCAAATCCCCTCGCTATGAAGGCCAACATGCCATTTGCTTTCTTAACCGCCTGCTTACCTGCATGCCAACCTTCAATGACTGATGTACCATGACACCCAGGTCTTGTTGCACCTCCCCTTTTCCTAATCTGTCACCATTCAGATAATAGTCTGTCTCTCTGTTTTTACCACCAAAGTGGATAACCTCACATTTATCCACATTATACTTCATCTGCCATGCATTTGCCCACTCACCTAACCTATCCAAGTTGCTCTGCAGCCTCACAGCATCCTCCTCGCAGCTCACACTGCCACCCAACTTAGTGTCATCCGCAAATTTGGAGATACTACATTTAATCCCCTCGTCTAAATCATTAATGTACAGTGTAAACAGCTGGGGCCCCAGCACAGAACCTTGCGGTACCCCACTAGTCACTGCCTGCCATTCTGAAAAGTACCCATTTACTCCTACTCTTTGCTTCCTGTCTGACAACCAGTTCTCAATCCATGACAGCACACTACCCCCAATCCCATGTGATTTAACTTTGCACATTAATCTCTTGTGTGGGACCTTGTCGAAAGCCTTCTGAAAGTCCAAATATACCACATCAACTGGTTATCCCTTGTCCACGCTACTGGAAACATCCTAAAAAAATTCCAGAAGATTTGTCAAGCATGATTTCCCTTTCACAAATCCATGCTGACTTGGACCTATCATGTCACCTCTTTCCAAATGCGCTGCTATGACATCCTTAACAATTGATTCCATCATTTTACCCACTACTGAGGTCAGGCTGACCGATCTATAATTCCCTGTTTTCTCTCTCCCTCCTTTTTTAAAAAGTGGGGTTACATTGGCTACCCTCCACTCGATAGGAACTGATCCAGAGTCAATGGAATGTTGGAAAATGACTGTCAATGCATCCGCTATTTCCAAGGCCACCTCCTTAAGTACTCTGGGATGCAGTCCATCAGGCCCTGGGGATTTATCGGCCTTCAATCCCATCAATTTCCCCAACACAATTTCCCGACTAATAAGGATTTTCCTCAGTTCCTCCTCCTTACTAGACCCTCTGACCCCTTTTATATCCGGAAGGTTGTTTGTGTCCTCCTTAGTGAATACCGAACCAAAGTACTTGTTCAATTGGTCTGCCATTTCTTTGTTCCCCGTTATAACTTCCCCTGATTCTGACTGCAGGGGACCTACGTTTGTCTTTACTAACCTTTTTCTCTTTACATATCTATAGAAACGTTTGCAATCCATCTTAATGTTCCCTGCAAGCTTCTTCTCGTATTCCATTTTCCCTGCCCTAATCAAACCCTTTGTACTCCTCTGCTGAGTTCTAAATTTCTCCCAGTCCCTGGGTTCGCTGCTATTTCTGGCCAATTTGTATGCCACTTCCTTGGCTTTAATATTATCCCTGATTTCCCTTGATAGCCACGATTGAGCCACCTTCCCTTTTTTATTTTTACGCCAGACAGGAATGTAAAATTGTTGTAGTTCACCCATGCGGTCTCTAAATGTCTTTCATTGCCCATGCACAATCAATCCCTTAAGTATCATTCGCCAATCTATCCTCGCCAATTCACGCCTCATACCTTCAAAGTTAGCCTTCTTTAAGTTCTTGACCATGGTCTCTGAATTAACTGTTTCATTCTCCATCCTAATGCAGAATTCCACCATATTATGGTCACTCTTCCCCAAGGAGCCTCGCACAACGAGATTGCTAATTAATCCTCTCTCATTACACAACACCCAGTCTAAGATGGCCTCCCCCCTAGTTGGTTCCTCGACATATTGGTCTAGAAAACCATCCCTTATGCACTCCAGGAAATCCTCCTCCACCGTATTGCTTCCAGTTTGGTTAGCCCAATCTATGTGCATATTAAAGTCACCCATTATAACTGCTGCACCTTTATTGCATGCACCCCTAATTTCCTGTTTGATGCCCTCCCCAACATCACTACTACTGTTTGGAGGTCTGTACACAACTCCCACTAACGTTTTTTGCCCTTTGGTGTTCTGCAGCTCTACCCATATAGATTCCACATTATCCAAGCTAATGTCCTTCCTAACTATTGCATTAATCTCTTTAACCAGCAAAGCTACCCCACCTCCTTTTCCTTTTGTTCTATCCTTCCTGAATGTTGAATACCCCTGGATGTTGAGTTCCCAGCCCTGATCATCTTGGAGCCACGTCTCTGTAATCCCAATCACATCATATTTGTTAACATCTATTTGCACAGTTAATTCATCCACTTTATTACAGATACTCCTTGCATTAAGACACAAAGCCTTCAGGCTTGTTTTTTTTAACACCCTTTGTCCTTTTAGAATTTTGCTGTACAGTTTTAACTAAAGGGTGGAGTTGGGTCAGGAACTTCGATTTAAATTGTTCCTGATTCTTTCCTACTGTAGCATTTGCGGGTGCCTGGTTCTGGGTATGTTGATAGATATCGTAAAGGCATTACTGAAGGCTCTCGGGGTCTCTTCTGGGCCCTGCTTGGTCTAATTAAGCAGAGCCACTAAGTTCAACTTTCGGATCCCTAAATGGTTTAGGATCTCGGTCATGAGTGCATCGGCCGCTGTGCCAGGCTGGAGGACTGTGTCTGGCAGATTATCTTTTAGGGAAGTGGAACAGGCCAAGAGGAGGACTCGTGTTAAGTCCCTGTCTTCCAACTCTGGGTGACCCCTCCTGAAATTTGCCCACCTCCTATTAACTTCCAGTGGGTCATCCCCATTATTAATGGGCCCCAACTCGTGGCTACATGCCGTGGCGTCAGCACCAGATATGGGCTTTGAGTTGGTATGGTTACTGGTGATGTGACCGTGCATATTGCGTCGTAAAGAAGTGATTGCTACGGCTACAATTGGCTCTCGTGTCTTCAAGGTATCCCATCCTACACCACCCTCCTGGGGATTATACTGACTGCCTTCCTCTTCCCAATCTGTTTCCCCTTTGTCCCCTTCTGCTGTCTCTGTTATGGCTCCCTGTGTTACTGCGGATACCGGGGCCCGCTGCTCCCCTAACTTACTTTTTAGCCTCGCTATTTCTAGTTGGCACTGGGAGTGATCTGCCTCCCTATGTGGCTTCTTAATTACTTCCCTTAATGCACCCCTAGCATCTTCTATCTCTTGCTGGAGCCCCAAGTTTTCCAATTTATATATTTTTAACTTTAATTTGTTTTCATTTGCTTCAATAACGGCTGCTGTGGCATTTAAATTTGAGAGGCTTTGTTGTTGTAGCAATGAAGCTGCCTGTTCGGCCCATCTTTCTAGTTGCCTAATACTATGGTTTAATTGACCAATTTCTTGTCTTAAATGCTGTATTTCTCCCTCTTTTAACTGCTTCACAAGTTGGAGGCCTTCTTCCTTTTGTTGTTTTATAAGTTGAACGTCTTTCTTTTCATTGAATCTCTTTTACTTGCAATTATTTTAAAACCTGTATCTCTTTTGCCCTTTGTTCTTTTAAATATTGGATCACTTTGGCGTCCTGCCTCATTAATTCCTCATCTCTCCGGGCACAATAAAATGAGCTGAATGCAAAGAGACTGTTTGCCCGTTTTGGCCTTAGCTCTTCTTGATCTACTTTCTCCTGGATAAATGCCACCAGCTCCCCAAAGGACGCATGTTGGCCCTTACGGAAGTATGGTCCATACCTGTAACTCTTCTATGTCCATTATGGATACTGTTTTGGATAACTTCTCCTGATAAGCTATTTCAACATTTCTTTTTGTTGGCTTTCTGTTCATGACTGATCCCTTCATCATGTGTCTGTTGAATGTAACTACTGGTGGGTCCCCACTTAAAGTTACAACTATCGAGACAACTGCTCCTTAAGACGCAACTCTCTCGATCCGTTTAACTGTTTATAGTTTATACTTCGCAACATAGGTTAGAATCGCAACTTCCGAAATTTCCAATTGTTCAAAAGAACCATTAAAAGCTGTCTCACCAGATCCCGGACGAGCCCCCAATTTGTAAGATCTCTAAATCTCTGGTATTAAATTGACAGCAAGACAAATTCTTTTAAAACAATTCGGAATAGTTTATTAAACACACATATTCACATCTTATCAGAGAAACAGCAGTGGTCAACTAGCCTACGGATCGACTTAGTAACAACAGATACAATGTTACAATAATGATTTATAAAAAGGTATATGTCACTTCCTTCTGGCAAAGCACATGGCCCGCTCCTTTGTCCGTAGAGAGCGGTCTTGCCTTTTGCCGTGTGCTTAAGAAAAGAGACAGAGCAATCTTTGGCTTGAGTTTTTATACCTCTTACGGCCATTGCTTCTCAGGAAGCCTCAGAATTGGATCTTGGTTCCAGAGCAGTTCTTTATTGGCTCGCCTCACACATGTGTCTGTCTGGAGGACCCGGTGCCATCCCTTGATTAGGTTAATGGCTTTCCAATTAAGACAATATGCAAACCTCATGCTGGAAGTCTGTGAGCTTCCATTTTGTCTCTTTCAAAACTGTCTTTTCGTATCATCTCATTTTTTTAACATTTATACATACACAGAACCAATTTAATCATTAATAAACACTTTTATTCTTACAGACTCAGGAACTCCTGTGCTGTGGGTCATCAGAGGGCCCTGCCATTCAGTCAATGGAAGTGAGTGGAATTGTGACTTAAACACCTAAAGACTGCCAGAAGGTTTGTCTTCTCCCTAATTTTTGAAGCGGACTCCTTACAATTTAAAAAAGAAACAGAAAATGCTGCAAATACTCAGCAGCTCAGGCAGCATTTGTGAAGCAAGGATCATCGGCCTGAAATGTTAACTCTATTTCTCTCTCCACAGATGCTGCCTGACCTGCTGAGTATTTGCAGCATTTTCTGTTTTTATTTCAGATTTCCAGCATCTGCAGTATTTTGCTTTTCTTTACAATTTAATTTGTTTTGGGAGGGAGACTTGGCTTGATTCCCTCTGCAGGGCAAGCTACCTCCGCCATATCCTCCAGCCTCATTGCTACAGCGGTGCTCTATATGCGCCTCTATTGGTGTAAGCACCCACCAACGGTAGGCCAATGAACACACCCCGCTGACCGACAAACTTTGGCAGGGTCAGGGCACAAATAAAAGGTGAGTGCATCTTGATATTTATGCAGAGTCATGCCACTCTGCTGATTTTTGGGCATCCAGCCTTTTCTCCCTTGCGTCTTTTCTGATCATTCCACTTTCCCCACCAGAGCTTTAGCAATGTCATCCTTTATCTTCAGCCAATGTTTCTTCTTGGTAGTGACTGACATAGCTATTGACCATGTCTGCCCCATTTGCTATGTATTTTCTATGATGACGTGACAGGGACCCCCTTGAACTTCCACCCACTAATGTCCATGTTCTGCCAGATAATGTGCCATTTCTACCACCTACAATATGATCTCAACATCAAGCACATTTTTGCTTCCCTTCTTTCCAGCAGTATCTTTACCTTCAAGATACCACTGTTCATGCCATCTGTTCTTCCTCTTTCCCATGTAACCACAGCAGATGCAATACCTGTTTATTTATTTTGTCCCATGCCATTATTCAGGGTCACAGACATTTATTAATCATGAGACAACTTCCATACAATTCCTCCAATCTAGTATCGTCTATTTTCTGCTCATAGCAGAGTAGACCCTTCATTAGCACACCATTGTGCCACAAGGATCTGTACCTGGGCTGGTGGCCTGACTTTTTCTCTTTTTGGCTATTAATGACCAATTGTGTTCCCAGTACTTTCCATTTGAACTTCAGACTTCTTGCATTTCTTTTTCCTATTTCCCCTATTTGCTTATCTTTTACTTTGTGGGGCTTTCATTTTTTCACATTCTTTTGTTAATGTCTTTTCATGGTCTAGCTAAGATTATCTTCAATATCATCCGTTTCCTGCTTTTCTAATAATCAGCTCAAAGGCTATTCAATCATTAACTCCCTTTCTATTGTTGATGTACTTTTCTTTCATCTCCTTTTAAAACAATGTTCAAGCCCATTAAGGGTCTTGCTTATCTTTCCAGTTGTGATGAACAGTCTATATTTAGAATGTCCATTGCCTTTCTTGACAGATGTTGTTTATTTTCTGTTTTGTATAAAATACCTCAACTCAATTCACATTCAGTGAATTTTTATTACAATATTGAAGTTTTACAAACTTTACTGAAGGTCAGTGAGATTGCTACAAACCATATTTTAAGAGAAACATGTACAGTGTGTGTGGACATAGCAATGTGTGAGCAATACAATTGGAAACATGTCAAAAAATGTACAAGAAACATTTTACAGTAATACTGTTTTAACACCACTTTGACATAAGAGGGCAAAGAGAGCAGAGTTCGAACTGCTGTGTACTTCCAAACATTTACGGTGCTAGTGCAGTCACCTTGCATATACTAACTCATTATATACTACTAAGGCTCAGCTGCTGTTGAAAACACTAATAAGCAGTTATATTAATATGTACAACAAAAGTAAATGCTGATAAGATAGTGCACTGGCAGTACTGAATATTTGGCACTTAGTAATATGGTAGTTTGTAATATAGGTGTAATAGTCTATGATACAACTGTAGTTCACAAACAGTACTTTTGTACAATAATGATGTTGTCCCTTTAAACCTTTAATACAGTGTTTGTAGACCTAGCTACTGTTCATTGTATTCACATACCCTTTAAAAAAAAAGTTATTCACGATTTACAATGAAAACCAATTCTGCACTTCAACTCCAAAATGCACTTAATGCTTCTGGGGACAGTTTTCAGATTTACAGAGCGAGAAAGAGGTGCTTAAAATTTCTTCTCTACAATCAAGGTTGAAAGTGTTACAGGACAGTTTGTTCACTTTAAGGGCCCAAGTTTCCACAAGAAAAAAAAAGGGCGCCCCTCCGAGCTGGGCGCCCGTTTTTCGCGCCTAAAACGGCACCTAAAAAAAATCCTCGGTATTCTGCACCTACTTACAAGTCCTCTGGCTGTCGGCGCAGCCAGCACGAGCTGTGGGGGGGCGGAGCCAGGTCCCGGCGCTGAAAACAGTGCCGGGACCTCTGCACATGCGCGTTACAGTCGGCACGCAAGTGCAGTAGCTCCAGGCGCCGAACTGTGTGCGAGGGACCCGAAACACGCAGCCCCTAGCCCTGGCCCAATGGCCTCACTGGGGCTCCTCCCACGGCCAGCTCCTGCTCCCCGCCTGACCAGACCCGACACTCGCTCCCCCCCCCCCCCCCGCCGACCAGACCCGACCCGACACCCGCTCCCCCCCACCCACGCCCCGACACCCGCTCCCCCCCACCCACGCCCCGACCCGACACCCGCTCCCCCCCACGGCCCCGACCCGACACCCGCTCCCCCCCACCCACGCCCCGACCCGACACCCGCTCCCCCCCACCCACGCCCCGACCCGACACCCGCTACCCCCCCGCCCCGACCCGACACCCGCTCCCCCCCACCCACGCCCCGACCCGACACCCGCTCCCCCCCACCCACGCCCCGACCAGACACCCGCTCCCCCCCACCCACGGCCCCGACCCGACACCCGCTCCCCCCCACCCACGCCCCGACCCGACACCCGCTCCCCCCCACCCACGCCCCGACCCGACACCCGCTCCCCCCCACGGCCCCGACCCGACACCCGCTCCCCCCCACCCACGCCCCGACCCGACACCCGCTCCCCCCCACCCACGCCCCGACCCGACACCCGCTACCCCCCCGCCCCGACCCGACACCCGCTCCCCCCCACCCACGCCCCGACCCGACACCCGCTCCCCCCCACCCACGCCCCGACCAGACACCCGCTCCCCCCCACCCACGGCCCCGACCCGACACCCGCTCCCCCCCACCCACGCCCCGACCCGACACCCGCTCCCCCCCACCCACGCCCCGACCCGACACCCGCTACCCCCCCGCCCCGACCCGACACCCGCTCCCCCCCACCCACGGCCCCGACCCGACACCCGCTCCCCCCCACGCCCCGACACCCGCTCCCCCCCACCCACGGCCCCGACCCGACACCCGCTCCCCCCCACCCACGCCCCGACCCGACACCCGCTCCCCCCCACCCACGCCCCGACCAGACACCCGCTCCCCCCCACCCACGGCCCCGACCCGACACCCGCTCCCCCCCACCCACGCCCCGACCCGACACCCGCTCCCCCCCACCCACGCCCCGACCCGACACCCGCTACCCCCCCGCCCCGACCCGACACCCGCTCCCCCCCACCCACGGCCCCGACCCGACACCCGCTCCCCCCCACGCCCCGACACCCGCTCCCCCCACCCACGGCCCCGACCCGACACCCGCTCCCCCCCACCCACGCCCCGACACCCGCTCCCCCCCACCCACGCCCCGACCCGACACCCGCTCCCCCCCACGCCCCGACCCGACACCCGCTCCCCCCCACCCACGCCCCGACCCGACACCCGCTCCCCCCCACGCCCCGACCCGACACCCGCTCCCCCCCACCCACGGCCCCGACCCGACACCCGCTCCCCCCCACCCACGCCCCGACCCGACACCCGCTCCCCCCCACCCACGCCCCGACCCGACACCCGCTACCCCCCCGCCCCGACCCGACACCCGCTCCCCCCCACCCACACCCCGACACCCGCTCCCCCCCACCCACGCCCCGACCCGACACCCGCTCCCCCCCACCCACGCCCCGACCCGACACCCGCTACCCCCCCGCCCCGACCCGACACCCGCTCCCCCCCACCCACGCCCCGACCCGACACCCGCTCCCCCCCACCCACGCCCCGACCCGACACCCGCTACCCCCCCGCCCCGACCCGACACCCGCTCCCCCCCACCCACGCCCCGACCCGACACCCGCTACCCCCCCGCCCCGACCCGACACCCGCTCCCCCCCACCCACGCCCCGACCCGACACCCGCTCCCCCCCACGCCCCGACCCGACACCCGCTCCCCCCCACCCACGGCCCCGACCCGACACCCGCTCCCCCCCACCCACGCCCCGACCCGACACCCGCTCCCCCCCACCCACGCCCCGACCCGACACCCGCTCCCCCCCACCCACGGCCCCGACCCGACACCCGCTCCCCCCCACCCACGCCCCGACCCCCGCTCCCCCCCACGCCCCGACCCGAGACCCGACACCCGCTTCCCCCCCCGCCCCGACACCCGCTCCCCCCCGCTCCGAGACCCGACACCCGCTCCCCACCCCCCGACCAGACACCCGCTCCCCCGGACCCGCACCCCCCCGCCCCAAAACCCGACCCCCGCTCCCCCCCCCGCCCAGACCCGAGACCCGACCCCCCCCCCCCGACTGACCCGACCCGCGCTCCTGTTCCCCGACCAGACGCCCCCCCCTCCCACTCTCCCCCCCCTCTCTCTCTCTCTCCCTCCCCCCCCTCTCTCTCCCTCCCTCCCCCCCCTCTCCCTCTCTATCTTCCTCCCCTCTCTCTCCCTCCCTCCCTCCCTCCCCTCTCTCTCCCTCTCCCTCTCCCTCTCCCTCCACCCCCTCCCGCTCAGCGGCACGGACGGCTGCAGAATTCTCCCTGGCTTAAGCACTTTCACACAGGTAGGAAGATGGTTTATTTAATCTTTTCTTGGCTTATAAATATTTATTCAGGTTGGATTTATTTGTATAATATTTGTATAAGTATAAATAAGGATTTATTGTCGAATTTAATGACTTCCCTTCCCCCCCCTCCCCCACACCTCGTTCTGGACGCCTAATTTGTAACCTGCGCCTGATTTTTTAATGTGTAGAACAGGTTTTTTCAGTTCTACAAAAATCTTCACTGGCTCCATTCTACTTTAGTTTGGAGTACATTTTCCACTGTGGAAACTTTCAAATCAGGCGTCAGTGGCCGGACACGCCCCCTTTTGAAGAAAAAATTCTGTTCTAAACTAGAACTGTTCTACCTGACTAGAACTGCAGAAAAAAAAATGTGGAGAATTCTAAAATAGTCCGTTCTCCACCAGTTGCTCCTAAAAATCAGGCGCGAATCATGTGGAAACTTGGGCCCTAAGTGTGGTCAGACTAGTCGTACATCAGACAATTCAAATGACATTTAGAGAAAGGTAACTTTCACCTCTCTTCTATAGGGATTAACTAAGCCAATCTCTCCAAAGATAATTATTCATGGAACCTAGATCTTCTAAATGGAGAATAGCTTGAGCATCTGCAAACCTTTTTTTAGTCTGGGTCTCAATCCTTTTCAGCACAACGGCATCACTTGCAAGTGATGTGACAATTCCAAGGTGCCAATAGGGCTAAAAAGAGGTGCGACTGCAATTGATTCCAAGGAAGCAACTGCAGAAATGGTCTTACCTAGGATTAAGGCACTAGGAAGGTTGATCATGCTGCTGGAACTGATATCATGTAACCCAGAATTTTGAAGGAAATGGGAAATATATTATATGAACCACAAGCTCATACATTCAGTATCTCTTTACAGTTGTAATGGACTGGAAAGAAAGTCATGTGGTCACAATAGTTAATAAGGGGAAGAAATTGGAGAATGGGAATTATAGGCATTCCAGTTTGACATTGGTGATAGGGCAGATACTGGAAGGCATTATAAGGGATTTGATTTATGGTCATCTGGAGAACTTGACAGCATGCCTTTAGGAAACAAAGGTCCTGGCTCATTAATCTGATTGAGTTCTTTAAGGGACTAAATTAGGAGACGATGGCACTGGATGATAACAATAGATGTTATATACCTCAATTTCCAGAAAGCCTATACTGATGACTATTGCAAAACGTCACGGACTGAGTCCATGTGTGGCTGGTGTTCTTCAAAGTGTTCCCCGCATGGCTAGTACAGACATTCAGCTACCCCAGCAATTATGCCCAGTACCACCATTCACGAGGCCCGCTGAGACCTAGGTCTCATACTGTGCCTTAGGATAGGACAAAGACTGCCTAAAAGAAAAGCCATGGATTCCGGATGATACACATTTGCTCCCTTAGGTCCTCTGAAAAAAATCTATGTGCCCATTTCACTTTGGCCCTTCCAGGGCCTTGAGGTACCCATTAGAATAACGGGATGCCTCATCAGGGAGAGCAGCTCTGTAGTGCCACCACAGGTGCAGCCTGCCTTTTCAACTATGTAAATTCCACTGTCCTCATGATTTGGGGCAATGTCAAGGTCCACTGCAGTGGAGTGCATTTCCAGCAGTGAGCAGGGACCCTGAAATTTCAGAACCTATGGGCTGGATTTTACGAACCTCGGCGGGTCCGATGTCAGTAGCAGGTCGCAACCCAACTGCTGTCTCTGTCCCGGCCACTGAAATGAATTTATCCTGATTGGGCTTGTTATGCCCGCTTAATATGTTTCCTGGATAATTAGAGGAAGCAGGTCTGTTGATGTCATTTGATGACTAGTCATCAGCCGGTTTCCTTAAAGGGGTCATGGCCAACTTTGTTGAAATTTGTGCTGTCAGTGTTCCATAGCATTGACTTGCTGCAAACAATGAATCACTGCACAGAGGTACAGGGCTGCACCCAGGCTCTCTCATGACTCCCTCCATTTGCTCATGAAGGTAGTCACAGCACACAGGAAGGTCCTCTTCCCTTCCCATGGGCAGAAAAGGAGCTCCCCAGGACACCAACACAGTCTGGTTGCACATTGCACAGGAGGGCACAAGCAGGGATGTCATCAGGAAGACCAGGCTGCAGTGGCACAAACCTTTCCATGATCTCAATAGATCACGAACCGTTAGTACAAAGCCACACTCAACCACATCCTGCTGTGCCACTCATCACATCCCCATCACTCTGCTTCCCTACCTTACTCCTGCACATCCTTACTCACACCAACTTACCTTGCACCTCCACCCGTCCCTCTCTATCTACATTATCACTTCCCCATCTCACTAGCCACCGCTCACCCTAGTGTAATCATACCAACTAACACACAAGGGTAGGCACTTGGGTGTTTTATGCAATGTTCATGTAAAGTTTCTGTTAATGTGGTGTCAAACATTGAAACCTTTATTTTCAACACTTTGCGTTATTGGACAAAATTGTGTGCAACTTTGGAAGTGGCTTAGCGAGTTGCAGTGAATTGTGAGACACAATGGTATCCCCGCAATGGTGATGAGTGTGAAAGGAATGACTTGAGTATTGGAGGCATGGTTTATGGTGTTGGTGTGATGTGGAGCCAGCCTGGTGCATTATGTGGCAGCCGGTATCAAATGACATAAATCTGG
Source organism: Pristiophorus japonicus (assembly GCF_044704955.1). Lineage (NCBI taxonomy): Eukaryota > Metazoa > Chordata > Chondrichthyes > Pristiophoridae > Pristiophorus > Pristiophorus japonicus. The sequence goes on from NC_091981.1 coordinate 140,465,301, forward strand.
CCACGATGAGGCCCTCCCTGGCAGCAATGTGCTTTGGTGCTAATGCCCCGTGTCCTGTGCAGCGTCAGTTGATTGTGGAGAAGGTTGGTGCTGCTGGTGTGCCTAATGATGCTGGTGTTGGGATTCTGAGGACCAAGGTGAGAAAGTTACAAGGGCACCCTGCTGATGGAATAGATAGCAGGTGAAATAGAGATGACAGAAGTGATCTGGCAATGGTGGGAGACTTGCAGTATCCTGAATGTGTGGTGGAAATGTAGTTTAGAAAAGGTAGAGGTTAAAGGAACATTTCTTAATCAGCTTGACTTGGTATTTGAAGCTGTGAACACGTCAACTGATTCAATGGCCACTGAACTACCACCTCAGCTTCACAGATGAGCTCTAGGCACAACAAGAAACTGGTGGGCGACCTGTCAAATCCAAAAAGCTAGGAAACAATCATTGATTAGTAGTTGTAAACAAGCCACTAATGATTTTAATTGCCTCCCCCGCCACTGCATGTCAGGTTTTTCAGACCCGACATTTGGTAAAGGAGCATGGTGGTGGGTTCCCGACCCGCTGGGGAAAAAGCGCACTTTCCCACCCGACCCGTCACCAATCGCATCCGTTGACCCCCCCCCACCTCCAAAAAAAATCCAGCCCATAATCTTTCCTGATAGCCACTTAGTTGCCACTTTAATAAAAACTTTCTGGAAACCAAGGTATATAACATCTCCTGGACTATCGTAATTTTATTCAAAAGCCATCTTTACACCAAAGATTAATGGTCAGATGTTATGCTGGATATATAACTCATCATTGAAATCTTGTAAGCAGAAAGTTGTCATCAATGGGACTCGATCTGTATGCGGTCAGGTCACAAGTGTAATCTCTGCAGAGCTCTGTGTTAGGACCATTGCTGTTCATCAACTTCATTAATGATTTGGAACTATTCACAAGTTTTCAGATGATACAAAACTGTACACAAATGTACAAAGGTGTACAATTTAGGCCAAATCTGAGTTAAATCATTTAGTGTGTGACAGATGCCCTTCAATGTGATGAGTGCAGCATTATGCTTTTGGTTTGGAAATGACAGGGATATTTATACCATGCAGGGTTACTCTAAGATTACAGAGTAAGAGACTTAGGCGCATAATTGTTAAATCATTAAAGACCCACAAGCAGTGTGATGGGGGTCATACAATAGGTTATACTACTAGGGCAATACAATACAATATTAAGAAAACTAGTAAGACTAGATATTAGCAGGTAATTATTCATAGAGTCATCACCTTCTGGAACAGGTTACTAAAGCAGATAATGAGTATGTATTCCGTGCAGTCCTTCAAAAGGGAGCTGGGAAAGTTACGTTCAATTGATTCTCAGTTTCAAAGTATTTTTCCAAATCTGACTCTTAAATTGTGTGCGCAATGTGAATTTTCTTTTGCATAAGGGATTACAAATGCTTCCAGTCTGAAGTACACACATATTGGGTCTCTTGTTAAGTAACAAGCAAACTAAATTCATGTAAAACCCAGCTCAAATTCTCCATTTAAAAACATATAGTAACAGCTGAACTGGATGAATATCTTAAAAATCCACATCATTAGCCTGGCATATTACTGTCTTTTGGTTTTTGCATATGCAGCCAACAAAGTTTAAAAATGTAATAAACGTGTTTTAAAATAAAATTATCTTTACAAGGACATATTTGTTCAGAATACGTGTTACATAATACACACTAAAATGTGTAAATTTGAACATGTACAAAATCAGTAACAATTATTGAAAATAAAAGGTGCATTTTGCACCAGTATTGATGTTTTTATAAGTCTACAAAACTTGTGTGATAAAGTAATTGTATTGAAAAGAATTTTTCCTTTGATAAACTGTATATGGTAGCTTTTAATAATTAAAGCACATTTTTATTATAGCAATTTTTAACTGCTCACTGAATCAAGAAGAGTTTTTACTTTAAGTATGTTTTTTCTCCTGAAGAGTGCAATATACGAGCGGTAGGTAGGTACACTAACTGAGGTTGGTGCCTATAGCACATATTTGCTATGTTTAAGTAAATTACTGGAAAAATGTAAATTTTCATATTGGGAAATCCCCACAAAATAATCCTCAATACTGTCTTCTTGCTACATGCTGTAAATATGCCACATGTGAAAGAGCTGACAGCATATCAACATCTGTAAAACAGCCAGTTTATGTAAAGATAGCTGCATATAATATTCCTTTAAAAAATATACTTGACTATATCATGGTTCATGGGATCAGGCACAGGTTTTCAGAGAATTAAAACAAAAATCATTATTGAAAATGAGAAATCTCTGCATAATACAACTGTTGGAAGATTATTTCTGCTTGAAATTCTTTGAAAGGATATTTTATGGAAATATTGGTAGCAATGGTTTACTTGATAATTGTTAAGACATGCCCTCCGGGAAAAAAAAAGGTACCCATTATTGAAATCTGCACAGCAGTGCAACTTATTTAAACAGGAGGGGAGAAAGGCTGCTCAGGAGCTTGTACAGATACCCACTATATTCAGTGGTTGCTCCCCAATGTTAAACATTTCCTGAAGGCTTGAACAATTTATCATACACACGTAACCCTTTTTGTGGCACAATATTTTATTAGTAACTAAAATGCACATTCAATATAAATATTATATACGTTTGCTGTAAAGGAAGGATATAAAAAGGGGTCGAACAGATACCTTCTTTAGTGAGTAAAAGACCTTCAGAACTAATAATTCTAATTAACCTATATTGTTAATAAGTCTTTCTCACAACTGGAATTAAATAGGCCCAAGTTTTGAGCCGCGCCTAGAACGGCGCAATCCCGACCTGGACGCCCGTTTTTCGCGCCACAAAGTGCGCCTAAAAAAACCCTCCGTATTCTCCACCTCCCTGCAGGTCCTCTGGCCCTCGACGCAGCGCAGCACGAGCTGTAGGGGGCGGAGCCAGGTCCCTGCACTGAAAACAGTGCCGGGACCTCTGCACATGCGCGCTACAGTGGGCACGCAAGTGCAGTAGCTCCAGGCGCCCAAAACTGTGTGGGAGGGGCCCGAAGCACGCAGCCCCTAGCCCTGGCCGAATGGTTTCACTGGGGCTGCGTGAATAAGGCTCCTCCCACGGCCAGCACCTGCTTCCACCCGACCCAACTCAACTCCCGCTTCCCGCCCCCCCCCCGCCCCCGACACCCGCTCCCCCCCGTCCCCGTCACCCGCCCCCCCCCCCCAGCCCCCGGACCGGACCCGACACCCCCTCCCCCCGCTCCCCCCCTCTCTCCCTCTACCCCACTCCCCTTGCTGTCAGAAACACTGACAGACAGAGAATGAGAGATACACAGACAGACAGCGAGATAGAGACACTGACAGAGACACACTGAGGGGGGCATCCCAACACGCTGTTGGAGGGCTCCCGGTGCTGCAGTCGGTAAGTAGAAAATGTTTTATTTATTGATTTAAAATTTTATTTATTTATTTATTTTTTTTGATTGATTTATTGGTTGATTTATTGATGTATTTATCATTTATTATTGATGATGGCTCTTTATTTGTAAAACTAAAGTGTTTAATGTTTGTAAACTTCCCTTTAAACACCCCCCCATCATTCCTTACGCCTGATTTGTAACCTACGCCTGATTTTCTAAAGTGTAGACAAGGTTTTTGAGAGCGTACAAAAATCTTCACTTACTCCATTCTAAGTTCGTTTGGAGTAAGTTTTCACTCACGAAACTTTGAAATCAGGCGTAAGTGGCCAGACACGCCCCCTTTTGAAAAAAAAATTCTGTTCCAAAGTAAAACTGTTCTAACTGACTAGAACTGGAGCAAACTAAATGACGAGAATTCCGATTTCTAAGATACTCCGTTCTACACCAGTTGCTCCTAAAAATCAGGAGCAAATCATGTGGAAACTTGGGGCCAATGACTTATTCCAATGATCCCTATTCTGTATTCTCCTTATGCAGTATCTGTGGGATACCTTTTTGTTACTGGAAATAATTTATGTTTATTTAATCTTAAGTCAAGTTACTACAGGGTGCTTCAACATTCCCATTATAACATGTGAGCTGGTGGGCCACCATTTTGAAAAAGTCCATAAATGGTGTTAAGTTTTAAATTCAAAGTAATCTGAGCCTGAACTACCACCAAATCAGGGAGCTAGTACAAATATTTAGGTTTGTATCAATTTGAGACAAAAATGTTTAAATATAACCAAATGTCTTTTTATATTTACTGCCAGCTGCTCTACAGAAGAAAAATTATCTTATGGTTCAGTTCTGAACAGCAGACTGTAACTGTATTACTACTGCTTTAAAGTGCCATAATATTTATAGTTGTGGGAAGGAAACTGAAAAGGAAAAATGATTGTCAAGATCTTATCACACACACAATCTTGGAAGGATCACTTCTATTTGGCAAAATTGTATCTGGCAAAAATCTGAACATAACCGTTCTACTTTTAATATATTGATTGTAATTAATGAAATAACCTGCTTTTACAGATCTTGTAAAAGTTTGTTCATTTTAAATTAATACATTGTGCCGAGTCCCATGACCTAAGTCTGATAGAACATTTCTAAGAGCTCATTCGCTGTGAAGGAAGAACTTCATATTTCACACAAAAAATTCTAACGAAACACATAGACACTCTTGGTGCAAGAAACCAGACTCAAACCCCATCCATAAAAGAGCATTCTGGTATCTGAAGACTGTAGGGCCCATAATAAAATCCAGCGGAGTGCAATTAGTCTTCTGCTCCTGATGATTCTTCAGTTTACAAGCTCTGTGTTCCTTCACATTGTACATACAAATGGCCATCCCTTCAGCAAGCAATACAAAAACACTCCCACACTTGTCACAGGACAGCAACCTCGATGCTCATCTACATAAAACCACTGGATGATTGATCTAAGTAGGGTCCAGGCTCTCTTGGATGATCGTGCAGAGCTTGAGGGGCTAAATGTGTATAATTCACGTTATTAAACATACTTGGATAGATGTCATTACTGTTTCCATCGCTACATCCAGTTTGGATCTGTTAAGGCAAAGGAAAATATGTTTTTAGTAAAAAAAGACTCATTGGCAACTCTAAAATGATATTTACTGGATATTGATGAACCAGCTTAGGTTCAGTAATGCAAACTTCTTTCAAATCTTTAAGTCGTATTAAAAGCTGAAATTAATGATGCGTTAAAACCTTTTTTGAAAATTGAACTGAAAACATATATTCTGTATATGACATAGAGCAAACAAGATTTATAGACCAACTTAATCTTGGGTCTTTTGACATTCATAAACTACTCCAGCTTTTCTTTGGTAGGTTACAACTACCTTTTCAAAAATGCTAATGTGATATCAATAGACAAAATATACCATTCATCAAATTTAAAATTACATCAGTTCTCCAGTATGAATGTAGCACTACTATAATAGGTTATTTCCCACTATTTATTGACAATTTCTAAACTATAAACTATTCATATGGCACTCTGGGCTGTTTAGGGATTGCACTGTTCAGCAACACTGTCCATTGTTCTGTAAAAATCATAAATGGGTATTATTTTATAAACATTCTTTTACCCAAGGACTTAATTTTTATATCTTACCATTTATAAATCTCAGGATAGCAGAAAATGGCATGAAAATGCACCAGTTGGTAGTTGGTATTCAGTAGTATTAGGGAGAAAGGCTGGGGTTTAGCGGAACTGTGGGTCAGTCCTGGATTTGGTAGCACTGGAGTCAGAGTCCTGCGGTCTGGCATCACTACGAAGAGGGAACCTATGGTTTGGCATAACTGAGGAAGGAATTTGGGGTTTGGCTCACTGGTGAATTCCTGGGGTCTGTCAGCAGTGAAGGCAAGGTAGGGCACAGGCCTGACAGTATTGGGAGGGGGGGGGAGGGGGGGGGGTAGTAGAGTGTTTCCCAGGTCTTGCAGCAAGAAGTTGTAAATTTCTTAAGGAGCTCTGCAAACAATGAGCTCAGTATTTTGTGATAGGTTCTTGGATGTGTGTCACCATCTCTCAGCTGTCACTAATTAACAAAACATATTTGATGGTACTTAGAACCCGTTTGCTAAAGAAGCTTTAAAAATTAAATTCAAGAGTTTTAATTAGGATGAGGAAAGACATTGGCTTGGATTTTGCGATATTAATGACGGTGAAACATTCAGCATTCACTGTCATTAACCCTCGGAAACTAACAGGAACTTCAGGATTTAGCGCCTGAGCAGATAAATGCGGAAATCCTGAAGTTGTGGTCAGTCCTTCCCTGCCCCACCACAGGTTGCGTTCTGGAAGTCCTCAGAGCCAGCAATCAATCCAAATCACACTGAAAGATGAAAACTTCTCATTTTATGCTGCAACATCGCTGTTAACCCTCCCAAAAAATGTTAATCAGTGTTGAACTAGGTGTAATTGGATTTTTAACAACGTACTGCCTGCTGAACAACTGTTCTGACCTTGAAAAACTAATTTTATATTTGTGGAATGTCAAATTTTTCCATTAATATGATTAAGAATTACAAGTTTTAATAATAATTTTCTTTTTAAGTTTATGATATTACAGCTTCTACCATAATCCCCGTGTATGTCCCAATCTTTATTTTGCTCTCTGTAAAATATATTAAAAGTAAATTATAATCTGTGCATTTTACTTCCTGGTTTGCTGTCTGAGAGAATTCTTCAATAAGATTGGCTGCTTCGCCAGCTTGATGACAACATCACTGTTGCTGGACGCTGGTGATTCGATTGATTTGCCCCCAGGTACAAACTAAGGTCGGGAAAGCTGACATCGACGCTACAGAGATCGCTAGATCTTTGTGGGTGGCGTTCTTCGGTATGAACGATTATTGCTGTCGCTTCACCGCTGACTGCACAATCGCGGGACATTGACTCTTTCGCTTGGTGCGTCTTTCCCTGTTAATGTGTTTCTCTCTCTCTGATTGACATGCTTTTTGAAATAAAAATAGAAGGTTTTATTTAGGCATCAACCTTGACTCAGTGGTAGCACTCCATCACTCGAGTCAGAAGGTCGTGAGTTCTTACTCCACTCTAAAGACTTGAGTACATCATTTAGGCTGACATTGAGGGAGTGCTCCATGGTCAGTGGTGACTTCTTTTGAATGAGACATTAAACCAAGGCTCCAACTGCCCTCTCAAGTAGATGTAAAAGATTCCATGGCAGTATTCGATGAGAAGCTAGGGAGTGCGCCTGAATATAAATGCAAATTCTTGATTTTTTTGTTTTCTTTAAATATTTAGTTGATGGGAAAAGTGTGACAAACAGGAAGTGCACCTGTTGCCCTTTTAATATACACATGCTTTCTATCCTAGAATTTCTTACATTTTAACAGCGACTACATTTCAAAAGTACTTCATTGGCTATAAAGTGCTTTGGCATGTCTTCAGGTTGTGAAAGGTGCTATATAAATGCAAGTTTTTTTAATGGTTATGAAACATAAAAATGCTAATAGAAATATAAAATGATTATTACACCTTTGTGACAATGTAATTTTAACACTAAAATTAACATGCTTAATATTTAAGGATTTAATACTGTAGTGTGGTGGTGATGTTACTTGACGGGTAATCCAGATGCCTGGACTAACAATCCAGAGAATGAGTGTTCAAATCCCACCATGAAGCTATCGGGAAGCTATCAGATTATCATAAAGACCTAACTGGTTCACTAATGCCCTTTAGGAAGGAAAAATTCCATCTTACCCAGTCTTGCCTATATGCGACTCCAGTGCCACGCCAATGCAGTTGACTCTTAAGCACCCTCTTAAGTGGCCGCACAAGCCACTCAGTTCCACCATCACTTTCTCAGGGCAACTAGGGATAGGCAATAAATGTTAGCCTTGCTAGCGACACCCACATTCCGAGAATGAAAAGAAAAGTGTATTTACCGTGGCTAAAAATGGCTGTTGACCCGAGTTTGTAGGATTGAATTGCACAGTATCCATACAGGACAAATCATTTTCTGTTAGACATGGGATCATTGACATGGCACCTGTATAACATGCCTGTGGTGTAATTAAATTCATTGATGGGTTTACTGCACTACAATCCTGAATTTCTGAACGTTGCTGTACACAGTCCAAGTAGTCTTCCAAGCCACTAACTGTGGTATAGTTCTGTGTATGAAAGCCACCTACTGGCATATCGGTTTGGATGAAGTTAGAAGGCTGGGTTGGAACAGCAGCTGCTTGTTGGTACAACAAGAAGTCTTGCTGACAAGCTGAAGGGGTAGCATTAAGCTCAGATTTGTACTGGAACCCTGATGCTGTGCTGTCTAAGGCAGAGAAACCAAACTGCGTCTCCTGACCGTTGGCAAGTCTTTCCTTGCCAGAGTTGCAGTTTGTGAACAGTCCATTGACTTTCATGTGTTTCATTTTCTGGCATAGTTGCTGCTGTTCTTGTTGCTGATAATTTTCCATCTGAGGTTGCTGCTGCTGTTGTTGATAACGTTGCATCGGAGGTTGCTGTTGCTGATAATGTTGTATTTGAGGTTGTTGTTGCTGCTGATAATGTTGCATAGGAGGTTGCTGCTGCCGGAAGTGTTGCTTCGGAAGTTGTTGCTGCATCATGCAACTTGAGCTTGAATTAAGTGGCTTCTGTTGCATACAGCTTGAATACATGCAGTCTGACCTCTTTTTCAGTGATTCCTGGACATATGTTAGAATTTCCTCATTCAGTGCAATATTATTTATATCTCCAATCTCATCCCATTGAACACTCAGGAATGTCTCATCCTGGCATATGAGATCAAAGTCTTCCAGCCCTATATCAAGGCTTTTCATAGTGTTATAAAGCTCACTGCCAATGTTATTTGCCAAAATGTCTACATTTTCTTCAGGAGCAGGGAAAGGCTTTTGCTCCTGAAAACAGTTGGTATGATCCATCTTCCCAACATTATTACCTTCATTGAATAGAACCTCTTCCCAATCACTAGGAGATAAATCACTTAATTCTGCATCTTTGTTCTCATTAAAAAAGGTATTTTCAAAGCCAAACTTCTGATGTTGCGAAGGGGCAGATACATAGATGGATCTATCCTGGCTTAACATGGCACCAAGAAGGGAGTTTGGATCTATTGATTTCTGCCCTCTTGATGCTTCTGTTTTTCCAACGTTTCCATTGATTTTATTAATTACAGGATCCAATAATCCAAGCATTGAATAATTTCCTTCATATAGCAGTGCCTCCCCAGTTGCAAAATTAAAAGGCAACTGCAAGGTTCGTTTTTGCAAATTCTCTTCCCCTTCTTCTTCTCTAAATAGGAACAAAAATCCACTTTTGTTACAAACATCTATGCATCCAAGAATTTAAACATATCTTTTTTTTAAATAAATCGAGTTCTCAAAAAAATATTAAGTTAAAAAAAAGCCAATCTAAATGTCAAAAATATTAGATTACCTATTGGGTTTCAGGGATTCTCAATTAAAAAATGAACATTAAATTCTAGATTCAAATAAAAACTTCTATCATACAAAAAGGGAAAAGAGGCAGTGGGAGGAAATCATGCAAGATAATTACAGGAGTGCTTGCCATCGCATCCTCACTTTCGGTAACTTGATTCAATGTATATTTTACCCAATGGGCCTGATAAAAGGCTGTCCTCATCTGTAGCATACATTGAGGCTTGTTATTTTCATTTTTGTGAATTCAGTTGTTTGGATTACTTCAAAGGAACTGAAGCTTTAGAACTTGGGAAAATAAAATGGGAACAATATTGACAAAAATTATGTAGAACAGCAAGAGTGCAGGAACAATATATTCTGCTAAAATGAAAGAACAAAATAAACAATAATGAGACTTTGTGAATGAATAAAGCCATAAAGGAACAATTGAGGGTAAGGAAAGAAGTATCCACTAAGTACATAGACAGTGGGGGAGTGCATGATAAGGGAGAATACAAAAAGATTAGGAGAGAAATCAAAAAAACAATTAGGAAGGCAAAGAGGAACTATAAAATTAAATTATCAAGGAACATTAAAAAAAAGTAAAACATTTTACAGGCACATCAATAAAAAAGGAAGGTTGGGATGGGAATATGGCCATTAAGGGATAGACAGGATAATACCATGGGTCTTCTTCTTAGGTGGTCCCTCGTATCGAGGATGACTTGCTTTCACACCAAAAAGGGATGAGTTCACAGGTGTTTCGACGAGGACCTGATATTCCAGGTCGCAAACTACATATTGAAAGGTGGAAGATGCCTGTGCATGGACTTTTTTAATATGTGGTGGCTCTTGACAGAGCTAGGTCTTGGTCCAGTGGCAAGGATTAACCAAGATGACTGGAGACCAGCTCTGCTGCACGGATAAATGTGAGGTATTACATTTTGGTAGGAAGAATAGGAAGGTCACTTATTAGTTGGATGGTGCAAGTCTAGGTGGGGTAGAGGAACAAAGGGATCTCGGAGTAGAAATACACAAATCACTAAAAGTTGCAACACAGTTTAGCAAGGCAATAAAAAAAGCAAACCAAGCACTAGGGTTTATTTCTAGAGGTATAGAATTGAAAAGTAGGGAAGTTATGCTAAATCTGCATCGAATCTTGGTTAGACCACATTTTGAGTACTGCGTACAGTTCTGGTCACCATATTATAAAAAGGATTTAGAGGCACCGGAAAGGGTGCAGAGAGGATTTACAAGGAGTACACGGAAAGGATGAATAGGCTAGGTCTCATTTCTCTTGAAAAAAGGCTGAGGGTTGACCTAATAGAACTCTTTAAAATTATGAAATGTTTAGATTTCATAATGTTTAGGGAATAGAGAGAATGTTTCCACTTGTGGGGAAGGGCTAACTAGAAGTCATCAATATAAGATAGTCACCAAGAAATCAAATAGGGGATTCAGAAGAAACCTCTTTATCCAAAGATGATGAGAATATCAAACTTGCTACCACAGGGAGTGGTTAAAGCGAACAGTATAGATTAATTTAAGGGGCGGCTAGACAAGCCTATATGGGAGAAGGGAATAGAGGGTTATGTTAATAGATTTAGATGAGGAAAGATGGGAGAAGGCTCAAGTGGAGCATAAATGCCGGCATGGTGTGGTTGGGCCGAATGGCCTGTTTCTGTGTCGTATATCCTGTGTAATTTAACCTGACAGGGAGGTTTCTAAGTTTAAAAAAATAACTCTAATCACCATCAGCGAATCGGGTATGGAATGTTACTACATAGACACAATAGAATCTATCTGGTATTGAAGGTATGGAGCAGTTTGAAAAATAATTTCCAAATGTTCATGGTCCTTTTCCATAAATAAAACTATAGAGAAGCCTGATCAGCAGATAAATCCACCAGCTCCATAACAGAATCCTTACTGCTTGAAGACTACTCAAGAATCAGAAGTCAATTTTGTGCATTGTATTCATCAAATCAAGTATGTAACAAGTCTTCAGGAAAGAAATTCCAGTGAAAACTGACATTATTTCAGGAGATCTTTATTGGGCAACTTTACTCCCTTCTCCTTTGAGAAAAGAAAGTAATCCAATTGGAGCTAAGGAAGTAACTACCACCCTCAGATGACTCAGTTGAAAGCATTTGATGATGAAGAAGTTGCTCTAGTTTCTTCTGGCAACAGAACTGGCAGGAAAGTTGAGTAGCTTAGTAACACCTGGGCTAATGCTGCAACTGAAGGATTTGTTATGGCGGTGAACATAACATAGCCAGCCACATACTGAGAAAAGTCTGATTAGCTGACAACAGGTCCATGAAATGAAATTCAAGAAATCCCTAAAGGAGTATTTGCTCTTGCATGGAGAGCAAAATAATTTAATTGGAGAAAGTGCTTGCTCTGTCACAAAGATGAATCAGAGGTGGGTGCTTCAGATACTGATGAAAGTCTTACAAAAGCAAAATACTGCGAGTGCTGGAATCTGAAATAAAAACAGAAAATGCTGGAAACCTCAGTGGGTCAGGCAGCATCTATGGAGGGAAACAGAGTTAACGTTCCAGGTTGATGGCCCTTTGTCAGAACTGCCAAAAGTTTGAAATTAACAGATCCTTAAGGAGCACTGAAAGGGGGAAGGGAAGAAAGAACAAAAGGGAAGGTCTGTGGTAGGGTGGAAGACACGAGAGATTTGTGAGTCAAAAGGGATGATGGGCCAAAGTGAGATGGTAACAGAAGTTAGAAAAAGATGAGTCTAAATAGGGTGTGAATGGCAGAATAATTACCAGCTGCCACGGGAAAGAGAGAGAGAAACAAAAACACATAAGTTCGGGGGGGGTTAATAAAAAAAGGAGGAAAGGGAGCAAAATATGGGTAGAGGTTATGGTCTGAAATTATAAACTCGATGTTGAGTCCAGAAGGCTGTAAAGTGCCTAAATGAAAGATGAGGTGCTGTTCCTTTGAACTTGCGTTGAGCTTCATTGGAACAGTTTAGGAGGCGGTGGACTGAGAGGTCAGAGTGGGAATGGAGCGGATAATTAAAGTGACAGGCGACCGGAAGCTCAGGTTCATGCTTACGGACTGGATGGAGATGTTCAGTAAAGCGGTCACCCAATCTGCGTTTGGTCTCTCCATTGTGGAGGAGACCACATCGTGAGCAGCAAATACAGTATACTAAATTGAAAGTACAAGAAGTAAATCACTTTCACCTGGAAGGTGTATTTGGGGCCTTGGACAGTGGGAAGGGAAGGAGTAAAAATGGCAGGTGTTGCATCTCCTGTGCTTGCAAGGGACTGTGTCGTGGGAAGGGGAGGTGGTGCTGGGGGTGACTGCAGAATGGACCAGGTGTCGCGCAGGGAGCGGGCCCTTCGGAATGCTGAGAGGGGAGGGGAGGGGAAGATGTGATTGGTGGTGGGATCACGCTGGAGGTGGCGGAAATGGCGAAGGATGATCCGTTGAATGTGGAGGCTAGTGGGGTGAAAGGTGAGGACAAAGTGAACCCTGTTTTGGTTCTGAGAGGGAGGGGAAAGGTGAGAGTAGAGGTGCGGGAAATAGACCGGACACGGTCGAGGGCCATGTTAACCACAGCGGAGGGGAATCCTTAGTTCAGAAAAAAGGAAGACATATCAGAGGCACTGGTGTGGAAGGTGACGTCGCCAGAGCAGATGCGACGGAGATGGAAAAACTGGGAGAATGGAATGGAGATTTACAGGATGCGGGGTGAGAGAAAGTGTAGTCCAGGTAGCTGTGGGAATCAGTGGGCTTATAGTGAATATTTGTCAATCGTCTATCCCCAGAAATGGAGACAGAGAAGTCGAGGAAGGGAAGGGTCGGAGATGGACCATGTGAAGGTGAGGGAAGGGTGGAAATTGGTTGCAAAGTGAATTAAATTTTCTAGTTCAGGGCGAGAGAAGGAAATAGCACCAATACAGTCATCAATGTGCTGGCAAAAGAGGTGAGGGAGGGAACTTGAGTAGGACTGAAACAAAGAATGTTCCACGAAAAGGCAAGCATAGCTAGGACCCATGCGTGTTCCCATAGCAATACCTTTAATTTGGAGGAAGTGAGTGAAGTCAAAGGAGAAGTTGTTCAATGTGTGAACAAGTTCAGCCAGGCGGAGGAGGTGGTGGTAGATGGGGACTGGTTGGGCCTCTGCTTGAGGAAGAACCGGAGTGCCATCAGGCCATCCTGGTGGGGGATGGAAGTGCAGAGGGATTGGACATCTGTAGTGAAAAGGAGACATTTAAAATAATGAAAGGGATAGACAAGATAGAGGCAGAGAGGTTGTTTCCACTGGTCGGGGAGACTAGAATTAGGGGGCACAGCCTCTAAATACGGGGGAGCCAATTTAAAACCGAGTTGAGAAGGAATTTCTTCTCCCAGAGGGTTGTGAATCTGTGGAATTCTCTGCCCAGCGAAGCAGTTGAGGCTAGCTCATGGAATGTATTCAAATCACAGATAGATAGATTTTTAACCAATAAGGGAATTAAGGGTTACGGGGAGCAGGCGGGTAAGTGGAGCTGAGTCCACGGCCAGATCAGCCATGATCTTGTTGAATGGTGGAGCAGGCTCGAGGGGCTAGATGGCCTACTCCTGTTCCTAATTCTTATGTTCAGTTGGGGCCAGGAAACTGGAAAGTGTTAAAGTGACAGAGGCCATCAGAGGAGTCACAGATATAGGTGGGAAGAGACTGGACAAGGGGAGAAAAAATAGAGTCGAAAAAGAGAAAGAAGAAATAAGTTCCATGGGAAAGAGCAGGCTGAAATGATGGGTCTACCAGGCAATCTTGTTTGTAGATCTTGGGAAGGAGGTAGAAGCAAAATTCTTACTTGTTTTTAGGTTGCAAAAGTCTTATATGAACGGAGTCTGGGTAGTCTTACCCAGTTTCTCATGGGCATGTTCTAGAAAACAAAACTCAGCTATTGAGGGAAATAAAAAATATAAACCTGTTGCAGTAGGGAATACTTGGAGGTTAAATTAACTTTTACTCTGTAGCTGGCTGTGTTACATCTGACCTGGAAGTAATTGGTGCTGACTCTGGGTACCTGGGATGCAAGCATGTTACCAGCACTAGCATTCCTCACCCGATAACAACAAACCATAAACTCAAAAGTGCATTTAAAAAAAAAAAGCCATCTTTGAATGTAGATATGGTTTTAGAACTTAGGGAAGCAATCTATTGAAGTATACCAAATCAAATAAAACATAAAAGAGAACAGTGAGTTATCATCAATGATAGAGAAAAAGGTATTTAATGGCCTAGAACAAAGGTTTTTTGGGGACAGAGGGAGGATCAACTGCTCGAGATACATGGCGCAAAGTTATTAAAAGGGACAGTGCTCTAAATGATTTCCCTTATTGGATGATGAAAGCTCTTATTGCATGCGGAAGCTAGATGATTAAAAAAAAATCAACATTAAATCAAACTAAAAACAAGTTGCAAGTGCATTTAGATATGATTTCCCCCTCACCTGAAAAAGATCAGAAAGCTACATTAAAGCCCCATTTAGTAATTTTCTTTGTCATCAAAAGCTCAACATACTGCTGGATTTCAATGCGAATCAGTTTCAGTACTTACGTGAGGGGTTTTTGTGTGGCTATAATATAATCTGGCTTCCCATTCTTGTATCCCAATCTTGCACTGGCTTGCACCCAAGTCCACCCATTTTCTTTAGTCAAAAGCCTGAAAACAATCATTCCACTTTCTCCTGTCTTCATCACTAAAATGTAGAAACCAGGGGTAAAAAAAAGTGTTATTGAATGATCAGCCTTACTAATTTCTGTACATTGAAATTGTGTTTTAGTAATTATTTTAACTACTTCAAGTGCAGAAACTTGAGTTAGTGAGCGAGTAAACGACAAATAAAATTGTAACATGTTATTTAGTACACAATAAAACATAGAACCACGTCAGTTCTGACGAAAGGTCATTGACCAAAAACGTTAACTGTTTCTCTCTCCACAGATGCTGCCTGACCTGCTGAGTATGTCCAGCGTTTTTAAACCATCAACACTTTCCCACCTAATAAGTCAATAATATGGCTTCCCTATCAATGTGCACTGTGTTCCTTTATTGTCTGCCAACATCATGTAAATTAAAAACTCCTGCACATTTAATTCTGATAACTTAAGCTATACTTTACCTCATGTAAGATTTAAGCATATTTGCTTACGCAGTCCATTTGAATGAAATTTACAAAGAAAATCATTCACTTCTGGAAATTATGTAGTGCCACTTTTGTAAAATAATTCAGGTTTGGTTGTGGAGATGACCTTAGCTGCTGGTACTAGTACTATAATAGTACTAAAAAAAGGCTTGGGGTATTCTAAGTTGTTGCAGTCTTTTGAAATGCCGTTCCTCAGATGGCAAATAACTGGAATAAACATCATGTACCAAAAAAAAAACGAGTATCTGTAAATGATCACATTATCAAGATGCTGAATTTATGTAATCTAATATATTTATGCTATCTAACATTGGAGCAAGAAAGGATTTTGGATCCATTGACTGTTGTTTCCTCAGCATTATTTGCTCATGTTTGATGCTTTTCAAGCACATAAATGTGATTTTTCACTGTAGAATCTATTAACCCATGAAGTGAAAAATATCCTTCGTAAAAGAATACATTTTTGAATTACCGTAGCCTTGATGTTTCTAAACTTCCGTAGTGTTGGTTATCATGCCAAAAACATCACCTCTATAGTTTAACAAAAATTGTAAAATGGTTTCTTAATATCTCTTAAAGGGGAACATTATATGGGGGGTGGGGGGGCGGTGGTGGTATATGGATTGGGGGGTGGGTGGGAAGAAGAGGTATATAGGTTGGGAGGGGGGGGGGGAGGGAGAGGGAAGAGGTATATGGGGGGGTGGAAAAGGTATATGGGTGGAGGTGGAGAGGTATATTGGTGGTGCGGGGGGGGGGGGGGAGATGAATATGGGTGTTGGGGGGGGCGGGAGAGGTACATAGATGGGGGGGGGATAAGAGGTATATGGGGGAGGGGGGGGGAAGAGGAGGTATATGGGGGAGAGGGGGAGAAGAGGTATATGGGTGGGGGCGGGAGAAGAGGTATATGGGGGGAGGAGAAGAGAAGAGATATATGGGTGGGTGGGGGGGGGGAAGAAGAGGTATATGGGTGAGGGGGGTTGGGGGAAAAAGAGGTATATGGATGGGGGGGATGAAGAGTTATATGGGGGGAGGGGGGAAGAAGAGGTATATGGGTGGGGGGGGGGGAAGAAGAGGTATATGGGGGGAGGGGGGAAGAAGCGGTATATGGGTGGAGGGGGGGGGGGGAAGAGGTATATGGGTGGGGGGGGGGAAGAGAAGAGAAGAGATATATGGGTGGGGGGGGGAAAGACAAGAGATATATGGGTGGGGGGGGGGAAAGAAGAGGTATATGGATGGGGGGGAGGGGTATATGAGTAGGGGGTGGGGGAAGAGATATATGGGTGGGGGGTGGGGGAAGAGATATATGGGTGGGGGGTGGGGGAGAGGTGTACGGGGTGGGGAAGAGAGGTGTACGGGGTGGGGAAGAGAGGTGTACGGGGTGGGGAAGAGAGGTGTACGGGGTGGGGAAGAGAGGTGTACGGGGTGGGGAAGAGAGGTGTACGGGGTGGGGAAGAGAGGTGTACGGGGTGGGGAAGAGAGGTGTACGGGGTGGGGAAGAGAGGTGTACGGGGTGGGGAAGAGAGGTGTACGGGGTGGGGAAGAGAGGTGTACGGGGTGGGGAAGAGAGGTGTACGGGGTGGGGAAGAGAGGTGTACGGGGTGGGGAAGAGAGGTGTACGGGGTGGGGAAGAGAGGTGTACGGGGTGGGGAAGAGAGGTATATGGGGTGGGGAAGAGAGGTATATGGGGTGGGGGGGGGGAAGAGAGGTATATACGTTTGGGGGGGTGAGGGTAAGAGAAAGAGTTGCTGAGGAAGCTAGCATTAACAGGACATCATTTTCTATACTTTAATTCTATACTGACTGTATAACTACTACTTTGGTAGAGTTAACATAGGAAGGTTTGCTGAATACATTGTAATAGGTGAATTTTGGTCAGTTTTATTCCTGTGAACAGTAAAAATCTACTAATAAAGGACTGTAGAACTCTAATTTGTGTGGCTTGACGAACTGATGGTCTTTTCCAGACGAAAACAAAAAAGTGCATTGGCACAAAATTGAAAACTGTACTTACTTCGGACATGGCTTTCTGCACAATACATCATGTCAGCTGCATGAATAAATTGATAGCCGGTTCCTCGCATACATAATTCAGCCTCAGTGTAACCTAGGACAATCTTGCTTCTGCAGCAAAACAAAGCAGTGATTTCTCAAAGCACATTTTCAGCCAGGTTTGCAAGCACAAAATCCTATAAGGTTTTATTTTTAACATGAAATTATATCATATATGAAAGGTTTTTCTTTCCTTCAGAATTCATAAATAGATAAATAGATCATATATCTGTAAAATATCACTATATGTGACCAACAATGCCACGCCATAAATAGTAACTTTCCAACATATGAGAGATATGGAATGTATTGCCTGTGAGGGAACAACCCAAATGGAATATGAGACACCAGAAATTCAATTCGAACAGCTGCACATCAGAGTATCACCTGTCAACGTAGAAACTCATACCTAATAGCAACCCTACTTCATGCTGTGCTGTGAAAGGCAAGAACAGACCTAAACTATATTGATTATAAATTTAAAGGAAACAGGAAATTTAAGCAAAAATGGAATGAACAGGATACTGCATTAGACTCTGTTGCAATGTATTCCACCCATGAAGGAGACTCATGTACCCCTTCAAATTACATTGGCTTATTTGGTCAGCGAACACACAGAACATTAAGCAACCTCCTCTAAAGTAATTATGAAATTTAACAAGTGTTGAATACGTGTGTTGTACTGTATAATATTTTTGCTGTTATACTACAGGCTTTCCATTATATTTTTGGAATGATTGCTCTTCCAACACTTGGGTCTACTTGGAAATATTGAAGTTTAATGAAATGTAATTCAATATGTCCATCACACAATTGTTAAACATTATAAGTAACCTGTATCATACTTATTTATTGGTTATGTACCAAAAAGACAGTTAGCTACTCCAAGTGGAGGAGGAGAAAGAGAGCTTTTGCAATTTGTATCGCAGCTTTAACAAAAATCCCCAAGGCACTCTAGAGGAAAAAATAAAAAAGGACAGAGGCCGAACCATAGTAGGAAAGCTAGGAGGAAATAAAACTTAGTCGAAAAAGCTTTTTAGAGGAGAGATGAAGGATTTAGATGGGATAGTTATTTCCATGGAGTGGGACTAAAACAGCTCAAGGTTCTAATACTAATAGGGGAAAGGAATGCCCAAAGTTGAGGGGTATCGGAGGGAATTCAAGGCTCTTTGAGGTTCCAGACGTCAGTTGGGGCAATGCCATGGAGGGATTTGAAATGGAGAATGAGGAGTTTTATTTGGGGGAGACGGAAGCAATATAGGTGAGTGAGGACGTAGTGTAAGATAGGATGACGGTGCTGGAGTGGACAGGGAGAGGGTAGAGGATCAATGGCAAGCGAGTGGAGTTTACTGCAGGGGTCAAAACTGGTGGCTTTGATCTTCCTAATGCCTAGTTGTGGAAATTTTGTATCATCCGAGATCTAATGAGAATTACAGTAGGATGTCAACATACGTATGGAAGTTGACTCCATGCCCATGGATGTCATCACTGCAGGGTTAACGCCTCTTTAAAAAAAAATAGAAAGGGAGAAAATATCATACAAGCTCTTTCTTTATGGCAGCAATGGGGGTGCTTAAGAAGGGTGAAGGTGTTAACTGTAGCAAAGGCAGTGTAGAGGTCAAAGAGGGCAAGGAGAGACAGCAAACTATGGTTGCAGTCACACAGTAGGCCACTAGTAACTTTGACCAGCATATTCTCAGTACTGCAGGCAGGCTGGAAGTCTGATTGGAAGGTGTCGAACAGAGAATGATGGAAATGTAGTGCAGGCGCCACCAAAGAATAAGCGGGAAGACAAGTTAAAATCAGGAAGCAGGGATTAAGAAATGTCAAGACTGGGTTCTAAAAGTCTGAAGATGGTGAGAGGAAGGACAGAGCATGTCAAGAGTTCTATAGTTCTGAGATCCTGAGGAAAAAATGATTCAGAGTTGGAAGATAATTCCATTGCTTCAGAAAAATCCCCAGAATAAAGCAAAGATTAGAAAAATATTTAAGAAAACAATAGTAAGAGAAAGGAGGGAGAGGGAGAAAGACAAAAGAGAAAGAAAGAGGCAGAAAGAAGAGGGAGTAAAGAAAAGCAAGAGAAAGAATTAAGTGATACGAGAAAGAATTTGAAATTATATTGCACTTTATTACTCCTCAGAAACAGCTCAAAAGCATTTCACATGTCGTTTAAAGTACAGTGATTTAGGTAGGGAAATGCCAGTCTTTTTTGTTCACAAACAGTAATGACCAGTTAATTTGTTTTTGGTGGTGTTGGTTGCACTCCAGTAGATTTGGTACTCATTATGCATCAGTGGGTGAATTTAATTAACCCAGACATTCCCAATATCCTCCTACCGCAGGAATTTATTAAATCTTTTTTTAAAAGGACTCGTGTACCCATACTTGCTACATCCATCAGTCACCTGTCCCAAAGATATCTGAGAAACCAAATACTGCCTGGCATTGAACTTGATAGTCAACTATATAGTCCCCTTTAGTCACTATCACTATTCATTTTGAATAGTTCTTTTAAACCAACTACATACATCCTTTTATCATTATGAAAACCTCAATCATATTCCCCGATCCCAGGCTATTCCAAACATTTCCTAAGCCTATCTTCTTAGCCAACAGATCCACATTAAGATGTCATCCTTGTTACTTTCTGCAACCTTTTACGAGCATCAATATCCATCGCTAGGCCTAAGGACATAACTGGACACACTAGAGTTGATCCTGCATTCCGGTACTCCCAGGAACACTTAGAGAGAGCACATGTCCAGAAATTGTGGCCGCGCAGCCATAATCTTACATCCTTTATAGGCAGAAAATCTTTAACGATTTTGTGGCATTCTTCAGGAGGGAAGCCGTGCAACCCATGGTTTTACATTCAGTATCTACAGGCTATACATTCACTATTTCTTGGTCCTTGATGTGTCAGCCGTGGCTTTTTGGTAGCACTCTCCCCTCTGAAAATTGTCAGCAGGTTGTAGTTTCAAGTCTCACTTCAGGGACTGGAGCACAAAAGTCTAGGCTGATACTCTAGAACAGTACTGAGAGTGCCATATTCCAAATGTGAATGAATCAGAGATGTGTATAACTCAAGCACAGTACATTTAGTTTTGTACTTACTCATCACACTGACTGCCAGGCAAGACAGTGGAATTACTTAATATCTGGATGTGCTGACTGGCAAGTGTAGTATCTTTCTGGATGGTTCAGCTAAAATAGTCTTAATAACCTTCCTAATCTGTATCTCTATTGCAACATAGCAATACTTTGCTTTCCCTGCATCTACTTCACATTGTTTGTGAACCTTTTGTGGCTGCTTAATGACTACCAAGTCCTTTTTCTGCTGTTACTTACAATGGGTAAGCCTCAAGTTGCCTGGTCCCATGAGCACGTCACATATTGAATAATATCTGCCATTTAAGATCCCATTTCTTTAACTTGCCTAAATAAGTGTCTAAGTTTAAATAATTGCTAACATAGTTTTATAAAGTTTAAGCAAATAATATCACTCACTTAGCATCACAGCCCATTGGTGTGAAGTCTAATTTGTGCTTGGTTCTGAAAATGAAATTTTTGGTTCGGATCTCCAAGATGGACGGAGGCTGGAGTGGTGTTGCTATTGCAAACAAAGCCAACTGTGGAGGGATAATTGAGCCATCTTTCCCTTTCATGTTCTGCTCATAAAGAAATTTGAGTCTGCCTTGGAAATTCATAGCCTTGAAAGAACACATTTAGAAATTAGTTATTACAACTTTAATACAATACTGATAATGCTAGCTCGAATTGCTGAAAGTGAATCTAAAGTGCAGGACCAAAACATGTGTTAGTATTCAATAGCAGGTCAGCCTATGCAAAGGTTAGTGTGAAGAGCACTGCATCATAAACTATGAATTCATAAAATGGTTTCAATATGTAATTATAACTGGAAAATTATTTTCTCTTAGTGATGCCATAAATTATAGTGGTGGGATCAGAGAACCCTCCATAATTATTGGCCCAAAATTGCCAGCACCAAAATGAATCTCAATCATTAGTGAAGGCTTTTATAGATTTCAAAGTATTCATACAGTTTCAATCCTACAACAGCTGCAAACATTTTTAACAGAAACATTGCAATACTTCACATTAGAAAGCAGAGCTACACAAAGATCTGAACACTTTGTTCCAATAAAACACTAATCACATTTTATTAGAACAAAGATCATCTAACTAACTTTTTAAGCACAGCGCCAAATTTAAAGCATCCATGAAAAGAGCTCTACATGTGCATTTATATTATATGTATCAATTACTGCAGAGATAGTGCGTTTCAACAGTTAAATTATTATTCAAGTCACTTAGTGATTGAGGTGCAGGAACTACTTTTCATGCGCTAGCTAGTATTACATTATCACAGCACTGGAGGTTTTAGGCCATTCTGCAACGATTACCATGGGTGGGAATGCAGCGGCTACAAATTCTTAAATATACTGCTACCTACATCTTTAGTGACCTATGTCAATACAATATGGTTACTAGCCCCCTGAAGAATGTTCAGGTTAGAGTTTCAGAGAGCTCATTCATTGAAATTAATATGATTAGCTTTTTGAGATATAGATCGTTCAAATTGCTACAGAAAAGGAAAGTTGGTAGAGTAGAAATTATGACTTTTCAGTCATAAAATGTTATACAAGTGAAAAAGTTAACCAAAAATAAAAAAAAAAAACAGTATTTGTAAATGGGGGGGGGGTGTTCACAGTAGATAGGTAACAAGTACAAAAGATTACCTTCGGAAAGACTTGGACTAATTCTGCAGATGGTTTGGGATAACCACAGATGGATTTTAATATGGCTAAAAGTAGGGTAATGCATAGAAACAGATAAAAGCAGATCTGTATCATATAGAAGAATCTTTTTTTGAACATAAGAATTAAGAGCAGGAGTAGGCCATATGGCCCCTCGAGCCTGCTCCACCATTCAATATCATGGCTGATCTTCAACCTCAACTTCACTTTCCTGCCCGATCCCCATATTCCTGGATTCCCCTAGAGTCCAAAAATCTATTGATCTCAGTCTTGCATATACTCAGCATCCACAGCCTTTGGTGTAGAGAATTCCCAAGATTCACAACCCTCTGAGTGAATTCCTCACCTCAGTCTTGAAAAGGGAGGGTGAACAGTCAGTTGTCGTGGTGCACATCGGTACCAACGATATAGGTAAAAAAAGGATGAGGTCCTACGAGACGAATTGAAGGAGCTAGGAGCTAAATTAAAAGGTAGGACCTCAAAAGTAGTAATCTCGGGATTGCTATCAGTGCCACGTGCTAGTCAGAGTAGGAATCACAGGATAGCTCAGATGAATACGTGTCTTGAGCAGTGGTGCAGCAGGGAGGGATTCAAATTCCTCGGGCATTGGAACCGGTTCTAAGGGAGGTGGGACCAGTACAAACCGGATGGTCTGCACCTGGGCAGGACCGGAACCAATGTCCTAGGGGGAGTGTTTGCTGGTGCTGTTGGGGAGGAGTTAAACTAATATGGCAGGGGGATGGGAACCAATGCAGGGAGACAGAGGGAAACAAAATGGAGACAAAAGCAAAAGACAGAAAGGAGATGAGTAAAAGTGGAGGGCAGAGAAACCCAAGGCAAAAAACAAAATGGGCCACTGTACAGCAAAATTCTAAAGGGTCAAAGTGTAATAAAAAGGCAAGCATGAAAGCTTGGTGCCTCAATGCAAGGAGTATTCAGAATCCAAGAGAGGGCTGTGAGCTAGTTAGAGTGGGTGAGAGCTCAGATGAACAGGACCCCCAAGAAAGAATGCAAAAGGCAGGAAGCAACAGAGCAGAGTAGCACTGGGGTAAGTGTAAACCACAAGGTGATAGGAAGGGACAATATGTTTGAATATGAAGGGGCTGCAGGAGGGGTCAAAACTAAAAATCATGGTTTAAAAACTAGTATTAAAACACTTTACCTAAACGCACGCAGCATTCGAAATAAAGTAAATGAGTTGACAGCACAAATCATTACAAATGGGTATGATTTGGTGGCCATTACAGAAACATGGTTGCAGGGTGGCCAAGACTGGGAATTAAACATACAGTGGTATCTGACAATTCGGAAAGATAGACAAGAAGGGAAAGGAGGTGGGGTAGCTCTGTTAATAAAGGAAGATATCAGGGCAGTTGTGAGAGATGATATTGGCTCTAATGAACAAAATGTTGAATCAGTGTGGGTGGAGATTAGAGATAGTAAGGGGAAAAAGTCACTGGTGGGAGTAGTTTATAGGCCCCCAAATAATAACTTCATGGTGGGGCGGGCAATAATCAAGGGAATAATGGAGGCATGTGAAAAAGGAACGGCAGTAATCATGGGGGATTTTAACCTACATATCGATTGATCAAATCAAATCGCACGAGGTAGCCTTGAGGAGGAATTCATAGAATGCATATGGGATTGTTTCTTAGAACAGTATGTTACAGAACCTACAAGGGAGCAAGCGATCTTAGATTTGGTCCTGTGTAATGAGACAGGAATAATAAACGGTCTCCTAGTAAAAGATCCTCTCGGAATGAGTGATCATAGTATGGTTGAATTTGTAATACAGATTGAGGGTGAGGAAGTAGTGTCTCAAACGAGCGTACTATGCTTAAACAAAGGAGACTACAGTGAGATGAGGGCAGAGTTGGCTAAAGGCAGGAAGCAACAGAGCAGAGTAGCACTGGGGTAAGTGTAAACCACAACTGGAAACACAGACTAAACGGTGGCACAATTGAGGAACAGTGGAGGACTTTTAAGGAGCTCTTTCATAGTGCTCAACAAAAATATATTCCAGTGAAAAAGAAAGGCGGTAAGAGAAGGCATAAACAGCCGTGGATAACCAAGAAAATAAAGGAGAGTATCAAATTAAAAACCAATGCGTATAAGGTGGCCAAGGTTAGTGGGAAACTAGAAGATTGGGAAAATTTTAAACGACAGGAAAGAATGACTAAGAAAGCAATAAAGAAAGGAAAGATAGATTACGAAAGTAAACTTGCGCAAAACATAAAAACAGATAGTAAAAGCTTTTACAGATATATAAAACGGAAAAGAGTGACTAAAGTAAATGTTGGTCCCTTAGAAGATGAGAAGGGGGATTTAATAATGGGAAATGTGGAAATGGCTGAGACCTTAAACAATTATTTTGCTTCCGTCTTCACAGTGGAAGACACAAAAACCATGCCAAAAATTGCTGGTCACGGGAATGGGGGAACGGAGGACCTTGAGACAATCACTATCACTAGGAGGGTAGTGCTGGACAGGCAAATGGGACTCAAGGTAGACAAGTCCCCTGGGTCCTGATGAAATGCATCCCAGGGTATTAAGAGATGGCGGAAGTTATAGCAGATGCATTCGTTATAATCTACCAAAATTCTCTGGACTCTGGGGAGGTACCAGCGGATTGGAAAGCAGCTAATCTAACGCCTCTGTTTAAAAAAGGGGGCAGACAAAAGGCAGGTAACTATAGGCCGGTTAGTTTAACATCTGTAGTGGGGAAAATGCTTGAAACTATTAAAGGAAGAAATAGTGGGACATCTAGATAGGAATAGTGCAATCAAGCAGACGCAACATGGATTCATGAAGGGGAAATCATGTTTAACTAATTTACTGGAATTCTTTGAGGATATAATGAGCATGGTGGATAGAGGTGTACTGATGGATGTGGTGTATTTAGATTTCCAAAAGGCATTCAATAAGGTGCCACACAAAAGGTTACTGCAGAAGATAAAGGTACGCGGAGTCAGAGGAAATATATTAGCATGGATGGAGAATTGGCTGGCTAACAGAAAGCAGAGAGTCAGGATAAATGGGTCCTTTTCGGATTGGAAATCGGTGGTTAGTGGTGTGCCACAGGGATCGGTGCTGGGATCACAACTGTTTACAATATACATAGATGACCTGGAAGAGGGGACAGAGTGTAGTGCAACAAAATTTGCAGATGACACAAAGATTAGTGGGAAAGCGGGTTGTGTAGAGGACACAGAGAGGCTGCAAAGAGATTTAGATAGGTTAAGTGAATGGGCTAAGGTTTGGCAGATGGAATACAATGTCGGAAAATGTGAGGTCATCCACCTTGGAAAGAAAAATAGTAAAAGGGAATATTATTTGAATGGGGAGAAATTACAACATGCTGCGGTGCAGAGGGACCTGGGGGTCCTTGTGAATGAATCCCAAAAAGTTAGTTTGCAGGTGCAGCAGGTAATCAGGAAGGCGAATGGAATGTTGGCCTTCATTGCGAGAGGGATGGAGTACAAAAGCAGGGAGGTCCTGCTGCAACTGTACAGGGTATTGGTGAGGCCGCACCTGGAGTACTGCGTGCAGTTTTGGTCACCTTACTTAAGGATATACTAGCTTTGGAGTGGGTACAGAGACGATTCACTAGGCTGATACCGGAGATGAGTGGGTTACCTTATGATGATAGATTGAGTAGACTGGGTCTTTACTCGTTGGAGTTCAGAAGGATGAGGGGTGGTCTTATAGAAACATTTAAAATCATGAAAGGGATAGACAAGATAGAGGCAGGGAGGTTGGTTCCACTAGTTGGGGAGACTAGAACTAGGGGGCACAGCCTCAAAATACGGGGGAGCCAATTTAAAACCGAGTTGAGAAGAAATTTCTTCTCCCAGAGGGTTGTGAATCTGTGGAATTCTCTGCCCAAGGAAGCAGTTGAGGCTGGCTCATTGAATGTATTCAAATCAGATAGATAGATTTTTAACCATTAAGGGAATTAAGGGTTACGGGGAGCGGGCGGATAAGTGGAGTTGAGTCCACGGCCAGATCAGCCATGATCTTGTTGAATGGTGGAGCAGGCTCGAGGGGCTAGATGGCCTACTCCTGTTCCTAATTCTTATGTTCTCATGAATGGCCGACCCAGCCAGGGGAAACAACCTCTCAGCATCTACCCTGTCAATTACCCTCAAAATCACGTGTTTCAATGGGATCATCTTTCATTTTCCTAAACTCCAGCGAGTCTAGGCATAATCTAATCAATCTCTCCTCATAGGACAACCCTCTCATCCCAGGGATCAATGCAGTGAATCTTCGTTGCACCGCCTCTAAGGCGAGTATGTCCTTCCTCAGATAGGGAAATTGTGCACAGTACTCCAGTTGTTGTCTCACCAAAGCCCTGTACAATTGTAGTAAAACTTCCTAGGGCCAAAATTTCCACCCCGCTGGAAAGGCAGCTCGCCTACCACGTTTCGACCGTTTTTACCGCTGCGGTAGATGTGATGGCTGCTATGCTCATAATAAAGGATGAAACTGAGCACTATGTACAATGAGCAAGTGTGACCTTAGCTTCTTTAATAAGACTCCAGAGTGCAGGTACCTCGTGGGTGGCCTGCTTATCTACCGTGTTCTCAAGGGATGCTGGGATCCCTTGGGACTCTGACAGGTCGGCCCTCTGGTGGTAGTGTAATACAGGTTACAAGGGGTTAAATACATAACATCACTCCCCTGTGACGTCAACAGTACACTTATTTACAAGGAGAGACAATATGGGGCTTTTCGCTCCCTTGCCAATCGTCTCGGTACACATGCGGGTGTGGGTGAGTTGGTTAGTTCTTCACTGAGCTGCTGGGCAGCCGGCCTTGCCGGGCTGCTGGGGATGGTGAGTTCGGTTTCGTGGTCAACCATGATGTCATTTGTCACTTGTGTATGTGTTGGAGGGTTAAAGTTGGTGGTGTCTTCTTCGGGTTCGTAGCTGTTAGTGAACCGCAATTTGATTTCGTCCAAATGTTTTCTGTGCATTTGTCCATTGGCCAATTTGACCTGAAACACCTTACTCCCCTCTTTGGCTGTGACCGTGCTAGTGAGCCATTTTGGACCATGTCCATAATTGAGCAGAAACACAGGATTCATTGATCTCAATATCGCGTGACAAATTTGCGCGGTCATGGTACACACTTTGTTGACGCCGCTTGCCCTCCACATGATCATGGAGATCAGGGTGGCCAAGAGAAAGCCTTGTTTTTAGCGCTTTTTTCATGAGCAGCTCGGCTGGGGGAACCCCGGTGAGTGAGTGGGGTGTGGTGCGGTAGCTGAGCAGCATTCGAGACAGCCGGGTCTGCAGGGAGCCTTCCGACACACGTTTCAAGCTTTGCTTGATGGTCTGAACTGCCCATTCTGCCTGGCCGTTGGATGTGGGCTTGAACGGGCAGATGTGACATGTTTGATCCCATTGCGGGTCATGAATTTCTTGAATTCAGCACTGGTGAAGCACAACCCATTGTCGCTGACTAGGACATCAGGCAAGCCGTGCGTGGCAAACATGGCTCGTAGGCTTTCAATAGTGGCCGTGGACGTGCTTAGACATTATCGCACATTCAATCCATCTTGAGTAAACTTCCACGACAATCAAAAACATTTTGCCTAGAAATGGGCCTGCATAGTCCACGTGGATCCTCGACCACGGTTTGGAGAGCCACGAATACAAACATAGCGGTGTCTCTCTGGGTGCATTGCTCAGCTGAGAGCAAGTGTTGCGCTGGCGCATGCATGACTCTAAATCTGAGTCGATGCCGGGCCACCACACATGGGATCTGGCTATGGCTTTCATCATGACAATGCCTGGGTGAGTGCTGTGCAGTTCACATATGAACGTATCTCTGCCTTTCTTGGGCAAGACCACGCGATTACTCCACAACAGGCAGTCCGCCTGCAGCGACATTTCGTCTTTGCGCCTATGGAACGGCTTAATCGTCTCCTGCATCTCCACTGGGACACTGGATCAGCTCCCATGGAGGAAAAGTTTTTTTTTTTAAAACCATGGTCAGTAAAGGATCCTGGCTGGTCCAGGTCCTGATCTGGCGGGCCGTAACGGGGGACTTTTCGATCTCGAACGGCTCCATGACCACGAGCAAGTCCGCTGGCTGTGCCATTTCCACCCTGGTGGTGGGCAATGGCAGCTGACTGAGAGCATCTGTGCAGTTCTCTGTTCCCGGTCTGTGGCGGATTACATAGTTGTATGCCGACAGCGTGAGAGCCCATCTTTGGATGTGGGTAGAGGCATTGGTGTTAATCCCTTTGCTCTCAAAGAACAGCGATATGAGCAGCTTGTGGTCCGATTCAAGCTCAAACTTGAGGCCAAATATGTAGTGGTGCATTTTTTTTACCCCGTAAACGCACGCCAGAGCTTCTTTTTCAATCATGCTGTAGGCCCTTTCGGCCTTGGACAAACTCCTGGATGCATAAGTGACCGGTTGCAAGATCCCAGATTCGTTAGCACACCCGACCCCGTATGACGACGCATCGCAAGCTAGCACTAATCTTTTACAAGGGTTATACAGGACAAGCAGTTTGTTTGAACATAACAGATTTCTGGCTTTCTTAAAGGCAGCCTCTTGTGAATTCCCCCATACCCAGTTGTCTCCCTAGCGCAGCAGCGCATGTAGGGGTTCTAGCAGGGTGCTTAACCCAGGTAGGAAATTATCAAAATAGTTAAGGAGTCCCAGGAACGACCGCAGCTCCATCACGTTCTGTGGTCGCGGCGCATTCTTGGTGGCCTCCGTCTTGGGGTCAGTGGGTCTGATGCCGTCCACCGCGATTCTTCTTCCCAAGAACTCGACCTCCTGCACCAGAAAAACACACTTCGAGCGTTTCAACCTGAGCCCCATGCGATCCAACCGACTAAGAACCTCTTCCAGATTCTTCAAGTGCTCAATGGTGTCCTGACCTGTAACCAGTATGTCATCCTGGAAAACCACGGTGCGAGGAACCGACTTTAGCAGGCTCTCCATGTTCCGTTGGAAGATTGCCGTGGCCGACCGAATTCTGAGCGGGCACCGGTTATAGATGAACAGGCCTTTTTTGCATATTGATTCAGGTGAGGCCTTTCGAAGACTCCTCCAGCTCCTGCGTCATGTAGGCTGAGGTAAGGTCCAGCTTGGTGAACGTCTTCCCTCCAGCCAGGGTCTCGAATAGGTCATCTGCCTTGGATAGCGGGTACTGGTCCTGCAGCGAAAAACGGTTAATCGTTACTTTATAGTCCCCACAAATTCTAACTGTGTCGTCCTCTAAGTACCGGGACAATCGGATTCGCCCACTCGTTGAATTCCACCGGCGCAATGATGCCTTCTCGCTGCAGCCTGTCCAGCTCATTTTTCACTTTCTAATGCATCATGTACGGTACCGCCCCAGCCTTGTGGACGGGTCGTGTACCGGGAACCAAATGGATCTGCACTTTCGCCCCCGAGAAACTTCCAGTGTCTGGCTCGAACAACGACGGGAACTTGTTCAGAACCTGGGCACGAGGCGTCATCGACGGACGAAAGCGCTCGGATGTCGTCCCAGTTCCAGCGGATTTTTCGCATCCAGTTTCTGCCAAACAACCTGGGGCCATCCCCGGCACAATCCACAGCGGAGTTCGTGTATTGCTCCGTCATAGGAGACTTTGACTTCTGCACTGCCAATTACAGGGATTAGTTCCTTGGTGTACGTCCTTAGTTTGGTGTAAATGGGGCTGAGCTTGGGCCTGTGTGCATTTTTGCCCCTCAGCCTGTCGAAGGCCTTTTTACTCATTATGGACTGACTTGCACCCGTGTCCAGTTCCATAGATACTGGAATACCTATCAATTTAACTTTCAACATTATTGATGGACATTTCGTAGCGAATGTGTGTACCCCGTACTCTTCTGCCTCCTCAGTACGAATCTCCAATTCAGCCTGATCCACAGTGGATCGATCTTCCTCTGCAACGTGGTGGTTTGCAGGGCTTGCAGCTCGCCTGCACATTCGCTAGAGGTGTCCCATTGTTATTCAACCGTTGCACATATAGTGCTTGAAGCGGCATTGATGTGGAAGTGATCATCGGCCCCAACGCCAACAAGGTGTTAACTGCCTTGCATTAAAGATTGATGGCAGACTCTGCGTCATCTGAGTTCGGGCAGCAGCAGCCGGCGTGTACGTTCTGCCATGTATATTCCTGCTCGAACCGACGTTACTTTATGCACAGTACTGGCCGAAACTTCTTTACTCTGCGAAATCTGTTTGGTGTTGTCGCTGGTGGACATAAATGCCTGGGCTATCGTTATGGCTTTACTTAGGTTCGGAGTTTCTATAGTCAAGAGTTTGTTTTATGGCCAATGCCCAATACAAAAAAGTCTCCAAGCATTTGTTTTAGAAATCCCTCAAACTCACAATGTCCTACGAGGCGCCTTAGTTTGGCGACATAGCTCGCCACTTCCTGGCCCTCCGATTGTTAACACGTGTAGAACCGATATCTCGCCATCAAAACGCTTTCCTTAGGATTTAGGTGCTCTCAGACCAGCATACACAATTCTTCATAGGATTTCTCTGTTGGTTTTGCCGGAGCTAGGAGGTTCTTCATGAGTCCATATTTTGTTGCCCCAGACAGTTAGGAGGATCGCCCTTCGTTTGGTAGCGTTCTCGTCCCCTTCCAGCTTGTTGGCCACGAAGTATTGGTCGAGTCTCTCCATGAAGGTCTCCCAATCGTCCCGTTCTGAAAACTTCTCCAGGATACCAACTGTTCTTTGCAATTTCGTGCGGTTGTTTGTTACCTCGTCGCCAATTGCTATGCTCATAATAGAAACATAGAAAATAGGTGCAGTAGGCCAATCGGCCCTTCTAGCCTGCACCGCCATTCAATGAGTTCATGGCCGAACATGCAACTTCAGTACCCCATTCCTGCTTTCTCGCCATACCCCTTGATCCCCCTAGTAGTAAGGACTTCATCTAACTCCTTTTTGAATATATTTAGTGAATTGGCCTCAACAACTTTCTGTGGTAGAGAATTCCACAGGTTCACCACTCTCTGGGTGAAGAAGTTTCTCCTCATCTCGGTCCTAAATGGCTTACCCCTTATTCTTAGACTGTGACCCCTGGTTCTGGACTTCCCCAACATTGGGAACATCCTTCCTGCATCTAACCTGTCTGAACCCATCAGAATTTTAAGTGTTTCTATGAGGTCCCCTCTCATTCGTCTGAACTCCAGTGAATACAAGCCAAGTTGATCTAGTCTTTCTTGATAGGTCAGTCTCGCCATCCCGGGAATCAGTCTGGTGAACCTTCGCTGCACTCCCTCAATAGCAAGAATGTCCTTCCTCATAAAGGATGAAACTGAGTACTGTGTACAATGAGCAAGTGTGACCTTAACTCCTTTAATAAGACTCCAGAGTGCAGGTACCTCGTGCGTGGCCTGCTTATATACCGTGCTCCCAAGGGATGCTGGGATCCCTTGGGACTCCGACAGGTAGGCCCTCTGGTGGTAGTGTAATACAGGTTACAAGGGGTTAAATACATAACAGTGGCCTTGCGTGAAATTCCGCTCTTTGGCTTTTTTTTTTCTAGAGCGGCCTAAAGGTTGGTCATAATGGGGCAGAAGTGCAGCACTTCGATAAGTAGAGGGGTGGAAGTGGGGGCGCAGGCGGAGTGTCTGTCGCTGTCAATTATCAGCGTAACGCTGATGACGTCATGACGTTGACGCCGTCACCACGTCTCTCCCCTTCATTTAAAGGGGAGAGCCTCTGCGATTCTTTAAGTTAGGTCCACTGGGCCACCAGGGAAGGTTTCGGCCCTGCTGACAGTCCAGCTGAACCTGAGGGCATAATTGTTGGCCCGACATAGTTGGCCCACAAAAAAATAGTTGGCGGTTGCGGCAGTATGTCCTTCCCTTTAATGGCAGCCGCATCACCATTTTAGAAGCACTCCAAGCACAGTGCACCGATGGAAAAAGCTGTCAGTGGCACCGAGCAGCAGGAGCAAGATTTTCTGCGCGGAATTTCGGGTTTGGGGGAGTCACATCGGCGGTGCACAGTCAGATGATGCATTTAAGGCGGATCGGCAGCAGTGGGGGGAAGCGAGTCACCGCCGGGATACCACAGGAACGGAATTTTCAAAATGGCAGCCATTCAACAAAAAATCTGCGGCCATTCCACTCCGCAACGTGGCCACCGATTTCCTGCATGAACAGGCCTTAAGGGAAGGGGCAATTTTGGCCCCCTTACACTTGTACTCTAACCCCCTTGCAATAAAGGCCAACATGCATTTGCCTTCCTAATTGCTTGCTGTACCAACATGCTAACTTTCTGTGTTTCCTGTATGAGGACACATAAATCCCTCTGTACACCAACATTTAAAAGTTTCTCACCATTTAAAAAAAATATTGTTTTTCTATTCGTCCTACCAAAGTGAATGATGTCACATTTCCCCACATTATGCTCTATCCGCCACCAATGGCCCACTCACTTAACCGGTTTATATCCCATTGCAGGCTCTTTGTGTCCTCACAGCTTACTTTCCCACCTAGTTTTGTATAGTCAACAAACTTGGTTACATTGCACTCGGCCCTTTCATCCAGTAAATAGCTGAGGCCCAAGCCCTTGCGGCGTCCTTAGTTATAGCCGCCAACCGAAAAATGACCCGTTTAACCGTACTCTGTTTTCCGTCTGTTAACCAATCCTTTATCCATGCTAATACATTACCCCCAACCCCATGAGCACTTTTTGCGATAGATTGTGGGATTTGACAAAGCCCAACGGCACAAGACTACATTATTAGGTATTGCGCTTTTTCTTAAGAGGGAGGACACTACAGAAAAATGTATTCAGGGGCTAATGAGTAATTAAAATATAAATATCTAAAATTAAATGAAATTCATAAAACTATGGGACATTATACAAAACAAGCTATGTTGTGCCCACTGGTCAATAGAAGGCATCCACTGACCCATTAGACACATTAAGCTAGAATTTGCTGGGACAAGGCATCTCAATGCATGCCAAGTTAGTCAGACTTTTTACTGCATCGTTCAGCTCAAAATATTTTTGCCCAAAGTTACTGAAAGTGTGAGCTAATGATGGCGAGAGCAACACAGCATCTGGGACCTTGGTGAACGATAGGACCAACAGCGCATCTCCTTAACCAATGAGATTTAAGGATTGAGAAATAAAGAACTGAGAAGGATGGTGAACTAGATAGAGTGGGTGAATTCAATGTAAAATCAGGTACATAGAGAAATAAAGAAAGGAAAAGACAGTTTGGATTAAGAGAGAGAAAAAAAAACACAAAAGAAAAAAAAATGTAAAATTTGGCATTTTACAAATCTCAGTATCAATTCATTACCTGAAGGAATGAGACTTCACACTTTCAATTGTTAGTTTTCTGGGCCAGAGAGGCTGCCTGGCAGTTATCAACACTTATCAAATTGTTGAAAGGGTACATACGCTATTAATTAATAGACTTAACTGTGTGGTAAGTTTAGTGGGCAATTAACGTGAACATTCAGGAACTTCATGAAACTGACGGGGGAGGTTAAGGGCAGGATGCCATTTTCGCAAAATTAATGGTGAAGCAGCGCAAATCGTGCAACAGCTTGTGGGAATTCGCAATTTCGGAGCATTTCTTGCTCGCCAAAAGCTGCTGGCCGATTTGCATAGTAATAAGGGCGTGTGTCTTTCACATACCGTTATATTTCAGCAAATTCCAGCCCTTTATGTTGGTGCTCTGACCTGACATAGGCACTAGCTGTAAATATAAGGCATTCGATAAGGTGCTACATCAAAGGTTACTGCACAAGATAAGAACTCATGGGATTGAGGGTAACATATTAGCATGGATAGAGGATTGGCTAACTAACCGGTAGGAAAAATAAAAAAGCAAATTATTATTTAAATTGGGAGAGATTACAAAATGCTGCAGTAGAGGGGGACCTGGGGGTTCTTGTACATGAAACACAAAAAGTTAGCAAGCAGGTACAGCAAGTAATTAGCAAGGCAAATGGAATGTTCGCCTTTATTGCAAGGGGGATGGAGTATAAAAGCAGAGAAGTCCTGCTACAACTACAGGGGCATTGGTGAGACCACACCTGGAGTACTGCGTGCAGTTTTGGTCTCCTTATTTAAGGAGGGATATACTTGCATTGGAGGCAGTTCAGAGAAGGTTCACGAGGTTGATTCCTGAAATAGGCCTATACTCATTGGAGTTTAGAAGAATGAGAGGTGATCTTATTGAAACATATAAGATTCTGAAGGGGCTTGAGAGAGTAGATGCAGAGAGGATGTTTCCCCTCGTGGGGGAATCTAGAACTAGGGGGCATAATTTCAGAATAACGGGTCGTCCCTTTAATACAGAGATGAGAAGGAATTTCTTCTCTCAGTGTGTCATGAATCTTTGGAATTCTTTACCCCAGAGAGTTGTGGTAGCTGGGTTATTGAATATACTTAAAGTGGCGATAGACAGATTTTTGAACGATAAGGGAGTCAAGGGTTATGGGGAGCGGGCAGGAAGTTGATGTCAAGATCAGATCAGCCATGATCTTATTGAATAGCGCAGCAGGCTCCTATTTCTTATATTCCTAAAATTGTGCTACTGCCTAAAATACACAGCACAAGTTATTTGCTCATTCAATACCTATTTATATCCTCTCTTTTACAGAAAAATGTCTTCAGAATGCAAATAGGTGGAGGAACTCAGTAGTCCTAAACTCGCTTCAAAAATGGGTGCATGGAAGTCAGCAACTGGGAAGCTATACATGGTATGGGTGATGCACAAGCTGGAGGAAAGTAATATGCTCCAGACCTGTGTAATTATTGCCTACCTTCTCTGTACAAATGTAAAGCTATGGACCATCTAAACACCAACTTGTCTAACTATGCACATTGATTCACGTGCCCTGTTTTTGTTTATAGATGTGCCACAATCATGGACGCAAGCTATACCCTCTCACTAATGGTCACATTCCAGGCCATCCCCAGCTGAACCAGGTGCTATCCCAGATTCAAATGTTCCAAAGCTTTAATGATTTGAAGGTGGAATTACAAGCTCAATCATACAATATCAATGTGGAAGGGGCAGACAGAAGCTGAAGGAGGGCTGACTATTCCTGAACAGAGACACAGCATCACTATAGGCACCATTCTGTTACTTATTGATTCTCTCCTCATGGAGCCAGCTATGAAACAGTGCACAGCTTCTTAACACAAATGACTCACCTAAGGAACTCCCTGCTTGTGGATCTAGCTACAAGCGGAGTTTGCTACAGTTGCATATGCTACACTTGTCTCTGTTTTCAACGACTTTCTGAAAATACATTTCTTCAACCAAGCTATCAGTGACTTGGTGTTCTGCTGCCTCCTTGACCTATTTACTTATTCTCTGTAAAGTACGTTACAATATTTTCTATGTTAAAGGTACTTTATATATGCAAGCACCTTGCTGTGGACTTAAATAGTTGAGTCACTCCCCTCACCCCTCACTGTCAGAAACACAGAGAGACACTAACAGCGACAGGGAGAGCGGCTGACAGAAACACCTTCCCTTCACATAAAACTAGGACTTCTATTTTTTATTTGTTATTGATTGGTTGCTTATTACTTTGGTCTTGGTGCTTTAGGTGCAGGGTTCCTTCTATTTTTTATTTGTTAATTAATTATTTGTGCTTCGTTTAGTGCTTGGTGCTTTAAATGTCCTGCTTTGTTTAGTGCTTAATGCTTTAAATGTACTTATGCTTCTTTAATGTTGTTGTGAAGGTGTTTAGTGTTTTGGAAAATCCTCTAACTTCCCTCCCCCCACGTCGATGTTGATGTGTCTGCCTCAGCCGGGAGCTTACACTTGCTTATTTATAAAAAGAGAAACAGCTGTCCTCACTCAGCAGATATAAGGCAAAATATCATCGAAAGAGGTTTTAAGCCATTTTAAGTGATGTGTTTAATGCTTTAGTCCTTTGTGTTTAATGCTTCCCACCCCCCGTCTCTGGCTGTGCCTGCACTAAACTTAGCTCTAGGTAAGGTTTTCAGAACTTACAAAAGTGGACACTTACTCCATTCTAAGTTAGTTTGGAGTAAGTTTTTGCTGCTTAAACTTGCAAAATAGGCCTAAGTGGCTGGACACACCCCCTTTTGAAAAAAAAACTGAACTAAAACTAAACTAAACTAACTCACTAAAACTGGAGCAAACTAAATGCCGAGAATTGCGATTTCTAAGATACTCCAAACTAAACTAGTTGCTCCAAACTCCACCCGAAACTTGGGCCCAAAATCCCTGTATCATCAGTATTCTTCTGCATGTTCTGTACATTTCTAATTCTCAGTTTTGGTATTCCACAATAACAACTTACATAGATCCATTAATATAGAAATACAATCCATGGCGCATCACCGAAAAAAAATGAACACTGAGGCAAAGAAGCTATTCGAAATGACCAAAAGCATGGTCAAACAGATGGGCTTTAAAGGAGGAGAGGCTTACAGAGAGAATTCTATGAAGTGGGACCTACATGGCTGAAGGTACAGCTGCCAACGGTGGGCTGGTAGGCTCAAGTGGGAGGGAATGCATTAGGCCAGAGTTAGCGAAGTTCAGGGTGAAGGGTTTTATCGAGCTGAAGGAGGTTACAGGGATACTGTGGAGTAAGGAGGTTTTTATATATGAGGCATTGGGGTACTAGAAGCCAGTGTAGTCTGTGGGAACGGGTGGTGGATGAGCGGGTAGCAGAGTTTTGCATAAGCTGAACGATATGGAGAGAGGGAGAATGGGAGGCTGACCAGGAGAGCATTGAAATAGTCGAGTCTGAAAGTGACAAAGGCATGGATAAGAGTTTCCAAGGTAGATGGGTCGAGGCAGGGGTGAAGACAGCTTGAGCGAAGTAATGAAGGTAGACGTAGTCAGTCTTTGTGATGGAAATAATATGGGTTTGAAAGCTCAGCTCGCTGTCAAATAGGACACAGATTGCAAACAGTCTGGTTCAGTCTGAGACACCGGTTGGAGAGGGAGATGGAGTCTGTGGCAAGAATATGGAGCTTGTAGTGGTGGCTGAGAATATTGCATTTCATCCATGATTGTATGTCGGACAAGCAGTTTGGCAGTACAGAAGCAGTGGAGTGGTCGAGAGAGAGGTGATGGAAAGGTAGAGGTTAGTGAAATCACCGTACATGCAGAAGCTGACCTCATGTCAGTGGATGGGGCACCATGTATATGAGGAGGACCAGGACACCAAGGATAGATCCTTGGGGGACTCCGGAGACAATAATGTGATGAGAAGACATTGGTAGAGATGCTCTGGTTACAATCAGATAGGTAAGAGTGGAACCGAGTGAGGGCAGTCCCACCACAGGACAACAGAAGGCACAGAAGGAGAAATCAAGAGATGGGGAATAGTGCAGGAAAGTGGAGTTGAGGTCATAGAGCAGCCATGATCTTATTGAATGCGGAGTAGGCTCGAGGGGCCGTATGACCTACTCTTGCTCCTAATTCTTATGTTATTTGTGGTTGGTGTGGTCGATTGCATTTAAGGTTGCAGAGTGGTTGAAGGGAATAAGGAAAGAGAATTCACAATGGTCACGGTGAATGTCATTTGTGGTTATGCTACATGCAGAAATACAGTTTCATGTATTTTAAGAAACAAAGTGTATATTTTGATAACTTCAAGAAAGATTCATGTATTCAAAACATTGACTTTGAAAGGGTAATTTTATGTGATTTCGCTCCCTGCAGGCACGGTTCTGTGTATGAAGCATGATCTTGTAAAATTAACCCTCAGGTGTCAAAATATTAGTGAAATTGCTCTAATCGGGAAGAAGTGGATTAAACAAATGAATGATACTTGTTTGAATGAACAATGATACTTAGAAAACAGATGCTGTTTATATTCAGAGTTATTCAAAATTACAGGTTTCACATGGATTTTAACTTGATGAATCAGACAATGGGCCATAATTTCCTGTAGGAGTGACTCTTATTATGGCTGTTAGTTAGACTTGCCCTTGTACATTTAGGTTTTTAAAATTTTTTGCAAGCAAGTTTCTGAAAGTGCGAGCTGATAATGTCGCAGCGAGGGAAACCGGGCATTTGGGACCTGGGTGAACAGGGCAAGCAACTGTATCTCCATAACCAATCAGATTGAAGGGTTGTGAAATTAACAGCGCAAGGACTGAGAAGGGAGCCAAAATTAGAGTGGGCGAATTCAATGTCAAATCAGGTACAGAAAAAGAAATAGAGAGGGAAAGAAAGATTAAATTGAGAGCAAGAGAGAGAGAAAAGAGTCAAAGAAAAAGTAACAAAAAAGTTATCATTTTAAAGGAATGAGATTCCAAACTAATAATAATTCATTTTCAGTGCCAGAGAAGTTGACTGGCAGTAATTAACACTCATCACATGGATAAAAGGATATTTAGACTTAATGGACAAGACTTTCTGTGGCATATTTAGTTAGGATCTACCATGCAAATACAGCAACTTCATGTCATTCAATGCAATTTAATGGTGAGCGAGACAATAAGTTGCTGCTTGAAGCGAACAGCGGAGTGGCGCAGCTTGGACAGCAACCTTTTGATTTCTGCATTTAGCCACACGTCTCCCCCTCGCCTAAAATTACTGTTGTATTTGTGCATAAATAACGGTGATTAGCACTCACCATTATTTTGATAGCAAATTATGGGCCATTGAATCCTTCCAAAGATTCAGAAGTATTTACAGACACTGTAAACAACTTATCACATAATTTATGCTAGCATCTTCATTCAGAAAAGAATACTATGTTCTTAGATCTGGTCCTGTGTAATGAGACAGGATTAATAAACAATCGCCTAGTAAAGGATCCCCTTGGAATGAATGATCATAGCATAATTGAATTTGAAATTCAGATGGTGGGTGAGAAAGTTGGATCTCTAACCAGCGTACTAAGCTTAAATAAAGGAGACTATGAAGGTATGAGGGCTGAGTTGACTAAAGTGGACTGGAAAAATAGATTAAAGTGTAGGACGGTTGATGAACAGTGGTGTACATTTAAGGAGATATTTCACAACTCTCAAGAAATATATATTCCAGTGAGGAGGAAAGGGTGTAAGAGAAAAGAGAGCCATCCGTGGCTAACTAAAGAAATAAAGGATGGTATCCAATTAAAAACAAGGGCATACAAAGTGGCCAAAACTAGTGGGAGGACAGAAGACTGGGAAGCTTTTAAAAGTCAGCAAAGAATGACTCAACAAATGATTAAGAAAGGGAAGATAGACTATGGAAGTAAACTAGCACAAAATATAACAACAGATAGTAAGAGTTTCTATAGGTATATAAAAAGGAAAAGAGTGGCTAATGTAAATGTTGGTCCCTTAGAGGACGAGACCGGGGAATTAGTAATGGGGAACATGGAGATGGCAGAAATTCTGAACCAATATTTTGTATCAGTCTTTACGGTAGAGGACACTAAAAATATCCCAACAGTAGATAGTCAAGGGGCTATGGGGAGGGAAGAACTTAACACATTCACAATCACTATGGAGGTGGTACTCAGTAAGATAATGGGACTAAAGGCAGATAAATCCCCTGGACCTGATGGCTTGCTTCCTAGGGTCTTAAGAGAAGTAGCGGCAGAGATTGTGGATGCATTGGTTGTAATTTACCAAAATTCCCTGGATTCTGGGGAGGCCCCAGCAAATTGGAAAACTGCAAATGTAACGTCCCTATTTAAAAAAGGAGGCAGACAAAAAGCAGGAAACTATGGACCAGTTAGCCTAACATCTGTGGTTGGGAAAATATTGGAGTCCATTATTAAAGAAACAGTAGCAGGACATTTGGAAAAGCAAAATTCGGTCAGGCAGAGTCAGCATGGATTTATGAAGGGGAAGTCATATTTGACAAATTTGCTGGAGTTCTTTGATACAGGGGAACCAGTGGATGTGATGTATTTGGACTTCCAGAAGGCATTTGGCAAGGTGCCACTTAAAAGGTTACTGCACAAGATAAAAGTTCACGGAGTTGGGGATAATATATTAGCATGGATAGAGGATTGGCTAACTAACAGAAAATAGAGAGTCAGGATAAATGGTTCATTCTCTGGTTGGCAACCAGTAACTAGTGGGTGCCGCAGGGATCAGTGCTGGGACCCCAACTATTTACAATGACTTGGAAGAAAGGACTGAGTGTAACGTAGCCAAGTTTGCTGATGATACAAAGATGGGAGGAAAAGCAATGTGTGAGGGGGACACAAAAAATCTGCGAAAGGGCATAGACAGGCTGAGTGAGTGGCCAAAAATTTGGCAGATGGAGTATAATGTTGGAAAGTGTGAGGTCATGCACTTTGGCAGAAAAAAATCAGAGCATGTTATTATTTAAATGGAGAAAGATTGCAAAGTGCCACAGTACAGCGGGACCTTGGGGTACTTGTGAATGAAACACAAAAGGATAGTTTGCAGGTACAGCAAGTGATCAGGAAGGCCAATGGAATCTTGGCCTTTATTGCAAAGAGGATGGAGTATAAAAGCAGGCAAGTCTTGCTACAGCTGTATAAGGTATTGGTGAGGCCACACCTGGAATACTGCGTGCTGTTTTGGTTTCCATATTTACGAAATGATATACTTGCTTTGGAGGCAGTTCAGAGAAGGTTCACTAGGTTGATTCCGGAGATGAGGGGGTTGACTTATGAGGAAAGGTTGAGTAGGCTGGGCCTCTACTCATTGGAATTCAAAAGAATGAGAGGTGATGTTATCGAAATGTATAAGATTATGAGGGGGCTTGAAAAGGTGGATGCAGAGAGGATGTTTCCACTGATGGGGGAGACTAGAACTAGAGGGCATGATCTTAGAATAAGGGGCCGCCCATTTAAAACTGAGATGAGGAGAAATTTCTTCTCCGATGGTTGTAAATCTGTGAAATTCGCTGCCTCAGAGAACTGTGGAAGCTGGGACATTGAATAAATTTACACAGAAATAGACAGTTTCTTAAACAATAAGGGGATAAGGGGTTATGGGGTGCAGGCAGGGAAGTGGAGCAGAGTCCATGATCAGATCAGCCATGATCGTATTGAATGGTGGAGCAGGCTCGAGGGCCCGTATGGTCTACTCCTGTTCCTATTTCTTATGTTCTTATGTTCAAGTCACATATGTCCTCATCAATTTATCAACTCAGCCTCAGAATAAAGATTCTTCTGCAATGAAACATTCAAACACAAAATTCAAAATGCTTTGTACTGTTAATTTCCATGAATTTTACCATACGATCAACTGCAAAGAACCATGCGTGTTTGGAACATAACTGTCTATGAGTTACCGGAGCACCTATCAACATTGTATCAAAATTAAGTCCTACTGCAAGTGATGAGCAATGGCAAACATTTAAGGAGATATTTCATAACTCTCAGCAAAGATATATTTCAGTGAGAAAGAAAACATAGAAACATAGAAAATAGGTGCAGGAGCAGGCCATTCAGACCTTCTAGCCTGCACCGCCATTCAATGAGTTCATGGCTGAACATGAAACTTCAGTACCCCCTTCCTACTTTCACGCCATACCCCTTGATCCCCCGAGTAGTAAGGACTTCATCTCACTCTCTTTTGAAT
This sequence comes from Pristiophorus japonicus, assembly GCF_044704955.1. NCBI lineage: Eukaryota > Metazoa > Chordata > Chondrichthyes > Pristiophoridae > Pristiophorus > Pristiophorus japonicus. The sequence goes on from NC_091981.1 coordinate 140,507,198, forward strand.
ATATTTAGTGAATTGGCCTCAACTACTTCCTGTGGTAGAGAATTCCACAGGTTCACCACTCTCTGGGTGAAGAAGTTTCTCCTTATCTCGGTCCTAAATGGCTTACCCCTTATCCTTAGACTGTGACCCCTGGTTCTGGACTTCTCCAACATTGGGAACATTCTTCCTGCATCCAACCTGTCCAAACCCGTCAGAATTTTAAACGTTTCTATGAGGTCCCCTCTCACTCTTCTGAGCTCCAGTGAATACAAGCCCAGTTGATCCAGTCTTTCTTGATAGGTCAGTCCCACCATCCCAGGAATCAGACTGGTGAATCTTCGCAGCACTCCCTCAATAGCAAGAATGTCCTTCCTCAAGTTAGGAGACCAAAACTGTACACAATACTCCAGGTGTGGCCTCACCAAGGCCCTGTACAACTGTAGCAATACCTCCCTGCCCCTGTACTCAAATCCCCTCGCTATGAAGGCCAACATGCCATTTGCTTTCTTAACCGCCTGCTGTACCTGCATGCCAACCTTCAATGACTGATGTACCATGACACCCAGGTCTCGTTGCACCTTCCCTTTTCCTAATCTGTCACCATTCAGATAATAGTCTGTCTCTCTGTTTTTACCACCAAAGTGGATAACCTCACATTTATCCACATTATACTTCATCTGCCACGCATTTGCCCACTCACCTAACCTATCCAAGTCACTCTGTAGCCTCATAGCATCCTCCTCGCAGCTCACACTGCCACCCAACTTAGTGTCATCCGCAAATTTGGAGATACTACATTTAATCCCCTCGTCTAAATCATTAATGTACAATGTAAACAGCTGGGGCCCCAGCACAGAACCCTGCGGTACCCCACTAGTCACTGCCTGCCATTCCGAAAAGTACTCATTTACTCCTACTCTTTGCTTCCTGTCTGACAACCAGTTCTCAATCCACGTCAGCACACTACCCCCAATCCCATGTGCTTTAACTTTGCACATTAATCTCCTGTGTGGGACCTTGTCGAAAACCTTCTGAAAGTCCAAATATACCACATCAACTGGTACTCCTTTGTCCACTTTATTGGAAACATCCTCAAAAAATTCCAGAAGATTTGTCAAGCATGATCTCCCTTTCACAAATCCATGCTGACTTGGACCTATCATGTCACCATTTTCCAAATGCGCTGCTATGACATCCTTAATAATTGATTCCATCATTTTACCCACTACTGAGGTCAGGCTGACCGGTCTATAATTCCCTGCTTTCTCTCTCCCTCCTTTTTTAAAAAGTGGGGTTACATTGGCTACCCTCCACTCGATAGGAACTGATCCAGAATCAATGGAATGTTGGAAAATGACTGTCAATGCATCCGCTATTTCCAAGGCCACCTCCTTAAGTACTCTGGGATGCAGTCCATCAGGCCCTGGGGATTTATCGGCCTTCAATCCCATCAATTTCCCCAACACAATTTCCCGACTAATAAAGATTTCCCTCAGTTCCTCCTCCTTACTAGACCCTCTGACCACTTTTATATCCGGAAGGTTGTTTGTGTCCTCCTTAGTGAATACTGAACCAAAGTACTTGTTCAATTGGTCTGCCATTTCTTTGTTCCCCGTTATGACTTCCCCTGATTCTGACTGCAGGGGACTTACGTTTGTCTTTACTAACCTTTTTCTCTTTACATACCTATAGAAACTTTTGCAATCCGCCTTAATGTTCCCTGCAAGCTTCTTCTCGTACTCCATTTTCCCTGCCCTAATCAAACCCTTTGTCCTCCTCTGCTGAGTTCTAAATTTCTCCCAGTCCCCAGGTTCGCTGCTATTTCTGGCCAATTTGTATGCCATTTCCTTGGCTTTAATACTATCCCTGATTTCCCTTGATAGCCACGGTTGAGCCACGTTCCCTTTTTTATTTTTACGCCAGACAGGAATGTACAATTGTTGTAATTCATCCATGCGGTCTCTAAATGTCTGCCATTGCCCATCCACAGTCAACCCCTTAAGTATCATTAGCCAATCTATATTAGCCAATTCATGCCTCATAACTTCAAAGTTACCCCTCTAAGTTCTGGACCATGGTCTCTGAATTAACTGTTTCAATCTCCATCCTAAAGGCTCTAAGAGAAGGATGAACCATCCATGGCTAACTGATAAAGTAAAGGATGGTATCAAATTGAAAACAAAGGGATACAATGTTATGAAGAATAGTGGAATAGGACATTTTTAGAAACCAGCAAAGGATGACTAAAAATATGAGAGAAGATAGTTTGAGAGTAAACTAGCAAGAAATATAAAAACAGACTGTCAGAGCTTCTACAGGTATATAAAAAGGAAGCGAGTAGCTAAAGTAAACATCGGTCCCTTAGAGGATGAGACTGGGGAATTAATAATGGGAAACAGGGAAATGGCAGAGACTTTGAACAAATATTTTGTATCAGTCTTCACAGTAGAAGACACTAAAAGGATCCCAATAATTGATAATCAAGGGGCTAGTGGGAGGGGGGAACTTAAAACAATCACTATCACCAGAGGAAAAAGTACTCGGCAAACTAATGGGACTAAAGGTGGACGTTCCCTGGACCTGATGGCCTGCATCCTAGGATCTTAAAAGAAGTGGCTGCAGAGATAGTGGATGCACTGGTTGTAATCTACCAAAATTCCCTGGATTTTGGAGAGGTCCCAGCTGATTGGAAAACCGCAAATGTAACACCACTATTTAAGGAGGGAGATAGAAAGCAGGAAACTATAGACCAGTTAGCCTAACATTTGTCATTGGGAAAATTCTGGAGTCAATTATTAAGGAAGTAGTAGCAGGACATGTAGAAAATCATAATACAGTCAAGCAGAGTCAGCATGGTTTTATGAAAGGGAAATCATGTTTGACAAATTTGTTTGAGTTCTTTGAGGATGTAACAAGCAGGGTGGATATAGAGGAAACCAGTCGATGTTGTGTATTTGGATTTCCAGAAGGCATTCGATAAGATGTCACATAAAAAATTACTGCACTAGATAAGAGCTCACGGGGTTGGGGGTAATATATTAGCATGGATAGAGGATTGACTAACTAACAGAAAGTCGGGATAAATGGGTCAATTTCAGGTTGACAAACTGCAACTACTAGGGTGCCGCAGGGATCAGTGCTGGGGCCTCAACTATTTACAATCTTATATCAATGACATGGGTGAAGGGACCAAGGTTAATGTAGCCAAGTTTACTGATAATACAAAGAAAGGTGGGAAAGAAAGTTATGTGGAGGACACAAATAATCTGCAAAGGGATATGAATAGGCTAAGTAAGTGGGCAAAAATTTGGCAGATGGAGTATCATGTGGAAAAATGTGAGGTTATCCACTTTGGTAGGAAAAATAAAAAAGCAAATTATTATTTAAATGGGGAGAGATTACAAAATGCTGAGTTACAGAGGGATTTGGGGGTCCTTGTATATGAAACACAGAAAGTTAGCATGCAGGTACAGCAAGTAATTAGGAAGGCAAATGGAATGTTGGCCTTTATTGCAAGGGGGATGGAGTATAAAAGTTGGGAAGTCCTGCTACAACTGTACAGAGCTTTGGTGAGACCACACCTGGAGTACTGCGTATAGCTTTGGTCTCCATATTTAAGGAGATATATACTTGCATTGGAGGCAGTTCAGAGAAGGTTCATGGGGTTGATTCCTGAAATGAAGCGGTTATGAAGAAAGTTTGAGTAGGTTGGACCTACACTTATTGGAGTTTAGAAGAATGAGAGGTGGTCTTATTGAAACATATAAGATTATGAGGGGGCTTGACAGGGTAGATGCAGAGAGGATGTTTCCTTTGTGGGGGAATCTAGAACTAGGGTGCATTGTTTAAGAATAAGGGGTCGCCCATTTACAACGGAAATTTGGAGGAATTTTTTCTCTGAGATGGTCATGAATCTTTGGAATTCTCTATCCCAGAGAGCGGAGGAGGCTGGGTTATTGAATCTATTTAAGGTGGAGATAGACAGATTTTTGAATGATAAGGGAGTCAAGGGTTATGGGGAGCAGGCAGGGAAGTGGAATTGAGACCATGATCAGATCAGCCACGATCCTATTGAATGGCAGAGCAGGTTCGAGCAGCCAAATGGCCTATTCCTCCTCCTATTACTTATGTTCTTATTTACCACTTGGGCATTGGAATTATAATCGACACAGCACATAATTACTAAGTGGGCTCGGTTTAAATACATTTCATTATTAAAAAATTTCATATGAAAGCTGTACAGTAAAGAAAAACACAAGGTCAAATATAACTTTACCAGAAATCCAGAGGAATTATCTAGGAGACATCTTAACCGGCATACAAAGTTCCTTTCCAAAAATGGTGAATTTTGTGGAGGAAGCGTATCAGGACTGTAATGAGTGATTGGTAACAGAAGGTCATTTTCACCTGAATGAAAGATAATGTTAAATGAAACAATGATTTAGATTATTAAAAAAATGCAGTTCATTTCACATAGTATAGAAATGTTAAGGGAAATTTTGTATATGTAAATAATATTGTGACCATCCAAGGTCATCAGTGCATCATTTTTTCCAGTGATTAAATATTGTTTAATCACATTGTGAATTCCCAGAGGTTGCATGACAATCATCCATCAGCAGCAAAAGTACAAAGAAACATAACACCAGAACAAACATAGCCTCCCTCACTTTCACAGCATATATTATAAAAATAATGGACATGTTGGAATGATAAGGAGGATGCAATTTCATCTTCAGGGTTCTGATGACGGCAAAAACCATATTATATTACTGACTTGATCACCCCCAAGTATCTGTTATTCTGCTATCTTAGTTACCTCCTTCACAGAGTAGCTAATGGTTTGATTACAGATTATGGACAATGCTTTCAAGAAAACAGAGACTAACAGTTAAAAATAGAAATTCTCTGCAAACAAGTTACAGCATGGAGCAGAATTAATGCCATATGTTGAGCTGAAAGCTTGATGACAACATAGCAAAAGAATGCACCAATAGTACTTTGACATACAGTGAAGTTATTGCACAGAAAGATTTCTGCAAACTTGAAAAGCAAAATTATTACAAAAGCAAAATATTGCAGATGGTGGAAATCTGAAATAAAAACAGAAAATGCTGAAAATACTCAGGTCAGGTAGCATCTGTGGAGAAAGAAACAGAGTTAATGTTTGAGGTCAATGACCTTTCATCAGAACTGGAACAGATTTTAAGCAAGTGCAGGGGCAGGGAAAGGTGGGTGGAGATAAAAGAACAAAAGGGAAGGGGTGGAAGACAGGAGTGATTAAATGACAAAAGGTACGATTATACAAAGCAAAAGGAGTTGGTAATGGGACAAGTAGTTACAAAAGATGCGTCTAGAAGGTGTAAATGGGTATAACAGAATCATCAGCTGCCATCTGAAAAAAATAGGGTCAGATGTTATGGTCTGCAAATTCAATCCGAGCATGTAAAATCATACTACGTAGAAATATGAATTACATATTTGTACATTGAACCTTAAGTACTTTCAATATACGACTCTTATGAAAATATGCATTCCAGACGGAAATGGGCGTAAAGCAATTATGTAATGTGTGGTAGTTCCTCTGATGAACTTGTTTTTTATAACTTTATTTAAAAGGTCCAAGGTTCAGGGAAGGTTGATGTTTGTAAAAGAACAGATGATTAACTTAATAGAGGGAGAGGAAACATTAATTTTTTTGGCCTAATGAACACAATAAAGAGTACTTTGAAAGCCAGGAACTCCTTGGTAAAGATTCTTGGACTGACCCGAGCATTGAATTCAAGTAAGATCTGCATAGATTAGAAAGCAGCTTTAATGCCAGAAAACCCAGGATCCTCTTCCTCCCTATCTAGTTTCATAACAATTAAAGATACTCAGTTTTACAAAGAATATTGGGAATATTGAAGTCCCATGTGTGTTGATCAAAGTAGATGTAAACAAAGTAAAAAGTAAAATTCTGAAGATGCTGGAAACTAAACAAAAACAGAAAATGTTAAAAACACGCAGAAAATGAATCAGCATTTGTGGAGAGAACAGTTTTGGGTGCAAACTCTTTGGACTGCAAGAGGCAAACAGGTACATTAACACAGTCTGAAAAGAGGAGGTAGGAGAATATGTAAAAAATTAAACAAGGAATTATGAGCAGAAAATTGCAACAAATTCCACTCTACTAGCATGTCTGTGCATAGATTACATATACAGAGAAAAAAGAATCAGATATTACATATATACCACTCAACATTTCCATTTATATTCTCCCTCCTCTCCCTTTTTGGATTATATCAATATGCGCAAATGACTATTTTCATACGACCTAACATGTTGAGTTTCCAACGTTTTCGGTTTCTGTTTCTAAGTAAAAACTGTTGTATTGACGGTGCAAATTTGGCTGGCACTTTTATTTCTGCTGCTCAAGGCATGCATAGCTATACTGTGCTTCAACTTTTCTTTCAGATGGCAAATTAGTCTATCTTTAGATATAGGATGATAATATTTTAAAAAAAATTCAAACTGTTATCCCCAGTGTGCGCTTGTGTTATGACCAAAAGTCTGGGTCTAGGGTCAATACAGAAACAGAAGATGAGCACTCCAGATCAGCAGACTTTCTTCAAGCAGTGCAGTTTTGTAAAAAATGAGGCTCATCATCACTACACTAACATTTGAATTTTCTTTATGACAGTACACATAACTGGCTGTGTTTAGTGTACTGTGAAGTGGTTGTGCCCAAGTAATCTATTTGGCTCAACTATTGGATCAGCTTACAGTTTCTAAAGTGGTAGTGCATGATCTGCAGCTTACGATCTGTGCTTAATTTAGCCAGCAGCTGTTATGAAAAGGCACATTTATATGGGTAAGTTTACTCTGGAGTTAAGACAGAATTCAAACGGATTCCAAAATAAAAGTCGAAAAACACTCGACTCCAAGATAATATTAAGTGAACTCTTGGAAACTAAATTAAACTATTAATGAAATATCATAACATAAATAACATAACATTAAATATTCAATTTTTGAAGTCAGTAGTTCAGTGCATGTAGTTTACCTTGAATGGTTAACCCATTGAAGCCTTCCATCCTTGTGGAAATGCTGCACAACATACATCAAACCAGGAATCATCAGTCTGGTGAACCTTTGTTGCACTCCCTCTAAGGAAAGTATATCCTTCCTTAGGTAAGGAGACCAAAACTGTACATAGTACTCCAGGTGTGGTCTCACCAAGGGCCTATATAATTGTAGGAAGATATCTTTACTCTTATACTCCAGTCCCTTTGTAATAAAGGCTAACATACCATTTGCATTCCTAATTGCTTGCTCCAACTGCATGTTAACTTTCTATGATTCGTGTACAAAGACACCCAGGTCCTTCTGAACACCAACACTTCCCAGGTGGTTGCCATTTTAAAAATTCTGCTTTCCTATTTTTCCTACCGAAGTGAATAACTTCACATTTCTCCACATTATATTCCATCTGTCATGTTCTTGCCCACTCACTTAACCTGCCTATATCTCTTTGCAGGCTCTTTGGCCCAAATTTCCCCTAAAAAAAAAGAGTGGGTTTGGAGCGTGGGGCAGTTAAATTGTTAAAAATGGGATTCCTGACCTGATCCGGTCTCCAATCCAGCCAATCCGGTTTAAATGGAGGCGGGATGGGGGGGCATTAATTTAAATATTATAATGAGGTTGGAAGCCTCTTTTTTCAGCTTTTTTGAATTTAATTGCATGTGGACGGGTTTTACACAATTTATGAAACCCGGCAATTAAAGTGAGGTAGGGACTGCTGGATCCAGGAGGTAAGTAGCTTTATACATACCTCCTGGATCCAGGGTCCCTGCCGAACCCACCCCCTTCACTCGAAGACCCCACCACAAGGCCTCTGATCACCTCCCCAGGCCTCTGATCACCTCCCTAGGCCTCCGATCCCCAACCCATCAATGATGCCAAGACCGGCCCTAATCCTCTCTCCCCTCCTGCCGAACCCAGGCCTACTGCCCCCACCTCGCAGCCGGCAAACCACCGGCCCCGACCAATCCCTCACTCCCTCTCTGAAACTGCAGGCTTATCCACCCACAGCCAGCCAGCCTCTCAAACTGGCTGGCTGCGGGCAGGAAACCGAGGTCTCACACATGCAAATCAGGGCCCAATGTTAAAGTCGGCAGGACCTGCAGGAAACCTTCCGCCCCGGAGGCCTCCCACCCCCAACCTGCCTACCTACAGAAAATCTCCCAACTCTTGCTTACTTTCCCAACTAATTTTGTATCATCAGCAAATTTGGATATATTACATTCTGTTCCCTCATATAAGTCATTGATAAAGATTGTAAATAGCTGAGGTCCAAGCACCGATCCTTGCGGTATTCCACTAGTTACAGCCTGCCAACGCAAAAATGACCCATTATTCCTACTCTCTATTTTCTGTTTGTTAACCAATCCTCAATCCATGCTAGTACATGATTCCCAATCCCATGAGCTGTAATTTTGTGTAATAACCTCATGTGGCAACTTAGCAAATGGTTTTTGAAAATCCAAACACACTACATCCATTGGTATCTACTCTGCTAGTTACAATCTCTAAAAACTGTAATAGATTTGGTCAAACACTATTTCCCTTTCATAAATCTGTCTTGACTCTGCCCAGTCATATTATGATTTTCTAAGTGCCTTGTTACATATCCCTTTGAATAAATTCTAGCATTTCCCCTACTACTGATGCCAGGCTAGATGGTCCAGAGTTCTTGGTTTTCTCTTCCCCTCCTTCCTGAATAGCAGGGCAACGTTTGCTATCTTCCAATTAATGGGAACCGTTCTAGAATCAAGGGAATTCTGCAAGATCAAAACCATTGCAGCCACCATCTTTGTAGCTACCTCTTAAAACCCTAGGATGTAGGCCATCAGATCCAGGGGATTAGTCGACTCTTAGTCCCATTAATTTTTCCAGTACAATTTCCTTATTAATTGGACGAGTTTATTTGTAACACCTATAGCTCTGATTGGGTCCACTTGATCACAAGACCTGATTGCTGATTGGTCCCCTGGAGGATAAGACACACCCAGCAGTTTCTCTGGAATGTGCAATGAGAACCTCCCTGCCTACATAATTAATGACTTTTTGAAGTGTAATTCGAGCCATTCTGACTATCGACTCCAGATAGAACAGAGCTCACTTGGAACAGACAGAGCTCAGAGTCACGGCTCCTAAACAAGTTCCTACCCCCATACTCTACTGCGAAAGTGTCTGACCTTCTTTCCCCGCCACCCCTCCCAAGCTTCTGACAGTCTCCTCTCCTCCTCGCCCGACGTTCCCCCACCTACCGATGTCAGGCTATAAATCCGTGTTTTCTCTCTCCCTCCTTTTTTAAAAAGTGGGGTTACATTAGCTACCCTCCAATCCATAGGAACTGATCCAGAGTCTACAGAATGTTGGAAAATGACCACCAATGCGTTCACTATTTCTAGGGCCACTTCCTTAAGTACTCTGGGATGCAGACTATCAGGCCCAGGGAATTTATCAGCCATCAATCCCATCAATTTCCCTAACACAATTTCCTGACTATTAAGGATTTCTTTCAATTCCTCCTTCTCGCTAGACCCTCGGTCCCATAATATTTCCGGAAGGTTATTTGCGTCTTCCTTAGTGAAGACAGAACCAAAGTATTTGTTCAATTGGCCTGCCATTCCTTTGTTCCCCATTATAAATTCAGCGGATTCTGACAGCAAGGGTCTTCAGTAATCGTTTTCTCTTCACATATCTATAGAAGCTTTTGCAGTCAGCTTTTATGTTCCCTGCAAGGTTACTCTCATACTCTATTTTCCCCTTCCTAATTAAACCCTTTGTCCTCCTCTAAATTTCTCCGAGTCCTCAGGTTTGATGCTTTTTCTGGCCAATTTATATGCTTCTTCCTTGGATTTAACACTATCCTTAATTTCCCTTGTTAGCCACGGTTGAGCCACCTTCCCAGTTTTATTTTTACGCCAGACAGGGATGTGCAATTGTTGAAGTTCATCCATGTGATCTTTAAATTTCTGCCATTGCCTATCCACCGTCAACCCTTTAAGTATCATTCGCCAGTCTATCCTAGCCAATTCACGTCTCATATCATCAAAGTTACCGTTCTTTAAGTTCAGGACCCTAGTCTCTGAATTAACTGTGTCACCCTCCATCTTAATGAAGAATTCAACCATATTATGGTCACTCTTCCCCAAGGGGCGTCGCACAAGATTGCTAATTAATCCTCTCTCATTACACAAGACCCAGTCTAGGATGGCCTGCTCTCTAGTTGGTTCCTCTCCTCAACATATCGGTCTAGAAAACCATCCCTTATACGCTCCAGGAAATCCTCCTCCACTGTATTGCTACCAGTTTGGTTAGCCCAATCTATATGTAGATTAAAGTCACCCATGATAACTGCTGTGCCTTTATTGCACACATCCCTAATTTCCTGTTTGATGCCATCCCCAACCTCACCACACAGCTCCCACTAGCGTTTTCTGCCTTTTGGTGTTCCACAGCTCTACCCATACAGATTCCACATCATCCAAGCTAATATCCTTTCTTACGATTGCGTTAATCACCTCTTTAACCAACAACACTACCCCCACCTCCTTTTCCGTTCTGTCTATCCTTCTTGAATATTGAATACCCCTGGATGTTGAGTCCCCAGTCTTGGTCACCCTGGAGCCATGTCTCCGTAATCCCAATTGCATCATATCCGTTAACAGCTATCTGCGCAGTTAATTCATCCACCTTATTACGAATGCTCCTCGCATTGAGGCACAGAGCCTTCAGGTTTGTTTTTTTTAAACATTCTTTGTCCTTTTAGAATTATGTTGTAATGTGGCCCTTTTTGATTTTTGCCTTTGATTTCTCTGCCCTCCACCTTTCCTTATCTCCTTTCTACCTTTTGCTTCTGCCCCCATTTTACTTCCCTCTGTCTCCGTGCATAGATTCCCATCCCCCTGCCATATTAGTTTGAACCCTCCCCAACAGCACTAGCAAACACTCCCCCTCGGACATTGGTTCCGGTCCTGCCTAGGTGCAGATCGTCCGGTTTGTACTGGTCCCACCTCCCCCCGAACTGGTTTCAATGTCCCAGGAATTTGAATCCCTCCCTCTTGCACCATTCCTCAAGCCACATATTCATCTTAACTATCCTACTATTTCTAATTTGACTAGCAGTGGCACTGGTAGCAATCCTGAGATTAATACCTTGAGGTTCTACTTTTTAATTTAACTCCTCGCTCCCTAAATTCAGCTTGTAGGACCTCATCCCATTTTTTACCTATATCGTCGGTACCTATATGCACCATGACAACTGGCTGTTCACCCACCCCCTCCAAAATGCCCTGCAGCCACTCCGAGATATCCTTGACCCTTGCACCAGGAAAGCAACATACCATCCTGGAGTCTCGATTGCGGCCGCAGAAACGCCTATCTATTTCCCCTTACAATAGAATCCCGAGCACTATAGCTCTCCCACTATTTTTCTTGCCCTCCCGTGCAGCAGAGCCACCCTTGGTGCCATGAACTTGGCTGCTGCTGGCTTCTCCTGGGAGTCATCTCCCCCAACAGTACCTAAAATAGTATATCTGTTTTGGAGAGAAATGTCCGCAGGGGACCCCTGCACTACCTTCCTTCCACTGCTCTGTCTGATGGTCACCCATTTCCTATCTGCCTGAGTAACCTTTACCTGCAGTGTGACCAACTCACTAAATGTGCTATTCACGACATCCTCAGCATCGCGGATGCTCCAGAGGGAGTCCATGCGCAGCTCCAGTGCTGCAATGCTGTCTGTCAGGAGCTACAGCTGGACACACTTCCTGCACACATAGTAGTCAGGGACACTGGAAGCGTCTCTGACTTCCCACATAGCACAGGAGCAGCATGACATGGGTCTGGGTTCTCCCGCCTTGATTTAAGCCTTAAATTAACTTAATTTGGCAACAATGCCAAAGGTTACCTGCCGATAAGAAAAGAAAAAGAAAAAGATTAAATACTCACCAATCCACCAGCCAATCAATTACCCGCTTGGCTGTAATGTCACACTTCAATTTCTTTTCACTTCTTTGTTTTACCTTCGGCTTCTGCACCAGCTGGTCTCCCGAACTGCCGCCACTCCTACTCGCTGCCACCGTCCTTTAGCCTCCCGCGCCGCTCCTCTTGCGATGCTGCCTCCTGAACTGCCGCCACTCCCACTCGCTGCCACCGTCCTTTAGCCTCCCGCGCCGCTCCTCTTGCGATGCTGCCTCCTGAACTGCCGCCACTCCCACTCGCTGCCACCGTCCTTTAGCCTCCCGCGCCGCTCCTCTTGCAATGCTAGTTTGTAGATTTTTTTCTTCAATTTATACGCTGATCTGGGTCCTTTGGGATTGCAAGGCTGGTTATGTTCTGAATGATCTGCCGCACTGCTGTCCAAAATGGTTGGATAATTCAAACTCAGGAAGTCCTGGTAACTCTGAATCCAAAGTTCCAAAGCCTGCAAGAAAACAACCCGCTCCTAAAGATTTCTTTCTCTCTCTCTTCTCCCAGTCTCCCTCTCTCACTCTCCCCCCAGTCTTCCCCTCTCACTCTCTCTCCCCTCCCCCCGTCTCTCTCTTCTCACCCGCCCCCCCCCGTTTCTCTCCTCTCACTCTCCTCCTACCCCCCCCCATTTCTCTCTTCTCTCTCTCTCTCCCCCGCCCGTCTCTCTCCTCTCTCTTTCCCCCCTCCAGAAACACTCTCTCTCCCCCAGTCTGTCTCCCTCCCACCCCAGTCTCTGCAGACCCTACCCCCGTCCCGTCGCAGTCTCTCGTCCCTCCCCCCCGCAATCTCTCTCCCTCTCCCCCCCAGTCTCCCCTGTCATGTATGTACATGCTGTTTTTAGCCACCAGATGGTGTTATTGTTGGAGGCCACTGAGCAGCACGCACATGGTGCTGCTCAGGTATAAAAGGCCAGACATTTTGTGAGTCAGGCATTTTGGGACTAAATAAAGCACAGGCAAGGTTCTACCTTGCTTAGTTAAACAGTACTCAGTTTGAATCTTTATTGGATACATAACATCCCCCCGCACCGCCCCCCCCCCCCGTCTCACTTTCTCTCTTCCTGCGCTCCCCCCCGCAAAGACACACTCTCTCCATCCCCCCCTGCAGTCACTCTCTCTCCCCAACAGTCTCTCTCTATCTCCCTGTCTCCCAACAGTCTCTCTCTATCTCCCTGTCTCCCAACAGTCTCTCTCTATCTCCCTGTCTCCCAACAGTCTCTCTCTATCTCCCTGTCTCCCAACAGTCTCTCTCTATCTCCCTGTCTCCCAACAGTCTCTCTCTATCTCCCTGTCTCCCAACAGTCTCTCTCTATCTCCCTGTCTCCCAAAAGTCTCTCTCTATCTCCCTGTCTCCCAACAGTCTCTCTCTAGCTCCGTCTCCCCCCAAAAGTCTCTCTCCCTTTCCCTGTCTCCCCCCAACAGTCTCTCTCCCATCCCCACAGTCTCTCTCTCTCTCTCTCTTTCCACCACAGTCTCTCTCTCTCTCTCTCTCTTTTTCCCCCACAGTCTCTCTCTTTCCTTTCCCCCCCACCCCCCCAACGTCTCTCCCTCTCTCTTGCCCGGTTCCCCCTCCTCCAGTCTGTCTCTCCCTCCCCCACACTCTCTCTCTCTCTCTCTCTCTGTCTCTGTCTCCCCCCATCCAGTCTCTCTCTCTCCCTCCCTCCCAGTCTCCACACACTCTCTTACCCCATCACGCTCTCTCTTCTCCGCCCCGCCCCCCCATCTCTCTCTCTCTAGCTTTCCTCCACCCCGCCCCCTCCTTGTCTGTCTCTCTCCCTCCCTTTCCACCCCCCCCAGTCCCTCCCACACTCCCCCAGTTTCCCCCCCACGTCCATCCTTCTCTCACCCCTCCCCCGTCTCTCTCTCTTCCCCCTCCCCCGTCTCTCTCTCTCGTCTCTGTTTCCCTCCCTGCAAACCCTCCCCCCACCCGCAGTCCCTCTCCCTCCATCCCCTCTCCCGCAGTCCCTCTCCTTTCGAGTCTCTCTCTCCCTGTCTGCCCGCCCGCCATCTTGTTATGTATGTAACTATGTAATACATGCACCAGAGGGCGCGACTGTTGGAGGCCTAATGTCACCTGCACCCACGGGCAGGGCCAGTATAAAAGGTTGGCTGCCATGTTGCTTAGGCACTCTGGAGTTGTAATAAAGACTAAGGTCACACTAAGTTTAGCTCACAGTACTCGTGGAGTTCTTCTTTACACAACACGTCTCTCTCTCTCCCCCCCCCAGCCCCGCCTCCCCCAGACACTCCCTCCCTGCAGTCGCTCTCCCTTCCCCCCGCAGTCTCTCTCTCATTCTCCTCTCCAGTCTCTCTCTCTCACCTTCCCCCCCCCAGTCTCTCTCGCCCCCCGCCCCCCAGACACACTCCCTTTCTCTCCTTTCCCCCCACCGCCAGACACTCTCTCCCCTCCGCCCCCCAGTCTCTCTCTTTCTTGCCCCCGCCCCCCCCAGTCTCTTTTCTCTCCCCCTCCATGCTCTCTTCTCTCTCCCTGCCCCCCCAGTCTCTCTTCTCTCCCCCTCGCCCCACCCCCCCACTCTCCCTCTCACCCCCCTCACCCCACCCCCCACCCACCCACCTCTCCCCCTCACCCCACCCCCCACTCTCCCCCTCACCCCACCCCCCACCCCACCCAAACCTCCACTCTCCCCCTCACCCCACCCCCCACTCTCCCCCTCACCCCACCCCCCACTCTCCCCCTCACCCCACCCCCCACTCTTCCCCCCCCCACTCTCCCCACCCCCCCCCACTCTCCCCCTCACCCCACCCCCCACTTTCCCCCTCACCCCACCCCCCACTTTCCCCCTCACCCCACCCCCCACTTTCCCCCTTCCCCCACCCACCACCCCCCACCTTCCCCCACCCACCACCCCCCACCCACCACTCTCCCCACCCACCCCCCACCCACCACCCACCACTCTCCCCACCCCCCACCCACCACTCTCCCCACCCCCCACTCTCCCCACCCCCCACCCACCACTCTCCCCCTCACCCCACCCCCCACTCTCCCCACCCACCACTCTCCCCACCCCCCACCCCCCACTCTCCCCACCCACCACTCTCCCCACCCCCCACCCCCCACTCTCCCCCTCACCCCACCCCCCACTCTCCCCACTCCCCACCCACCACTCTCCCCACCCCCCACCCACCACTCTCCCCCTCACCCCACCCCCCACTCTCCCCCTCACCCCACCCCCCACTCTCCCCCTCACCCCACCCCCCACTCTCCCCCTCACCCCACCCCCCACTCTCCCCCTCACCCCACCCCCCACTCTCCCCCTCACCCCACCCCCCCTCACCCCACCCACCACTCTTCCCCCCCCACCCCACCCCACTCACCACTCTTCCCCCCCCACCCCACTCACCACTCTTCCCCCCCAACCCCACTCACCACTCTTCCCCCCCCAACCCCACTCACCACTCTTCCCCCCCCACCCCACTCACCACTCTTCCCCCCCCACCCCACCCACCACTCTTCCCACCCCACCCCACCCACCACACTCCACCCCACCCCACCCACCACACTCTCCCCCACCCCACCCACCAC
Organism: Pristiophorus japonicus; assembly: GCF_044704955.1. Taxonomy (NCBI): domain Eukaryota; kingdom Metazoa; phylum Chordata; class Chondrichthyes; family Pristiophoridae; genus Pristiophorus; species Pristiophorus japonicus. The sequence goes on from NC_091981.1 coordinate 140,522,738, forward strand.
TCTTCCCCCCCCACCCCACCCACCACTCTTCCCCCCCCCACCCCACCCACCACTCTTCCCCCCCCACCCCACCCACCACACCCCCCCCCCACCCCACCCACCACACTCCCCCCCACCCCACCCACCACACTCCCCCCCCACCCCACCCACCACACTCCCCCCCCACCCCACCCACCACACTCCCCCCCCCACCCCACCCACCACACTCCCCCCCCCACCCCACCCACCACACTCCCCCCCCACCCCACCCACCACACTCCCCCCCCCACCCCACCCACCACACTCCCCCCCCCACCCCACCCACCACACTCCCCCCCCCACCCCACCCACCACACTCCCCCCCCCACCCCCACCCACCACACTCCCCCCCCCCACCCCACCCACCACACTCCCCCCCCCACCCCACCCACCACACTCCCCCCCCCACCCCACCCACCACACTCCCCCCCCCACCCCACCCACCACACTCACCCCCCACCCCACCCACCACACACCCCCCCCCACCCCACCCACCATTCTCCCCCCCCACCCCACCCACCACTCTCCCACCCACTCTCCTTTATACTGTCTCACCTTGGTCCTCAGCATCCCACCACTATCAGCACCAACACCAGCAGCACCAAGCACATCACCAACCTTCTCCGCAATCAACTGATACTGCAGAGGCCAGAGGGCATCAGCACCTGACTACATTGCTGCTCAGGAGGCCAGGGATGGTCTCACCATGGCCAGATTTACTTTACTTGATGCTGTGCACTCTGGTTGCCACATGATGTGCCAGCTTGGCACCACCCCACACCAACACCATAAAGCATCCCTATAATTCCCATTCCATTCCTTTCACCCTCATGACCATTGCGGGGGGGGGGGGGGGGGGGGGGAAGGGTACCATTATGTCTCACCATTCACTGTAGCTCACTAAGCCTTTCCAAAGATGCACACAAATCTGTCTCTTTTCTCTCCCCCTCCATGCTCTATTCTCTCTCCTTGCCCCCCCAGTCTCTCTTCTCTCCCCCTCACCCCACACCCCACTCTCCCCCTCACCCCACCCACCTCTCCCCCTCACCCCACCCCCCACCCACCTCTCCCACTCTCCCCCTCACCCCACCCACCTCTCCCCCTCACCCCACCCCCCACCCACCTCTCCCCCTCACCCCACCCCGCACCCACCTCTCCCCCTCACCCCACCCCCCACCCACCTCTCCCCCTCACCCCACCCCCCACCCACCACTCTCCCCCTCACCCCACCCCCCACCCACCACTCTCCCCCTCACCCCACCCCCCACTCTCCCCCTCACCCCACCCCACCCAACGCCCCACCCACCACTCTCCCCTCACCCCACCCCCCACTCTCCCCCTCACCCCACCCCCCACTCTTCCCCCCCCACTCTCCCCCCACTCTTCCCCCCCCACTCTCCCCCTCACCCCACCCCCCACTTTCCCCCTCACCCCACCCCCCACTCTCCCCCACCCACCACCCCACACCCTTCCCACCCCCCCCCACCACTCTCCCCACCCACCACTCTCCCCACCCACCACTCTACCCACCCCCCACTCTCCCCCTCACCCCAACCCCCCACTCTCCCCACCCACCACTCTCCCCCTCACCCCACCCACCACTCTCCCCCTCACCCCACCCACCACTCTCCCCCTCACCCCACCCCCCACTCTCCCCCTCACCCCACCCCCCACTCTCCCCCTCACCCCACCCCCCACTCACCCCACCCCCCACTCTCCCCCTCACCCCACCCCCCCCCCCACTCCACTCACCACTCTTGCCCCACACCCCACTCACCACTCTTCCCCCCCACCCCACCCACCACACTCCCCCCCACCACTCTTCCCCCCCCCACCCCACCCACCACACTCCCCCCCACCCACCACACTCCCCCCCACCACACTCCCCCCCACCCACCACACTCCCCCCCACCCCACCCCACCCACCACACTCCCCCCACCCCACCCCACCCACCACACTCCCCCCACCCCACCCCACCCACCACACTCCCCCCCACCCCACCCCACCCACCACACTCCCCCCCACCCCACCCCACCCACCACACTCCCCC